>NC_092752.1:47688201-48030760 GCF_047496795.1 Chiloscyllium punctatum | reverse complement strand
GGTTCTGGACAGATGTCTAGTCCGAACTTATAAATCAGAGAACGGGTGTTGTCTGCTCTGCTTCCCCTGCTGAATACTTGCTGGAGGAACACAGCAAGCCAGGCAGCATCTGGAGGTGTAGAAGTTCACGTTTCGGGTTTAGTCTTCCTTCAGGACTTTTGCAGAAGCGTTACACCTGAACCAACGACTTCTGTATCTCCTGATGCTGCCTGGCTTGCTGTGTTCTTCCAGCTTCCTGCCTGTCTACTTTAGATTCCAGCATCTGCAGCTTTTCTTTCTCTATCCCGGCTTCCCATACTGGACAGATGTCTATTTTGCGTTTGAAGATATGTGCTCTGACAGGATCTGTGCAGTGTTTCACTCTGGACAGATGGCCCATTGTATTGACCAGTTCAATGGATGAATCTGCACCATGTTCCACTCTGGAACGATTGCTGGGTTGTACTGAGCAGTACACTGGCCTGCTCTGCAGTGTTCCACCGTGAACAGATATCTCCTCTGGGTTGATGGTGTCTGGGCTGGTTCTGTGAGGTGGATTGAGAATGTGGTATATCTAACAATTTCAGCTGAACTGGAAATGCCTTTAATTCTTATGCTAATGATTGGACCCTCCGTCTCTCACCCCATTAATGCTTCCGTGTGCCCGTGCAGTGTACATCACGTTGGTGAAGTGGATAAGGGGGAAAGGTGATGGACAGGTCAAGGAGTTTCGCGGAACGTTCTCTCCCCAACGTTCTATAACTGACATTCCCCGTAACGTTCCGTCCCCAACATTCTATAACTGACATTCCCCGGAAGGTTCTGTCCCTGACATTGTTTGTGAATGGCCGGACGTCAGTGAATTGAACAACCGATAAAATCCCGAGGGAAGAGATCACGTTCCAGGGAGAAGGAGACACTGTTCCGAAGGCCCATCGGACAATTAAAGGGGAATATACGGTTTCCCTGCGTATGCATTTCTTCATGACACAGGATCGACCACAATATACACCGAAATACAGAATTTCCAAACTCCGTTTGTCTTCAGAAAACTGGGAGACAATCCTTCAGGACAGCAAAGTTTCCACCCTCCGCATTAGGAACTAGGAAGCAGTGACCTGTGTCTGCTCTCGAGTGATCGAGTGTATGGAAATGTTCCAAAACCATCCGTCCTTCTGGATGTATCTCTGTGTGTCTGAAGAGGGAGTGTTTCTTGTGGTTTATTTCACGTTTTTTCAGTAAGTCAGACCTTCATATTTGTTATTCCAGCTCCAATTCTTTTAATAAATCCCTGAATACAAGAACATATTTGAAAATCTCACGAGGTCCCCGAACAAACGGGTCCCTTTGCGTCCGGGCTGATGGATAATGTGTTTGTTTACCTTCCTCACAGTTAACGTAGTGACCATCTACGTCCTGCTTTATAAAGATTGTGGATTGTCTCCATGTGTCAGACGTTACCTGGGGGCCATGGCAGCGGCGGATCTCCTGGTCATTATCCTCGACCTGATCCTGAGACACATTCCCATTGTTTATAAGGAACAGTTTTATTTCCTGAGGGACTCCGTCCCCGTGTGTAATATCCACGCCGTTCTGCTTTATGCAGCCACTGACTGCTCTGTCTGGTTCACCGTCACTTTCACTTTGATCGGTTTGTGGCCATTTGTTGCCAGAAGCTGAAAAGTAAATATTGCAGTGAGAAAACGGCGGCTGTGGCTCTGGGAGCAGTGACTGTGCTGAGCTGTTTAAAGAACATTTTCTGGTATTTTATGCTCACAGTTCGGTATTGTCTGATGAACGAGCCTTGGTTTTGTTCTGTAACAGACGCTGTTCTATCCTCCAGTGTCTGGGTCACAATCGAGTTCCTCCACCACATTCTAACCCCGTGTGTCCCATTTCTCCTGATTCTGCTGCTCAATGTTCTCACCGTCAGACACATTTTAGTGACCAGCAGAGCACGCAGGAGACTCCGCGCTCATACTAATGGGGACTCACAGTCTGACACTGAAATGAGAAACCGAAAAAAATCCATCACTTTACTGTTTGTGATCTCGGCCAATTTCATCCTGTTATGGGTCAACGTTAATGCTGTATTCTATATGGTACCGGATGTTGCATATTGGGTATCAGTCTGTGTTTCTGCATGACTTTGTGCAGGAATTCGGCTTCATGCTGCAGCTCATCAGTTGCTGCGACAAACACCGCGATTTATGCCGTGACCCAGACTAAGTTCAGGCAGCAGTTGAAGATGTGCTGAAATATCCCTTTACCCAAATACATCCATCAATCAAATTCTCTCATTACCAATGCATTCGGGATTTTCTCACTTCAGTTCAGTGTTTCAGCGATGGACCAGCCTGTCGCTATGGTAACATATTGAGGGTAGCGCTGGTTTGCCCCTCCTTATCCCACAGGTGAGTGAGAGGGAAACATTTCAATGTTTCTCACAACTCGGGCCAGTGAGAAAAGGCACCATCCACTGACTGTATCCATCACTTCCATTTGTAAACAATAAAAATGTTCGTTAAAACGTGCCGAGCAGCAGAGTGAACGATGTTGTTATGTGTCTTTGTGTCCAGGTCCTGGGCCTCAGGGAGGGGTAGGGGACCGGGCCCTGAGCTCAGCAGCTGGGTTTAACTCCCTCTGTCCCCCCACTCCAACTTGGCATCCCCATTTCCTCTCCACCACTCTTTCTCCTCAATTCTATCCCTCTCCGTCTCCCACACACCGCCAAACCAGGTTTCTTCACCTGCCTACACTCTTTCCTCCCCCGCCCCCTCTCTCATGTCGTCTCTGTCTCCCTCCCGCAATTCTAACTCTACCCCATTTTCCCTTCCTCCCACATCTCACCCACGCACCCCACACACAGCCTCACCTACAAATTCCCCCAAACTCTGGGTCAGAGGGAGAGGGAAGGACCAGGGAGACAGAGTGTGTCAGGGATGGAGGGAGGGAGGGACAGGAGGGAGAGAGATTCAGTCAAAGAGAAACAGAGGAAAGTGGGTAGAGAGAGAGAAACTGAGCGAGAGTGGTCGAGGGTGAGAGAAAGTGGAGAGAGAGTGAAGGAGGAGGGAGAGGGAGAAGGGGGAACGAGAGAGAGTTACGGGTGGAGATAATGAGAGAGAGAGGTGCGAGAGAGGGAGTGGGTAAGAGAAAGAGAGTGACTGAGAGAGGGACGGGGGAGGGGGCAAGATAGAGAATGAGACAGATATGGAGGGGTGAGGAGAGAAAGAAAGGGGCAAGAGAGCTCAGGACGAGAGACAGAGAGAAAAGGAGAGAGGGCAGAGAAAGAGAATGAGGGGACGAGTGAGAGAGGAGGCGAGAGACAGGGGTTGCGAGATGGGGTCAAGAGAAAGCGGGATGGTTAGAGAGAGAGAGAGGGGTGGGAAGAGAGAGAGATAGACGTGGGAAGAGACAGAGCGTTGAGAGAGAGAGGGAGGTGAGCGAGAGACCAGAGAGAGCGAGATCGAGAGAGAGATGGTGAGAGAGAGGAAGGGCACAAAGGAGAGAGGAGTGTGTGAGAGGGGAGTCGAGAGGGAGGTGGGACAGAGAGGGTGAGAGTGGAGAGCGAGCGAGAGGGACCAAGAGAGGGCGAGACAGAAAAAGAGGGAGAGAGCCAGAAAGAGAGGGTGGTGGGAGAAAAGGTGCAAGAAACAAAGAAGAGGGGAACACGCACGCGAGAAAGAGAAATGTTGAGAGAGGGGAGGCCGAAGGGGGAGTCGAGTGAGGGGGGAGAGAGAGGGGAGGGCGAGAGAGAGGGGAGGGAGAGAGAGAGGGGAGGGCGAGAGAGAGGGGAGGGAGAGAGAGAGGGGAGGGCGGGAAAGGGGAGGGTGAAACAGAGATGAGGGCGAGAGAAGGGAGGGCGAGAGAGGGGAGAGAGAGAGGGGAGGACGGGAGAAAGGGGAGGGCCAGAGAGAGGGGAAGGCCAGAGAGAGTTCAGGGCGAGGGGAGGAAGAGAGAGATGGGAGTGCGAAAGAGAGGAGGGCTAGAGGGGAGTGAGTGAGAGAGGAGTGCGAGAGAGAGGGGAGGGGCGAAGAGAGGGGAGGACTAGAGGGGGAGGGCGTGAGAGGGGGAGGAGAGAGGAGTGCGAGAGAGAGGGGAAGGCGAGAAAGAGAGGAGGTCGAGAGAGAGGTGATGACTAGAGGGGGAGGGTGAGAGAGTGGGAGAGAGGGAGAGAGGAAGGCCGGCGAGGGTAGGGCAAGACAGGAGAGGCCGAGAGAGAAGGGAGGGCGAGAGAGAGGGGAGCAAGACAGAGGGAGGGCGACAGAGGGTATGGCGAGACAGGAGAGGGCGAGAGAGAGGGAGGCGAGAGAGAGAGGAGTGCGAGAGAGAGGGATGAGAGAGAGAGGGTGCAGAGGGTGTTTCTTGCACCTTTTCTCGCACCACCCTCTCGTTCTTGCAGAGAAAGTGTGTGGAGAGAGAGAGGGTGGAGGGCGAGAGGGTGGAGAGATAGGCAGAGAGACAGAATGGAGAGGAGGGGGGAGAGAGAGGGAGAGGAGAGAGAGAGGGGAAGAGAAGAGGGGGAGAGAGAGAATGAGCGAAAGGGGAGGGAAAGGGGACGAGTGAGGGGGATGTGAGAGAGGTGACGGGAGAGGGAGAGAGAGGGCAGGGCAAGAGAGTGGGAGGGCGAGATAGGGGGTTGGGTGAGAGTGGGGGAGGGCGAGAGAGAGGGGGAGGGCGAGAGAGAGTGGAGGGCGACCAATTTAGGGGAGGAGAAGGGGAGGCGAGCGAGGGGAGGAAGAGAGAGGGGGAGGAGGAGAGAGAGCGTAACGGAGAGAGAGGAGAGGGCGAGAGAGGGGAGGGCGAGAGAGGGGAGGGCGAGAGAGATGGGAGAGGGAGAGAGGGGAGGGCGAGAGAGGGGACGGTGAGAGGGGGGAGTGCGAAAGAGAAGAGGGTGAGAGAGAAGGGATTGGAGAGAGGGGAGGTGGGCGAGGGGGAGGGTGAGAGAGGAGGGAGAGAGAGGGGAGCGAGAGAGTGGGAGGGATATAAAAGGGATTGCGGGAGAGAAGGGGACGGCGAGAGAGGGGAGGGCGAGAGAGGGGAGCGAAAGAGAGGGGCAGGAGCGAGACGGGATGGAGAGAGAGGGAGAGAGAGGGGACGAGACAGAGTGGATGAGAGAGAGAGGGTGCAGAGAAAGTGTGTGGAGAGAGAGAGGGTGGAGAGCGAGAGGGTGGAGAGATAGGCAGAGAGACAGAATGGAGAGGGTGGAGACAGAGAGGTTGGAGACAGAGAGTGATAGGGTGGAGTGACAGAGGGTGGAGAGTCAGATGGGAGAGAGAGACGAGGCGAGAGAGGGGAGAGAGAGTGGGGCGAGAGAGAGGGGATGAGAGAGGAGGGAGAGTGGGGGAGGGGGGAGACAGAGACAGAGGAGACAGAGCGAAGGGGAGAGAGAGGGGTGAAAGAGAGGTCGAGAGAGAGGTGAAGAGAGGGGGGACAGAGTGAGGGGGAGAGAGAGGGGACGGGGGAGTGGAGACGAGAGAGGGGATGAGAGAGTGGACAAGAGAGTGGGTGGAGACAGAGAGGGTGGAGAGAGAGAGGAAGCGACAGATGAGAGAGAGCGTGGGGCAAGAGAGACGGTGGAGAGAGAGGGGACGAGTGAGAGATGACGAGAGAGAGTGTGGAGAGAGAGAGAGTGGAGGGAGAAAGATGGCAGAAATGGAGGGGCATGAGAGAGGAGAGCAGAGCAAGTGGGGAGAGAGAGGGGAGAGAGAGGCGGAAGAGAGTGAGGGGGAGAGAAAGGAGCGAGAGAGTGGGGGGAGAGAGGGTAGAGAGAGAATGGACCACAGAGAGAGGCAATGAGAGAGAGGGGACGAGAGCGAGGGGAGGGGGGGGGGTCAGTTAGAGGGGGAGAAAGAGGGGGAGAGAGACGGGATAAGTGAGAGGGAACGAGAGAGAGGGGAGGGAGAGGAGGATAGAGAGGGGAGAGAGAGTGGGACGAGTGAGGGGGAGATAGAGTGGGGCGAGAGAGAGAGTGGACAGAGAGGAGACGAGAGAGGGGGAGAGAGAGGGGACGAGAGAGGGGGAGAGAGAGGGGACGAGAGAGGGGGAGAGAGAGGGTGTAGATGGAGGGGCGTGAGAGAATGGAGCAGTGAGAAGGGAGAGAGAGAGGTGGGCGGAGAGTATGAAAGAGCGAGAGGGCGAGTGAGGGGGGGCAGAGAGAGGGAGAAAGAGAGGGGACAGGTTAGAGCAGACGACAGAGAGGGGAGGAGAGAGAGGGTGGTGAGAGAGAGGGTGCAGAGAGAGTGGAGAGAGAGGAGAGAGAGCGGGTGAGAGAGTGCGGGAGAGAGAGGGGACAGAAGGGGTGGAGAAAGAGGGGGGAAGAGAGACGGGGAGAGAGGGGGAGAGAGAGGGGGAGAGAGGGGGAGACAGAGGGGACGAGAGAGAGGGGATTAGAGAGAAGGAATGAAAGAGAGGGAGAAGAGAAGGGAAAGGAGACAGGGTGACACAGAGAGGGGGGATAGAGAGGGAACGAGAGAGAAGATAGAGGGAGAAGGGGAGAGAGTGCCGAAGAGAGAGGGGCGTGGAGCGAGAGTGGGGAGAGAGAGTGGGAGAGAGAGAGGGGGTGAGAGACCGGACGAGAGAGGGTGGGAGAGAGAGAGGGGGGGACGAGAAAGATGGGACGAGAGAGATGGGTTCGAGATTTAGGGACGAGAGACAGGGGACAAGAGATGGGGGAGAGAGAGAGAGAGGGGAGAGAGAGAGTGGGAGAGAGCGGGGGACAGAGAGAGGGGGACAGAGAGAGGGAGACACAGTGAGGGGGGAGAGAGGGGAGAGAGAGAGGGAGAGAGAGAGTGGGAGTGGGAGGGGGAAGAGAGGGGAGAGAGACGGGGGAGAGAGAGGGGAGAGAGAGAGGGGAAAGAGATTGGGGGAACAGAGAAAGGGGAGGGAGAGGGGACGGAAGTGATTGGACGAGAGAGGTGTGTAGAGACAGAGAAGAGCCAGAGAGGAGAGAGAGGGGGGAAAGAGGGATGGGGACAGAGACACTGAGAGAAAGACGAGAGAGGGGAGCAGGGAGAGGGGACGACAAAGATGGGACTAGAGAGAGAGGGTGGAGAAAGAGAGGGTGCAGAGAGCGAGGGTTCAGAGACAGAGGGTGGGCAGAGAGGGTGGTGTGAGAGAGGGGAGAGAGTGGGAGATTGAGGGGAGAGAGAGGCGGACAGAGAGAGGGGAGACAGAGCGACGGGGAGATAGAGAGGGGGAGGGGGAAATGTGGGTTCGAGATAGAGGGGCGAGACAGAGGGGGACAGAGAGAGGGGCAGAGAGAGGGGGACAGAGAGGCGATCAGAGATGGGGAGAGAGAGATGGGGAGATGGTGAAGAGAGAGATGGGGAGAGGGGGGAAGAGAGATGGGGAGAGGGTGAACAGAGAGAAGGGGAGAGGGTGGAGACTTTGGGGGAGGGAGAAGAGGGAGAGAGAGGGTGGAGAGAGATGGGGAGAGAGGGGGCGAGAGAGGGGGAGAGAGAGGAGGATAGAGAGGCGGAGAGAGTGGGGAAAGAGAGAGGGGGACAGAGAGAGTGGACAGAGAAAGTGGGAGGGAGAGGGGACGAGAGAGAGGGGACAAGAGAGAGGGTGGAGAGAGAAAGGGTGAAGACAGAGAGTCGGAGAGTGATAGGGTGGATAGAGAGAGGATGGAGAGTGAGGGGAAGAGAGATTGAAGGAGAGAGAGGAGAGAGAGAGACGTGAGGGAGAGGGGAAGACAGGGGGAGATAGGGGTGAGAGAGAGGGGATGAGAGAGAGGGGACGAGAGAGAGGAGAGAGAGGGGTACAGTGAGAGGGGAGAAAGGAGAGAGAGGGGGTGAGAGATAGGTAGAGAGAGGAGGAAGGGGAGAGAGTGGTGTTGAGTGAGAGTGGGCGACAGAGCGGGGACAAAAGAGAGGGGAGAGAGAGAGAGGTGTTCAGAGCGAGGAAGTCAGAGAGGAGGAGAGGGAGGAAGGCAGAGAGAGGGGGCCAGAGAGAGGGAGAGAGAGATGGGACAAGAGAGAGGGGACAAGAGAGAGAGGATTAGAGAGATGGGATGAGAGATAGGCGACAAGAGAGGGGGAGAGGGAGAGGGTGAAGAGAAATAGGGTGGAGAGAGAGGGGCGTGAGAGAGGGGAGAGAGAGATGGGGCAAGAGAGAAGGGGGATAGAGAGAGGGGGAGAGAGGGAGGGGGTGTGACGGGGATGAGTGAGAGGGGATGAGAGAGAGGATGGAGAGAGGTTGGAGAGAGAGGATAGAGAGGGAGGGGCGTGATGAAGGGGAGCAGAGCAATGGTGGAGAGAAAGGAGGGAGAGGGGACGAGAGAGAGGGGACGATAGAGAGGGTGGAAAGAAAGGGTGGAGAGAGTCAGGAGAGAGAGAGGGAGAGAGAAAGGGTGAGAGAGAAAGGGGGAGAGAGAGGGTGAGAGAGAGGTGGAGAGAGAGTGGGAGAGAGAGGGGGAGACAGTGGGGAAGAGAGAGAGGAGACGAGAGAGAGTGGGTGAAAGAGTGGGAGAAGACAGTGGAAAAGAGAGGGGGGCAGAGGGAGGGGGACAGAGTGAGGGGGAGAGAGGGGATTAGAGAGAGGGGACGATAGTGAGGGGAGTGGGAGAAGGGGAGATAGAGAGGGGAGAGAGAGTGGGGGGAGAGAGAGGTTGGAGATAGAGTGGGGAGAGAGGGGGCAGAGCGAGGGGGAGAGAGAGTGTGAGAGAGGGGGGCTGAGAGGCGAAGAGAGAGGGTGTGAGAGAGCGGACGAGAGAGGGTAGAGAGAGGGAACAAGAGAGAGGGGACGAGATAGAGGGGACGAGAGAGAAGGGACGAGAGAGAGGGGGAGAGAGAGGGTAGAGAGAGAGGGAGAGGGAGAAGAGATTGGGGAGCGAGGGGGACGAGAGAGAGAGGGGAGACAGAGGGGAAGAGTGAGGGGGGACAGAGAGAGAGGGTCAGAGAGAGGGGGACAAAGTGGGGACCAGAAAGCGGGGGACAGAGAGAGGGGGAGAGAGAGGGGGAGAGAGAGAAGTGGAAGAGAGGGGGAGAGAGACAGGACGAGAGAGAGGGGACGAGAGAGAAAGGTTGGTGAGAGAGGGTGGAGAGACAGAGGTTGGAGAGAGATGAGGAGAGAGTGAAGGGAGAGAGGGTAGAGAGGGGGGGGAGAAAGGAGGGAGAGAGACAGAGAGATTGGGCTTAGAAAGGGGGGACGAGAGAGAGAAGGGAGAGAGGTGAGAAAAGTGAGAGGGGGGCAGAGAGAGGGGGACAGAGAGGGGCATAGAGAGGTGGGCAGAGAGCGAGGGAGAGACAAAGGGGAGATACAGGGGTAGAGCGATAGGGAGAGCAAGAGGGAGAGAGAGAGGAGGAGAGAGAGTGGGACTGAGAGAGAGGGCCGAGAGAGGGGGGAAAGATAGGGACAGCGGGGGGGGGAGAGAGGGGGGGAGAGAGAGAATGGAGAGAGAAAGAGAGGGAGTGAACGAGCGGGAGAAAGAAGGATAAGGGAGAGGGAACGAGGGAGGGGACGGAACACAGAGCGTGGAGACAGAGGGTGGAAAGAGAGTGGAGAGAGAACGGGAAAGAGAGGGGGCGAGAGAGAGATGCGGAGAGAGGGGGAGAGAGACAGAGGGGAGATAGAGAGAGGAGGTGGGGGAGAGGGGAGAGAGAGTGTGGAGAGGGGGGAAAGAGCGGGTACGAGAGAGAGAGGACGTGAGAGTGGGGAGAGAGAGAGTCAGGGGAGTGAGGGGGGAACAGAGAGAGGGGTCAGAAAGAGGGGGCCAGAGAGAGGGTTGGGAAAGAGGTGTGGGAGAGAGAGCGTTGGGAGAGAGGGTTGGGCGAGTGAAGGAGAGAGAGGTGGGCAGAGAGAGAGGGAGGGCGAGAGATGGAAGGGCTCTATCGGGGTGGGCGAGACAGGGGAGGCCGAGTCAGGGGAGGGCGAATGAGGGAACGGCGAGTGAGGGTTGGGAGAGTGAAGGTGGAGAGAGGGAGAGAGAAAGGATGGGAGAGGGTAGAGAGAGGGGGAGAGAGGTGGGAGATAGTGAGATGGGGAGAGAGAGGGGGAGAGTGTGAGTGAGGGGGCGAGAGAGAAGGGGAGAGAGAGTGGCGCGAGAGAGAAAGACATTGAGTGGCGACAATTGACAGAGAGAAGAGCAGAGAGTGGGGGAGATAGAGAGGGGAGAAAGAGTGGAGAGAGAGGAGAGGGAGAGAGGGGGGTAGGAGAGAGAGTTGAAGAAGAGAGAGGTGAGAGCGAGAGAGGGCAGGTTGAGAGAGGAGAGGCCGAGAGGGGTGGGTGTGAAAAGGGAGGGAGAGAGAGGGGAAGGAGAGAGAGAGGAGAGGTAGAGAGAGGCGCGGGACAGAGAGAGGGGAGGGTGAGAGACGGGAGAGAGAGAGAGGAGAGAGCGAGAGAGAGAGGAGATGGCGAGAGAGAGAAGAGGGCGACAGAGAGGGGAGGACGAGAGGGGGAGGGCGAAGAAGCGAGGGTGAGAGAGGGGAAGGAGAGAGAGGAGAGGTCGAGAGAGGTTCAGGAGTGAGAGGGGAGGGAGAGAGAGGGGAGAGCCAGAGCGGGAGAGCGAGACAGAGGATAGCGAGAGAAGGGAGAGCGAGAGACGGGAGGACGAGAGATAAGGGAGGGCAAATGATAGAGGATGGCGAGTGATAGGGAAGGATAAGAGAGGGGAGGGTGAGAGAGAGTGGAGGGAGAGAGCGAGCGAGCGTGAGAGAGAGGGAAGTGAGAGTGAGTGGAGGGCAATAGACAGGGGAGGGCAAGACAGAGCGGAGAGAGAGCGTGGAGGGTAAGAAGGAGAGGATGCTGAGAGAGGGGAGGGTGAGAGAGAGGGAGGGCGAGAGAGAGGGGAAGAAGAGAGAGAGGGGAAGGAGAAAGAGAGGGGAGGGATAAAGAGAGGGGAGGCCGAGAGAGTGGAGGGTGAGACAGAGGAGGGCGAGAGAGGGGAGGGCGAGAGGGGGTGGGAGAGAGAACAAGACGAGAGAGAGAGTGCGAGAGGGGAGGGCTAGAGAGAGGGTAGAGCGAGAGAGCGCGGAAGATCGAAGAGAGGGAAGGGTGAGAGGGGAGGGCGAGAGAGATTGGGAAGACAGAGGGCAGAGAGAAGGGGGAAAGAGAGAGGGCGAGATAGAGAGAGGGAATGGCGGGAGAGAGAGGGGGGAGAAATGGAGGGCGAGAAAAAGCAGGGTGACAGACGGGAATGTGAGAAGGTATGGGAGAGAGAGAGGGAAGGGAGAGAGAGAGGAGTGAGAGAGAGGGGAGGGAGAGAGAGGGGACGGCGAGAGAGGAGAGACCGAGAGAGAAGGGAGAGCGAGAGAGAGAGGAGAGCGAGAGAGATGGAAGAGCGAGACAGAGGGGAGGGATAGAAAGGGGAGGGAGAGAGGGGATCGAGAGAGAGTGGAGAGAGATAGGGGAGGGCGAGAGAGGGGAGGGCGAGAGAGGGGAGGGCGAGGGAGGTGAGGGGTAGAGAGGGGAAGAGAGAAGGGGGAATTGAGAGGGGGAGATAGGGGAAAGAGAGACGGCGAGAGAGTGAGAGGCGATGGAGAGAGAAAGAAGGGAGGGCGACAGAGAGGGAAGGATGGGAGAGAGGGGAGGGCGATAACTGGAGGGCGAAAAAGGTGAGGGCGAGAATGGGTGGGAGAGAGAGGGGAGGGAGAGGCAGAGGGGAGGGAGAGAGGGGGAGGGCGAGACAGGAGAGACCGATGGAGGAAGGAGAGCGAGAGAGGTGGGAGAGCGAGACAGAGGGCGGGGAGAGAGGAGTGGAAGAGAGAGGGGGTAGAGAGAGAGAGAGGGCAGAGAGAGAGGGGAGGGAGAGAGAGGAGAGAGCGAGAGAGCGGAGGGAGAGAGCAGGGTGGCCGAGAGAGGGGAGAGCGAGAGAGCAAGAGAGGGGAGGAGAGAGGGAGGGGACGATAGAGGGGGAAGAGAGAGGAGGGAAAGAGAAAGGGCGAGACAGTGAGGTGATGGCGAGAGAGAAGGAAGGGAGGGCGACAGAGGGGGAAGGATGGGGAGAGGGGAGGGCGAGAAGTGGAGGGCGAGAAAGAGGAGGGCGAGAGACTTAAGGGTGAGCAGGGGTGGTAGCGATAGGGGAGGGTGAGAGAGGGGAGGGAGAGAGAGGGGAGGGCGAGAGAGGGGAGAGCGAGAGAGAAGGGAGGGCGAGAGAGAGGGGAGAGTGAGAGAAAAGGGAGAGAATGAGGGCGAGGTTAAGAGACGGGAGGGCGAGAAGGGGTGGGAGAGAGACGGGACAGAGAGAGGGGAGAGCGACAGAGGGGAGAGCAAGAGAAAGGGAAGGGAAAGAAGGGATTGGCGGGAGAGGGGAGGGAGAGAGAGGGGATCGAGAGAAAATGGAGGGAGCGAGAGGGGAGGGTGCGAGATGAGAAGGAGGGGGGGGAGTGAGAGAGAGGGGGGAGCGAGAGAGAGAGGGGAGAGCGAGTTGGGCGTGTGAGGAGTGGGCGAGAGTGGGGAGGGCGAGAGAGAGGGCGGGCTTGAGAGGGGAGAGAGATAGAGAGGTGGGGAGAGAGAGGGGAGGATGAGAACGTGGAGGAGGAGATGGATTGGAGGGCGAGTGAGATGAGGGCGAGAAATATTGGAGGAGAGAGGAGAGGGCGACAGAGAGTTGAGGGTGAGAGAGAGGAGGGCGGGAGAGTGGGAAGGGCGAGAGATGGGGAGGGTGAGAGATGGGGAGGGTGAGGGGGCGTGAGCGAGGAGCGCAAGAGGGGGAGGGCGAGAGAGGAGAGGTCGAGAGAGAGGGGACAGCGAGAGAGAGAGTGCGGGCAAGAGAGGGAATGGAGAGAGAGAAGGGGGGGAGGGGGAGAGAGTGGACTGGGAGAGAGGGGAGGGGTGAATAAGGGGAGAGAGAGGGGAGGGCGACAGCGTGGAGGAGGGAGATGGATTGGAGGGCGAGTGAGACGAAAACAAGAAATAGTTGAGTGTGAGAGAGGGGATGGAGTGAGTGGGGAGTGAGAGAGACCGGAGGGTAAGAGAGGGGAGGGGAGAGAGAGGAGGGTGGGAGTGCAGGAAGGGCGAGAGATGGGGAGGGTGAGAGATGGGGAGAGCGAGAGATAAGGGAGGGCGAGAGATAGGGGAGGGCGAAAGATAGAGGAGGACGAGTGATAGACGATGGTGAGAGAGGGGAGGGTGAGACAGAGGGAAGGGAGAGAGAGTGGAGGGCAAGAAACAGGGGAGGGCAAGACAGAAAGGAGGGAGAAAGTGAGGAGGGTGCAAAGGAGAGGAGAGTGAGAGAGGGGAGGGTGAGAAAGAGGGAGTGCGAAAGAGAGGGGAGGGGGAGAGAGGGGAGGGAGAGAGGGGAGGGTGGGTTAGGGGACGGAAAGAAAAAGGGGAGGGCGAGAGAGTGGAGGGTGAGACATTTGAGGGCGAGATAGGGAAGGGCGAGAGGGAGGCGAGGGCGAGAGAGGGGGCAGGACGAGGGAGGAAAGAGGGAGAGGGGAGGGCGAGAGAGAGTGTACATCTAGAGAGCGGAGGACAGGAGAGAGGGGAGGGAGAAAGGGGATGGCGAGAGAGGGGAGTGCGAGAGAGAGGGGAGAGCGAGAGAGACAGGAGAGCGAGAGAGATGAGAGAGAGAGGGGAGGGTGAGAGAGGGGTTGGCGAGAAGTGGTGGGAGAGAGAGGGGAGGGAGAGAGTGGGGACAGAGATAGAAGACAGGGAGAGACAGGGCAGTGGGAGAGAAGGGAGGTAGAGAGAGGGAGGGTGAGTGAGGGGAGGGAGACAGCAGGGAGTGCGAGAGAGTGGAGAGAGAGAGATGGGAGAGCGAGAGAGAGAGGAGAGCCAGAGAGAGGGGAGAGCGAGGGGGCCGAGAGAGGGGAGGGCGAGAGAGCGGGGAGAGCAAGACACAGGGCGGGCGAGAGAGGCGAGTGAGAGAGTGAAGGGTGAAGGAGAGGGGAGGGGGAGAGAGGGGAGGCGGTGAATGAGGGGAGAGAGAGGGGAGGGTAAGAGCGTGGAGGATGAGATGTAATCGAGTCCGATTGTGATACTAAGGAGAGACAGGAGTGGGGGAGAGAGGGGAGGGTGAGAAATAGTGGAGGGGTAGAGAGGGGAGGGGGAGAGAAGGGAGGGGGAGAGTGGGTGGGTGAGAGAGAGGGGAGGGTCAAAAGGGAGCACGGAGGGCAAGAGTGGGAAGGGCAAGAGAGGGAAGGGCGAGAGATGAGGTAGGGCGAGAAAACTGGAGGGAGAGAGGTGGAGGGAGAGAGAGAGAGGGGAGGGCGAGTGACAGGGGAGGGCGACTGAGGGCGGGCGAGAGAAGGGGAGGGAGAGAGGGGGAGTGAGAGAGAGAGGGGAGTGCGAGATTGTGGGGAGGGCGAGAGAGAGAAGAGAGCGACAGAGAGGGGAAGCGGAGAGAGGGGAGGGTGAGAGAGACAAAGGAGAGAAAGGGGAGGGCCAGAGAGGGGAGGGAGAGTGAGAGGTGTGGTACAGAGAGGGGAGAGCGAGAGAAGAGAGGGCGAGATAGAGGGGAGGGTGAGACAAAGTGGAGGGGAAGGGAGGGAAGGGGAGAGAGGGGCGGGCGATAGAGGAGGGGCCGACAGAGAATGGAGAGCGAGAGAAAGGGAAGGGTACGAGAGGGAAGGTGGAGAGACGGGAGGGCGAAAGAGTGGTGAGGGAGAGAGAGTGCTGGACGAGGGAGAGAGCAGGGCAAGAGAGAGGCGAGGGGGAGAGAAGGGAGGGCAAGAGATGAGCGGGTGAAAGAGGGGAGGGAGAAAGAAGGGTGGACGAGAGTGAGTGAAGGGCGGGGGGGAGGGCGTGAGAAATGGGAGGGCAAGAGAGAGTGGATGGCGAGAGAGGGTAGGGCGAGGGAGTGGAGGGTGAGTGAAGGAAGAGCGAGAGAGAAGGGCGGGAGAGAGAGGGGAGTGCGAGAAAGATGGGAGGGCAAGACAGAGTGGAGGGCGAGAGGGGAAGGGTGAGACATGGGGAGGGCGAGAGGGGGAGGGATGGAGAAGAGAGGGCGAGAGAGGGGATGGACAGAGAGGGGAGGGCGAGAGAGAGGGGAGGGAGAAAGAGTGCTGGACGAGGGAGAGGGGAGGGCAAGAGAGCGGCGAGGGGGAGAGAAGTGAGGGCGAGAGATGGGAGGGAGAGATAAGGGTGGACGAGAGCGAGTCGAGGGCGAGAGGGAGTGGAGAGGGAGAGAGGTGAGCGTTTGAGAGGGGAGTGAGAATTGAGGAACAGAGAGTGGAGTGGTGGAGAGAGGGAAGGGGGTGAGAGGGAGGGCGAGAGAGAGGGGAGGAAGGAATGAGTGGAGAGAGGGGATGAGGAGTAAGAGCGGAAGGCGATTGAGAGGTTAAGCAATAGAGAGGATTGGACGAGCGAGTGGGTAGGGCGAGCGAGAAGGAAGGGGAGAGAGGTGAGGGGAGGGGGGAGGGGAAGAGATGGCGGAGAGAACGGAGGTTGAGGGGAGGATAGAGAAGGGAAGGCGAATTAGAGGGGAGGGCGATAGAGAGGTGAGGGTGAGTGAGTAGGTAGGGGAGAGAGGAGAGGGAGAGGGAGGGGAAGGCAAGAGAGTGGTGAGCGAGAGAGAGGAGAGGTCGAAGGAGGGGAGGGAGATTGAGGGGAGGTAGATAAACGGGAGGGAGAGAGAGGGGAGGGAGAGAGAGAATGGAGGGCGAGAGAGAGTGGAGGGCGCAGGGGCAAGGCGAGACAGGGGGAGGGTGAGAGAGAGGGCAAGGGGAGAGAGGGAAGGGCGAGAGAATGGAGCAAGAGAGGGTGGTGGGCCAGAGAGGGGAAGACGAGAGAGAGGGGTGGGCAGAGAGGGGAGGGCGAGAGAAGGGAGGGTGAGAGAGGGGAAAGTTGAGAGAGAGGGGAGGGCGAGAGAGAGGAGAGGGCGAAGGAAGGGAGGGAGTGTGAGGGGAGGTAGATAGACGGGAGGTAGAGAGGGGAGGGAGAGAGAGGGGAGGGAGAGTGAGAAAGGAGCACGAGAGAGAGGAGGGCGAGAGAGTGGGGAGGGCGAGTGAGGGGAGATCGAGAGAGAATAGAGGCAGAGAGAGGAGAGTGCGAGAGATAGGGGAGGGCGTGAGAGATGGGAGGGCAAGACAGAGTGGAGGGCGAGAGTGGAAGGGTGAGACAGGGGAGGGCGAGAGGGGGATGGATGGAGGGGGAGGGCGAGAGAGGGGAGGGAGTGAGAGGGGAGTGCGTTTGAGGGGGGTAGGCGAGTGACAGTGTAGGCCGAGTGAGAAGGAAGGGGAGAGATTGGAGGGGGAGAGAGAGGGGAGGGGTAGAGATGGCGAGAGAAGGAAGGTCGAGTGGTGAGGACAGAGAAGGGACGGCAAATGAGAGGGAAGGGCGATAGAGAGTGGAGGGCGAGCGAGAGTGTAGGGGAGAGAGGGGAGGGAGAGTGAGGAGAGGGCAAGAGAAAGGGGAGCAGGAGAGTGTGGAGGGCGAAAGGAAGGGGCGGGGGAGAGAGGGGATGTCGACAGAGCGGGGAGGGGGAAGGAGGGAAGGGAGATTGAGTGGATAGAGAGAGAGGGGAGTGCGAGAGAGAGGGGAGGGCGAGAGAGACATGATGGCTAGAGAGAGTGCAGGGCGAGATGGGGAGGGCATGAGAAGTAGGGTGAGAGAAAGGGGAAGGGGAGAGAGGGGAGGGCAAGAGAGTGGAGGGGGAGAGAGGGGAGCAGAAGAGTGGGGAGGGTGAAACAGGTGATGGCACGAGATAGTGCAGGGTCAGATGGGGAGGGCTAGACAGGGGGAGGGCGAGAGAAAGGGGAAGGGGAGAGAGGTGAGGGCGAAAGAGAGGGGAGGGCGAGAGAATGGAAGGTGAGGGAGGGGGAGGACGAAGGAGAGGAGGGAGAGTGAGGGGAGCTAGATAGACGGGAGGGAGAGTTGGGGAGGGAGAGTGAAAGGGAGAGAGGGGGAAGTCCAGAGAGGTGAGGACGAGAGATGGTGTATGAGAGAGTGGTGAGGGTGAAGGAGGGGAGGGAGCGTGAGGGGAGATAGATAGACGGGAGGGAGAGATGGGGAGGGAGAGAGAGGGGAGGGAGAGAGAAGGGAGCGCTAGAGAGAGGAGGGCGAGAGAGTGGCGTTGGCGAGAGAGGGCAGGGCGAGAGATGGGAGTGCAAGTGATGGGAGAGCGAGATAGAGGGGATGGGGAGAGAGGGAATACGAGAGAGAGAGGGGAGAGCGAGAGAGAGGGGAGAGCGAGAGAGAGGCGAGGGCAAGACATAGTCGAGGGCGAGAGGGGGAGGGTGAAACGGGGGAGGGCGAGAGAGGGGAGGGAGGGAGAGGAGAGGGCGAGAGAGGGGAGGGAGAGACAGGGGAGGGGAGAGAGAGGGGAGGGATAGAGACGGCAGAGAGAATGGAGGTTGAGGGGTGAGGACAGAGAAGGGACAGCGAATGAGAGGGGAAGCGATAGAGAGAGGAAGGTGAGCGAGAGTGTAGTGGAGAGAGAGTGGAGGGAGAGGGAGGGGAGGGCAAGAGAGAGGGGAGCGAGAGAGGGGAGAGGGCGAAAGAGGGGAGGGCGAGAGAGTGGAGGGAGAGAGAGGGGAGGGAGAGAGAGGGGACTGCGAGAGAGAGGGGAGGGCGAGAGAGTTGAGGGCGAGAGAGAGTGCAGGGCGAGATGGGGCGAGATGGGGAGGGTGAGAGGGGGGAGTGTAAGAGAGAGGGGAAGGGGAGAGGGGGAGGACGAGAGAGTGGAGGGAGAGAGAGGGGAGGGAGAGAGAGGGGACTGCGAGAGAGAGGGGAGGGCGAGAGAGTTGAGGGCGAGAGAGAGTGCAGGGCGAGATGGGGAGGGCGAGAGGGGGGAGTGTAAGAGACGGGAAGGGGAGAGGGGGAGGGCGAGAGAGTGGAGGGAGAGAGAGGGGAGGGGAGAGAGAGGGGAGGGATAGAGACGGCAGAGAGAATGGAGGTTGAGGGGTGAGGACAGAGAAGGGACAGCGAATGAGAGGGGAAGCGATAGAGAGAGGAAGGTGAGCGAGAGTGTAGTGGAGAGAGAGTGGAGGGAGAGGGAGGGGAGGGCAAGAGAGAGGGGAGCGAGAGAGGGGAGAGGGCGAAAGAGGGGAGGGCGAGAGAGTGGAGGGAGAGAGAGGGGTGGGAGAGAGAGGGGACTGCGAGAGAGAGGGGAGGGCGAGAGAGTTGAGGGCGAGAGAGAGTGCAGGGTGAGATGGGGAGGGCGAGAGGGGGGAGTGTAAGAGAGAGGGGAAGGGGAGAGGGGGAGGGCGAGAGAGTGGAGGGAGAGAGAGGGGAGTGGAAGAGTGGGGAGGGTGAAAGAGTGGTGAGGGCGGGAGTTAGTGCAGCGTGAGATGGGGAAGGCGATACAGGGGGAGGGCGAGAGAGAGGGGAAAGGGAGAGAGGGGAGGGCGAAAGAGAGCGGAGGGCGAGAGGGGAGAGTGATGGAGGGGAGGGGATGAGAGTGGAGGGGGAGAGGGGGAGGGCGAGAGAGAGAGGAGTGCGAGAGAATGGAAGGTGAGAGAGGGGGAGGACGAAGGAGGGGAGGGAGAGTGAGGGGAGCGAGATAGACGGGAGGGAGAGATGGGGAGGGAGAGAGAGGGGAGGGAGAGATGGGTTGAGAGGGGAGGGACACAGAGGGGAGGAAGAGCGAAAGGGGAGTGTGAAAGGGGAGAGGGGGAAGTCGAGAGAGGGGGAGGACGAGAGAGGGGGTTATGAGCGAGTGGTGAGGGCGAAGGGGGGGAGGGAGCGTGAGGGGAGATAGATAGACGGGAGGGAGAGATGGGGAGGGAGAGAGAGAGGAGGGAGAGAGAGGGGAGCGCTAGAGAGAGGAGGGCGAGAGAGTGCCGAGGGCGAGAGAGGGCAGGGCTGGAGACGGGAGGGCAAGTGAGGGGAGAGCGAGATAGAGGGGATGGAGAGAGAGAGGGAATACGAGTGAGACAGGGGAGAGCGAGAGAGAGGGGAGGGCAAGACATAGTGGAGGGCGAGAGGAGGAGGGTGAGATGGGGAGGGCGAGAGAGGGGAGGGAGGGAGAGGGGAGGGCGAGAGAGGGGAGACAGAGACAGTGGAGGGGAGAGATAGGGCAGGGGTAGAGATGGCAGAGCGAAGGGAGGTTGAGGGGCGAGGACAGAGAAGGGAGGGCGAATGAGAGGGGAGAGTTATAGAGTGGGGAAGGCGAGGAAGAGTGCAGGGGAGAGAGAGAGCGAAGGGAGAGGGGTGGGCAAGAGAGAGGGGAGCGAGAGAAAGGAGAGGTGGAAAGAGGGGAGGGAGAGAGGGGGAGTGAGAGAGAGGGAGGGAGAGAGAGGGGAGTGCGAGAGAGAGCGGAGGGCAAGAGGGGTAGGGCGTGAGTGGAGACGGCGATAGGGATGGGATGGCGAGAGGGAGGGGAGTTGAGAGAGGGGAGGGCGAGAGAGAGGGGAGGGTGAGAGAGAGGAGAGGGCGAGACTGCGCAGTGGGACAGAGAGGGGAGGGTGAGAGAGGTGAGGTCGAGAGAGGGGTAAGTGAGAGAGGGGATGGCGAGAGAAGGGGGGGCGAGAGAGGGAAGTGATAGAGAGAGGCAAGGTCGAGAGCGGGAGTGCGAGAGAGGGGGAGGTGAGGAGAGGGGAGGGGGAGAGAGAGGGGAGGGTGAGAGAGAGGGGAAGGGAGGGGGAGGGCGAGAGAGTTGAGGGAGAGATAGGGTGGGCCAGAGAGGGGAGGGCGAGGGAGAGGGGAGGGTGAGAGAGAGGGGAAGGGAGGGGGAGGGCGAGAGAGTTGAGGGAGAGATAGAGTGGGCCAGAGAGGGGAGGGCGAGAGAGGGGAGGGTGACAGAGGGGAGGGTGCGAGATGTTGAGGTGAAGAGAGGTGAGGGGGAGAGTGGGCTGTGGGAGAGAGAGAGAGAAGTGTGGCAGACTGGGGAGGGCGAAGAGGGGAGGGTGAGAGAGAGGGGAGGGTGAGAGAGGGGGAGGGCTAGAGAGGGGAGAGCGAGAGAGGGTATGGTGAGAGAGGGGTGGGCGAGAGAGGGGAGGGCGAGAGAGAGGGGAGGGTGAGAGAGGGGAGTGTGAGAGAGGGTGAGGTGAAGAGAGGTGAGGGGGAGAGTGGGCTGTGGGAGAGAGAGAGAGAAGTGTGGCAGACTGGGGAGGGCGAAGAGGGGAGGGTGAGAGAGAGGGGAGGGTGAGAGAGAGGGGAGGGCTAGAGAGGGGAGAGCGAGAGAGGGGATGGTGAGAGAGGGGTGGGCGAGAGAGGGGAGGGCGAGAGAGAGGGGAGGGCAAGAGACAGGGATTGGGACAGAGATGGGAGGGCGAGAGAGGGGAGGGCAAGAGTGGTGACGGCGAGAGTGGGGGAGGAGACGAGAGGGGCAGGGGAGAGTGTGGCGGGCGAAAGAAAAGGGTTGGAGATTGAGTGGAGAATGAGGGAGAGGGGATGGCGCGAAAGAGAGGAGGGCAAGAGTGAGTGGAGGGCGAGAGAGTGGAAGGCGAATTTGGAGGGCGAGACAGGGGAGGGCGAGAGAGGGAAGGGTGTGAGGGGGAGGGGAAGGTGGCGACAGAGGTGTGGGTGAGAGATGGGGAGGCGAGAGATGGGGGAGCGAGAGATATGGGATGGTGAGAGAAAGGGGAGTGAAAGACTTGAAAAGGGCGAGATATGGGGACGGCCATAGATCGGGGAAGTCGAGAGAGGGGAGGGCGAGGGGGTTAGGGCAAGAGAGGGGAGAGCAAAAAAATCGAAAGCGGAGCGAGAGGGGAGGGAGAGTGATGGGAGGGAGAGACGGAAAGCAGAAAGAGAGGGGAGGGAGAGGAAGGGGAGGGAGATTGAGGAGATGAGAGAGAGGGGAGGACAAGCGAGGGGGAGCAGGGGGAGAGAATGGAGGGTCAGAGATAGGGGAGGGTGAGAGAGGAGAGGTCGAGAGAGGGGTAGGTGAGAGAGGGGATGGCGAGAGAAGGGAGGGCGAGAGAGGGAAGTGATAGAGAGAGGCAAGGTCGAGAGCGGGAGTGCGAGAGAGGGGGAGGTGAAGAGAGGGGAGGGAGAGAGAGGGTGGTGGGAGAGAAAGGGGTGGGGCAGAGAGGGGAGAGCGAGAGAGAGGGGAGGGTGAGAAAGAGGGGAAGGGAGGGGGAGGGCGAGAGAGTTGAGGGAGAGATAGGGTGGGCCAGAGAGGGGAGGGCAAGAGAGGGGAGGGTGACAGAGGGGAGGGTGCAAGAGGGGAGGGCGAGAGAGGGGAGTCGAGAGAGGAAAGTGTGAGAGAGAGAGGGAAGGGCGAGAGAGGGGAGGGTGAGAGAGGGTGAGGTGAAGAGAGGTGAGGGGGAGATTTGGGCTGTGGGAGAGAGAGAGAGAAGTGTGGCAGACTGGGGAGGGCGAAGAGGGGAGGGTGAGAGAGAGGGGTGGGTGAGAGAGAGGGGAGGTCTAGAGAGGGGAGAGCGAGAGAGGGGATGGTGAGAGAGGGGTGGGCGAGAGAGGGGAGGGCGAGAGAGAGGGGAGGGTGAGAGAGAGGGGAGGGCAAGAGACAGGGGTTGGGACAGAGATGGGAGGGCGAGAGAGGGGAGGGCAAGAGTGGTGACGGCGAGAGTGGGGGAGGAGACGAGAGGGGCGGGGGAGAGTGTGGCGGGCGAAAGAAAAGGGTTGGAGATTGAGTGGAGAATGAGGGAGAGGGGATGGCGCGAAAGAGGGGAGGGCAAGAGTGAGTGGAGGGCGAGAGAGTGGAAGGCGAATTTGGAGGGCGAGACAGGGGAGGGCGAGAGAGGGGAGGGTGTGAGGGGGAGGGGAGGGTGGCGACAGAGGTGTGGGTGAGAGATGGGGAGGCGAGAGATGGGGGAGCGAGAGATATGGGATGGTGAGAGAAAGGGGAGTGAAAGACTTGAAAAGGGCGAGATATGGGGATGGCCATAGATCGGGGAAGTCGAGAGAGGGGAGGGCGAGGGGGTTAGGGCAAGAGAGGGGAGAGCAAAAAAATCGAAAGCGGAGAGAGAGGGGAGGGAGAGTGAAGGGAGGGAGAGACGGAAAGCAGAAAGAGAGGGGAGGGAGAGGAAGGGGAGGGAGATTGAGGAGATGAGAGAGAGGGGAGGACAAGCGAGGGGGAGCAGGGGGAGAGAATGGAGGGTCAGAGATAGGGGAGGGTGAGAGAGGTGAGGTCGAGAGAGGGGTAGGTGAGAGAGGGGATGGCGAGAGAAGGGAGGGCGAGAGAGGGAAGTGATAGAGAGAGGCAAGGTCGAGAGCGGGAGTGCGAGAGAGGGGGAGGTGAAGAGAGGGGAGGGGGAGAGAGGGTGGTGGGAGAGAAAGGGGTGGGGCAGAGAGGGGAGAGCGAGAGAGAGGGGAGGGTGAGAGAGAGGGGAAGGGAGGGGGAGGGCGAGAGAGTTGAGGGAGAGATAGGGGGGGCCAGAGAGGGGAGGGCGAGAGAGGGGAGGTTGACAGAGGGGAGGGTGCGATAGGGGAGGGCGAGAGAGGGGAGTCGAGAGAGGGAAGTGTGAGAGAGAGAGGGAAAGGCGAGAGAGGGGAGGGTGAGAGAGGGTGAGGCGAAGAGAGGTGAGGGGGAGAATGGGCTGTGGGAGAGAGAGAGAGAAGTGTGGCAGACTGGGGAGGGCGAAGAGGGGAGGGTGAGAGAGAGGGGAGGGTGAGAGAGAGGGGAGGTCTAGAGAGGGGAGAGCGAGAGAGGGGATGGTGAGAGAGGGGTGGGCGAGAGAGGGGAGGGCGAGAGAGAGGGGAGGGCAAGAGACAGGGGTTGGGACAGAGATGGGAGGGCGAGAGAGGGGAGGGCAAGAGTGGTGACGGCGAGAGTGGGGGAGGAGACGAGAGGGGCGGGAGAGAGTGTGGCGGGCGAAAGAAAACAGTTGGAGATTAAGTGGAGAATGCGGGAAAGGGGATGGCGCGAACGAGGGGAGGGCAAGAGTGAGTGGAGGGCGAGAGAGTGGAAGGCGAATTTGGAGGGCGAGACAGGGGAGGGCGAGAGAGGGGAGGGTGTGAGGGGGAGGGGAGGGTGGCGACAGAGGTGTGGGTGAGAGATGGGGAGGCGAGAGATGGGGGAGCGAGAGATATGGGATGGTGAGAGAAAGGGAAGTCTAAGACTTGAAAAGGGCGAGATATGGGGATGGCCATAGATCGGGGAAGTCGAGAGAGGGGAGGGCGAGGGGGTTAGGGCAAGAGAGGGGAGAGCAAAAAAATCGAAAGCGGAGAGAGAGGGGAGGGAGAGTGATGGGAGGGAGAGACGGAAAGCAGAAAGAGAGGGGAGGGAGAGGAAGGGGAGGGAGATTGAGGAGATGAGAGAGGGGGGAGGACAAGCGACGGGGAGAGGGAGAGAGAATGGAGGGTCAGAGATAGGGGAGGGTGAGAGAGAGGGCAGCGCGAGAGAGTGGAGGACAAGAGAGTGGAGGGCGAGAGAGTGGAGAGCGAGGGAGAGGTGAGGGAGAGAGAGGTGGAATGCGAGAGCGAGGGGAGGGCGAGAGGGAGGTGAGGTGAGATAGAGTGGAGGTTGAGAGGCTGAGGGCAAGACGGGGAGTACGGGAGCGAGGGGAAGGGGACAGGGGGAGGGTGAGAGAGGGGAGTGTGAGAGAGGGCGAGAGAGGAGAGTGTGAGAGATAGGGGTGTGCAAGAGTTAGGGGTGGGTGAGAGATAGTGGAAAAGGTAAAAACAATGACTGCAGATGCTGAAAACCAAATACTGGATTAGTGGTGCTGGAAGAGCACAGCAGTTCAGGCAGCACCGTTGGATGCTGCCTCAACTGCTATGCTCTTCCAGCACCACTAATCCAGTGTGAGAGATACGGGAAGGCGAGTGATAGGGGAGTACAAGAGATGGGGAGTGTGAGAGATAGGGGACGGCCAGAGATCGGGGAGGTCGAGAGAGGGGAGGGCGACAGAGGGGTGAGCGAGAGAGAGGAGAGCAATAGAGACGGAAAGCAGAGAGACAGAAGTAGCAAATGGAGGAGAGGGCAAGAGAGGGGGAAGGAGAGAGAGGGGAGGGCAAGAGAGAGGGGATAGCGAGAGAGTGGGGAGAGCAAGAGAGAGAGAGGAGTGCGAGAGTGTGGAGGTCAAGAGAGAGGGGGAGTGCGAGAGAGAATGGAGGGCGAGAGAGTGGGGAGAGCGAGAGAGGGGAGGGGGTGAGAGAGGAGGGAGAGAGAGAGGAGGGAGTGAGAGATTGAGGGAGAGGGAGAGAGGAGGGAGAAAGAGAGGGGACCGTGAGAGAGGGGAGGGTGAGAGTGGTGATGGCGAGAGAGGGAAGGGCGAAAGACGGAAGGTCGAGAAATTGTGAAGGCAAGAGAAGTGGATGGAGGGGGAGGGCGAGGGAGAGGGAAGGGAGAGGGAGGGCAGTGCCAGAGAGAGGGGACGGTGAGAGACAGGGGAGGGCGAGAGAGAGGGGAGGCCGAGAGAGAGTGGAGGGCGAATGTGGAGGGTGAGACAGGCGAGGGCGAGAGAGAGGGGAAGGGGAGAGAGGGGAGTGCGAGAGAGTGGTGGAAGAGCGAGGGGTGGGGCAGAGAGGAGAGGGCAAGACAGAGGGGTGGGACAGGGTGGGGAGGTAGAGAGAGGGGAGGGCGAGATTGGTAAGGGTGAGAGAGGGAAGGGCGTGAGTGGGGAGGGTGAGAGAGAGGGGAGTGGGAGAGAGAGCGGAGTGAGAAAGAAGGAGGATGAGGTAGAGGGGAGGGCGAGATAGTGGGGAGGGCGACAGAGAAGTGCGGGGGTGCGACTGAGGGGGAGGGCGAGAGGGGGGTGGGAGAGAGAGGGAGAGGGGCGTGCGAGAGAGGGGAGGGAGAGAGAGGAGGTCGAGGGATATGAGGGCGAGAGAGGGGAGCGCGAGACAGGGGAGGCCAAAAGAGGGGTGTGCGAGAATGAGGAGAGCGAGAGGGGCGAGAGCAAGTGATAGGAGCGCGAGAGTGAGGAGGACGAGAGAGGGGTGTGCAGGAGATCGGGGTGGGCGAGAGATAGGGGAGGGTGAGTGATAGCGGAGAGCCAGAGGTCATGGAGGGGAGAGAGTGAGGATGCCGAGAAAGGGGAGAACGAGAGAGGGTAGAGCAAGAGAGAGGGAAAGCGGAGATAGAGTGAAAAGGTTTGAGGGGAGGGCAAGAGAGAGGTGAGGGAGAGAGTTGGGAAGGCGAGAGAGAGGGGAGGGCGAGAGAGGGGGATGGCGACAGAGTGAGCAGTGCGAGAGAGAGAGATGTGTGCGAGAGAGTGGAGGGTAAAAGAGAGGTGAGGGTGAGAGAGAATGGTGGGTGAGCGAGGTGGAGGGCGAAAGCGAGGGGAGGGCGAGAGAGGGGAGGGCGAGAGAGGTGAGGGCGAGAGAGTGGAGAGCGAGAGAGAGGTGAGGGAGAGGGGGGAGTGCGAGAGAGAGGGGAGTTCAAGAGGGAGGTGAGGCGAGAGAGAGTGGAGTTTGAGAGGGTGAGGGCGCGACTGAGGAGAGACAGAGAGGTGAATGGGAGAGGAGGAGGGTGAGAGATGGGAGGGTGAGGGAAGGGAGAGCGAGAGAGGGGAGAGCAAGAGAATGCAAAAGCAGAGAGAGAGTGGATGGAGTGGGAGGGGAGGGAGAATGAGCGGAGGGAGAGAGAGGGGACGGCGAGAGATACAGGAGGGTCAGACATAGGGGAGTGTGAGAGAGGGGCGCGAGAGATGGGAGGGTGAGAGATGGGAGAGCGAGAGAGAGGTGAGTGAGAGAGAGGGTGAGGGCGAGACAGGGGAGGGCGAGAGAGGGGAGGGAGAGAGGGGGAGTACAAGAAATGGGAGGGCGAGAGAAGGAAGGGTGGGAGAGGCGCTAGCGATAGAGGGGAGGGTGGGAGGGGGAGGGGGAGGGTGAGGGTGGCAAGCGAGGTGTGGACGAGAGATGGGGTGGGCGAGAGACAGGGGTGAGCGAGAGATATGGGCTGGCGAGAGAAAGGGGAGTGAAAGATTTGGGAAGGGCGACAGATGGGGAGGGCCACAGATCGGGGAAGTCGACAGAGTGGAGGGCGAGGGGTGTAGGGCGAGAGAGGGGAGAGCAAGGGAACTCGAAAGCGGAGATAGTGGGGAGGGAGTGGGGCGGAGAATGATGGGAGGGAGAGACGGAAAGCAGAAAGAGAGGGGAAGGAGAGAGAGGAGGACGAGAGAGAGGGGAGGGCAAGAGAGGGGAGAGTGAGAGACAATGGAGGTGAGAGGGAGAGGCTGATAGAGAGGGGAGGGCGAGAAGGCAGGGGGAGAGGGTCTAGGGCGAGAGAGTGGAGAGCGCGAGAGAGATGAGGGAGAGAGAGGGGGAGTGCGAGAGAGAGGGCAGGGCGAGAGACAGGGGTGAGCTGAGAGAGACTGGAGGTTGAGAGGGTGAGGGCAAGACAGGGGAGGACGGGAGAGAGGGGAAGGGGAGAGGGTGAGGGTGAGAGAGGGGAGTGTGAGGGAGGACGAGAGAGGGGAATGCGATAGATAGGGGTGGGCAAGAGATAGGGGTGGGCGAGAGGTAGGGGAAGTCGAGAGATAGGGGAATGCAAGAGATGGGGAGGGTGAGAGATAGGGGAGGGCCAGAGATCAGGGAGGTCGAGCGAGGGGAGGGCGACAGAGCGGAGAGCGAGAGAGGAGAGAGCAAAAGAGAGGGAAAGCAGAGAGAGAGGAATGGGAGATGGAGGGGAGGGGAAGAGGGGGGAGGGAGAGAGAAGGGAGGGCGAGAGAGAGGGGATGGCAAGGTCGTCGGATAGCGAGAGAGTGGGGAGAGCGTGAGAGAGAGAGGAGTGCGAGAGAGAGAAGGGCAAGAGAGAGGGGGAGGGTGAGAGAAATTGAAGGGCGAGAGAGTGAGGAGTGCGAGAGAGGGGAGGGAGAAAGAGAGGGGAGCGTGAGAGAGGGGAGAGCGAGAGACGGCAGGAGGAGAAATAGGGAGGGCGAGAGAAGGGGAGGGAGGGAGAGGGCGAGGGAGAGGGGAGGGCGAGGGAGGGGAGAGCGAGAGAGAGATGAGGGAAAGAGAGGGCAGTGCCAGAGAGAGGGGAGGGCGAGAGAGGGGTGAGGGCAAGAGAGACGGGTGGGCGAATGTGGAGGGCGAGAAACAGGGGAAGGGGAGAAAGGAGAGGATGCGAGAGTGGTGGAAGAGCGAGGGGTGGGCCAGAGAGAGGAGGGCAACAGACAGGGTTTGGGACAGGGTGGGGAGGGCGAGAGAGGGGAGGGCGAGATTGGTAAGGGTGAGAGAGAGGAGGGAGTGAGAGGGGAGTGCGACAGAGAGTGGAGGGTGAGAGAGAGGGGAGTGGGAGAGACTGGAGAGTGAGAGAAGGGAGGACGAGTTTGAGTGGAGGGCGATATAGTGGGGACGGCGAGAGACAACAGCCGGGGTGCGAGTGAGGGGGAGGGCGAGAGGGGGGTGGGAGAGAGAGTGAGAAGGAAGTGCGAGAGAGGGGAGGGAGAGAGAGGAGGGGCAGAGATATGAGGGCGAGAGATATGAGGGCGAGAGAGGAGAGGGCAAGGGAGGGGATGCCGTAAGACTGGTGTGCAAGAGAGACGAGAGCGAGAAGGCGAGAGCAGGTGATGGGGGTGCGAGAGAGGAGGGCGAGAGAGGGGAGTGCGAGAGAAGGGTGTGCGAGAGAGAGGAGTGCGAGAGAGGTGAGAGGGAAAGAGGGGAGCGTGAGAGATGGGAGGGAGGGGTGCTAGAGAGGGGAGGGCGAGAGCTAGTGGTGGGCGAGAGACAGGGGGCGGCGAGTGATGGGGAGGGCCAGAGGTCAGGGCGAGAGAGTGGAAGAAGAGGGAGAGGTGGGCTAGAGAGAGTGGTTGTCGAATGTGGAGGGCGAGAGAGGGGAGGGCGAGAGAGAGTGGAAGAGGAGAGAGTGGAGGGCGAGAGAGTGGTGGAAGAGTGCGGGGTGAGCCAGAGAAGGGAGGGCGAGAGAGACGGGTGGGACAGGGGGGGAGGGTGAGAGCGGGGAGGCCGAGAGAGAGGGGAGGGTGCGAGAGAGGGGAGTGGGAGAGAGAGAGGAGGGAGAGAGAGGAGGACGAGGTGGACGGGAGGGTGAGATAGTGGGGAGTGCGAAAGCGGAGTGCAAGTGAGGGGTGGGTGGGAGAGGGGAGTGCGAGGGAGGGGAGTGCGAGGGAGGGGAGGGGAGAGAGGGGAGGGCGATAGATATGAGGGTGAGAGAGGGGAGGGAGAGAGAGTGGAGGGCGAGAGAGGGGATTGTGAGAGAGAGGAGAGTGAGAGGGGCGAGATGAAGAGTTGGGAGTGCGAGAGAGGGGAGGGCGAGAGAGGTCAGAGCGAGAGAAGTGTGTGCAAGAGAGAGGAGAGCGAGAGAGGCGAGAGTGAAAGAACGGTGCGAGAGAGGGGAGGGCGAGAATAGGGGTGGGCGAGGGAGAGGAGGGCGATAGAGGGGAGGGCGAGTGAGGGTGTAGGCAGTCACAGGGAGGGAGAGAGATGGGAGGGCGAGAGGCGGGCGAGCGAGAGGGGCGAGAGCAAGAGAGGGGAGTGTGAGTGGGGAGGTTGAATGAGGTGTGACTAAGGGGGTGAGAAAGAGACAGTGGAAGGAGAGAGAGGGGAGGGCGAGAGTAGAGGAGGGCGAGAGAGAGGAGAGGGGAGAGAGAGGACGGCGAGAGAGAGGGGAGGGTGAGAGAGACAGGATGGAGCAAGAGAGGGGTGGGCGAGAGAGAGGACAGCTAGAGACTGGAGAGCGAAAGAGGTGCGTGTGAAAGAGGGGAGGGTGAGAGATAAGGGAGGGCGAGAGATGGGGCGGGCAAGAGATAGGGATCGCGAGAGAGAGGGGATGGCCCGAGATAGTGGAGGGCGAGTGAGGGGAGGGCGAGAGAGAGAGAAATCAGAGAGAGGGGCGGGAATGGGAGGGGAGGGGAAGAGAGAGGGGAGGGCGAGAGAGAGAGGGGTGCGAGGGAATGGGGATGGCGAGAGATGGGATGGGGTGAGAGACGAGGGAGGGGGAGAGAGAAAGGGGAGAGAAAGAGAGTGGAGGGCGAGTGGGGAAGGGTGAGACAGGGGGAGGGCGAGACGGGGATGGATGGAGAGGGGAGGGCGAGAGAGTGGAGGGAGGGAGAGAGAGTGGAGGGCGAGAGAGGAGGTGGGTGAGAGAGAGTGGAGGGCGAGAGAGAAGGAAGGGGAGAGAGTGGAGGTGGAGAGATAGGGCAGGGGTAGAGACGGCGGAGAGAAGGGAGGTTGAGGGGTGAGCGCAGAGAAGGGACGGCGAATGAGAGGAGAGAGCGATAAAGAGGGGAGGGCGAGCGAGATGGTAGGGGAGAGGGAGGGGAGGGAGAGGGAGGGGAGGGCAAGAGAGCGGGGAGCAGGAGAGTGTGGAGGGCGAAAGAGAGGGGCGGGCAAGAGAGGGGGAGGGCGAGAGAGAGGGGAAAGGGAGAGAGGGGAGGGCGAGAGAGTAGAGGGAGAGAGAGTGGAGGGTGAGAGAGGGGAGAGCAAGAGAGTGAAGGTGAGAGAAGGAAGGGTGAGAGAGGGGGTGGGCGAGAGAGAGGGGTGGGTGAGAGAGAGCGGAGGGTGAGAAAGGGGAGGGCAAGAGAGGGGAGGGTGATAGAGGGGGAGGGGAAGAGAGGGGAGGGGTAGAGAGGTGGAGAGCGAGGGAGAGGGGAGGGCGAGAGAGTGGGGAGGGTTTGAGAGGGGAGGGAAAGAGGCGGAGAAGAGAGAAAGGGGAGAGAGAAAGGGGAGAGAGGGGGAAGTCGATAGAGGGGGAGGACGAGAGTCAGGGGAGGGCTAGAGAGAGAGAGGTGTGCGAGAGAGTGGAGGGCACGAGAGAGGGGAGGGTGAGAGAGAATGGAGGGCGAGGGAGGGGGAGGGCGAATGAGAGAGGAGGGTGAGAGAGTGGAGGGAGAGACTGGGTGGGCCAGAGAGGGAAGGGTGAGAGAGGGCGGTGGGACAGATAGGGGAGGGCGAGAGAGGGGAGGGTGAGAAAGGGGAGGGCGAGTGAGGGGAGGGTGAGTGAGGGGAGAGCGAGAGAAGGTAGGTGAAGAGAGGGGAGGGGGAGAGAGAGTGGCGCGAGAGTGAATGGTGGGGCAGAGAGGGGAGGGAGAGAGCGAGCGGTTTGGACAGAGAGGGGTTGGGACAGAGAGGGGAGGGCAAGAGAGAGGTGGGTTAGAGAGGGGAGGGCGAGAAATGGAAGTCCGAGAGAGAGGGGAGGGTGAGAGAGAGGGGAGTGCGAGAGAGTGTCGGCGAGAGGGGGGAGAAGTGAGGAGCGGGGAGAGAGTGGAGGGCGAGAGAGAAGGAAGGAAGAGTGAGGGGAGGATGAGGGAGAGAGGATGGCGAGAAAGAGGGGAGGGCGAGAGAGATGAGAGTGAGAGAGGGGAGGGCGAGAGAGGGGAGAGTGTAATGGGGACGGTGAGTGAGGGGAGGGTGAGGGGGTGAGAGAGAGATGAGGGCGAGAGATAGGGGTGGACGAGAGAAAGGGAGGGCGGGAGTTAGGGGAGTGGAAGAGATGGGCAGGGTGAGAGAGAGGGGAGGGCCAGAGATTGGAGAGTTCGAGAGAGGGGAGGGCGAGAGAGGATAGTGCGAGAGAGTGGAGTGCAAGAGAGAGGGAAAGCGGAGAGAGTAGGGAGGGATTGGGAGGAGACGGAGAGTGCGCGGAGGGAGAGAGAGGGAAAGCAGAGAGAGAGGGAGGGAGGCAGATGGGAGGGAGAGAGAGCGGAGGACGAGAGAGAGGGGAGGGCAAGAGAGGGCGAGGGCGAGAGAGAGGGGATGGCGAGAGAGAGAGAGGTGTGCGAGAGAGAGGAGGGCAAGAGAGAGGGGATGGTGAGAGAGAATGGAGGGCGAGGGAGAAGGAGGGCGAGTGAGAGGTGACGGAGAGAGAGTGAAGCGCAAGAGAGAGGGGAGGGCGAGTGAGAGTGGAAGGGGAGAGAGGGTAAGGGCAAGAGAGGTGAGGGCGAGGGAGGGAAGGGCAAGAGACGGAAGGACAAGAGATGGGAAGGGCAAAAAAATGGACGAGAGAGGCTGAAGGCGAAGAGTGGGCAGAGCGAGAGAGGGCAGGGCGAGAGAGTGCAGGGCGAGAGAAGGGAGAGCGAGAGAGAGGTGAGGGAGAGAGAGTGAAAGGGAAAGCGAGACAGAGGGGAGGGCGAGAGAGAGGAGAGGGCGAGAGGGTGAGGGCGAGACGGGGAGAGCAAGAGAAAGGGAAAGCGGAGACAGAGGGGTGGAAGAGCAAGGGGAATGGGAGAGTGATGGGATGGAGTGAGGCAAAGCGGAAAGAGAGGGGAGGGAGAGGAAGGGGAGGGAGAGAGAGTGGTGGAAGATCGAGGGATGGGCCAGAGAGAGGAGGGAGAGAGAGAGGGGTGGTACAGGGAGGGGAGTGCGAGAGACGGGAGGGCGAGAGAGGGGAGGGTGAGAGAGGGCAGGGGAAGAGGCGGAAGGTGAGATTGGGTCGGGTGAGAGAGTGTAGGGCATGAGAAGTGAGGGCGAGAGACAGGGGACAGTGATATATTGGGGGGTGGGACAGAGAGTGGAGCGACAGACAGGGGAGGACGAGGTAGAGGGGAGGGAATGATAGTGGGGAGGGCGAGAGAGGTGTGCAAGAGAGGGGAGGGTGACAGAGAGGAATGCGAGATAGGGGAGGGCAAGTGAAGGAGAGGGCGAGAGAGCGGTGGGTGGGAGAGGGGAGTGCGAGAGAGGGGAGGGAGAGAGAGGGGACGGCGAGAGATATGAGGGCGAGAGAGGTGAGGGCGAAAGGGGGAGGGCGGGAGAGGTGAGAGCAAAAGAGTGCAGGGTGAGGGGGAGGGTCTGGGAGGCGAGAGAGACGTGGGAGATTGATGGAGTGAGCGAGAGATAGGGGTGGATGAGGGATATTGGATGGTGAGAGATAGGGGAGCGAAAGAGATGGGAAGGGCGAGGGTTGGGGATTGCCATAGATTGGGGAAGTCGAGAGAGAGGAGGGCGAGAAGGGGTAGTGCGAGAGAGGGGAGAGCAAGAGAAAGGGATAGCGGAGAGAGAGGGGCGGGAGAGGTTGGGGAGGGACAGTGATGGGAGGGAGAGAGGGAAAGCAGAAATAGAGGGGAGGGAGAGGAAGGGGTGGGAGAGAGAGGTGGATGAGAGAGAGGGGAGGACAAGAGAGGGGGAGAGCGAGAAAGAAAGAAGGGTGAGAGAGGTTCAGGGCGAGACAGAGGGGAGGGCGAGAGAGGGCAGGGCGAAATAGTGGAGGGCGAGAGAATGGAGAGTGAGAGAGTGGGGAGGGAGTGAGAGGGGTAGTGCAAGAGAGAGGGGAGGGGGAGAGGGAGGTGAGGTGAGAGAGTGTGGAGGTTGAGAGGGTGAGAGCAAGACGGGGAGGGCGGGAAAGAGGGGAAGAGGAGAGGGGGAGCGGGAGAGAGGGGAGGGTGAGGGAGGGCGAGAGAGGGGTGTTTGAGAGATGGGGTGGGCAAGAGATAGGGGTGGGCGAGAGATAGGGGAAGGCGAGAAATTGGGAGTGCCAGAGATGGGGAGGCTGAGAGATAGGGGAGGGCTAGAGATCAGGGAGGTGGAGAGAGGGGAACGCGACAGAGGGGAGAGCGAGAGAGGGGAGAGCAAGAGAGACGGAAAGCAGAAAGAGAGGAGTGGGAGATGGAGGGGAGGGCAAGAGAGGGGGAGGGAGAGGGAGGGGAGGACGAGAGAGAGGGGATGGCGAGGTCAGGGGATGGCGAGAGAGTGGGGAGTGCGAGAGAGACAGGAGAGAGTGGAGGGCAAGAGAGAGAGGAGTGCGAGAGAAGTGAAGGGGTGATAGGGGTGGGTGAGAGAAGGGAGGGAAAGAGAGACTGGGGAGAGAGAGGGGGAGGGAGAAAGAGATGTGATGGCGAGAGAGGGAAAGGCGAGAGAGGGAAAGGCGAGAAATGTGGTGGTCGAGAGAAGGGGAGGAAGGGGGTAGGGTGAGGGAAAGGGTAGGGCCAGAGAGGGCAGAGCGAGAGAGATGTGAGGGAGAGAGAGTGGAGTGCGAGAGAGAAGGGAGGTGCGAGAGAGTGGAGGGCAACCGGGAGAGGGCGAGACAGGGGAGGGCGAGTGAGAGTGGAACGGGAGAGAGGGGAGGGCAAGAGAGGTGAGGTCGAGAGAGGGAAAGGCAAGAGATAGAAAGGCAAGAGATGGGGAGGACAAGAAAGGAGGAGGGAGAGGGTGAAGGCAAAGAGAGGGAAGAGCGAGAGAGGGCAGGGTGAGAGAGTGGAGGGCGAGAGAGTGGAGAGCGAGAGATAGGTGAGGGAGAACGAGAGAAAGGGAGAGCAAGACAGAGGGGATGGCGAGAGAGAGGGGAGGGCGAGAGGGTGAGGGCGAGACGGGGAGGGCGAGAGAGAGGAGAAGGGGAGACAGGGAATGGTGAGAGAGGCGAGAGAGAGAAGGGGTGGGCCATAGAGGGGAGGGCAAGAGAGAGCGTTGGGACAGTGTGGGAGGGCAAGAGAGGGGAGGGCGAGAGAGAGGTGAGAGAGAGTGGAGTGCGAGAGAGAAGGGAGGTGTGAGAGAGTGAAGGGCAACCGGGAGACGGCGAGACAGGGGAGAGCGAGTGAGAGTGGAAGGGGAGAGAGGGGAGTGCAAGAGAGGTGAGGGCGACAGAGGGAAAGGCAAGAGACAGAAGGGCAAGAGATGGGGAGGGCAAGAAAAGGGGAGGGAGAGGGTGAAGGCGAAGAGAGGGGAGAGCGAGAGAGGGCAGGGTAAGAGAGTAGAGGGCGAGAGAGTGGAGTGCGAGAGATAGGTGAAGGAGAGAGAGAGAGAAAGGGAGAGCGAGACAGAGGGGATGGCGAGAGAGAGGTGAGGGCGAGAGGGTGAGGGCGAGACGGGGAGGGCGAGAGAGAAGGGAAGGGGAGACAGGGAAGGGTGAGAGAGGCGAGTGAGAGAGAGGGGTGGGCCATAGAGGGGAGTGCAAGAGAGAGGGTGGGGACAGTGTGGGAGGGCGAGAGAGGGGAGGGCGAGAACTAGCGGGCGAGAGAGGGGTAGGGGAAGAGAGGGGTGGGGGATATAGTGGAGGAAGAGAGATGGGTGGGCCAGAGAGGGGAGGACGAAAGTAAGTCGTTGGTCAGAGAGTGGCTGGCGAGAGAGGGAAGGGCGAGGGAGGGGAGGATGAGATAGGGGAGAGGGGGATACAGGTGAGGGAGAGAGAGGGTAAGGGCGAGACGGGGAGGGCGAGAGAGGGGAGAGCGGGAGAGGTGGAGCGAAAGAGGAGAGGGTGAGAGGGGGATGGTGAGGGGGCGAGAGAGGGGTGGGAGAGAGATGGGATGGGCCAGAGATAGGGCTGGGCAAGAGATATGGGATGGCGAGAGATAGGGGAGTAAAAGAGATGGGAAGGGCGAGAGATGGGGAGGGCCATAGATTGGGGAAGTCGAGAGAGGGGCGGGCGAGAGGGGGTAGGGTGAGAGAGGGGAGAGCAAGAGAAAGGGAAAGTAGAGAGAGAAGGGCGGAAGGGGAGGGAGAGAGAGTGGTGGAAGAGCGAGGGGTGGGCCAGAGAGGGCAGGGCGGGAGAGAGGGGTGATACAGGGAGGGGTGGGCGAGAGACGGGTGGGCGAGAGAAGGGAGGGTGAGAGTGTGGAGGGTGAGAATGTGGAGGGCTAGAGAGGGGAGGGCAAGAGAGAGGAGAGGTTGAGAGAGATGGGAGTGGGAGAGAGAGTGGAGGGACAGAGAGGGGAGGACGAAGTAGAGGGGAGGGCGAGAGAGTGGGGAGGGCGAGAGAGGAGTGCGAGAGAGGGGTGGGCGACAGAGAGGAATGCGACATAGGGGAGGGCGCATGTGGGAGAGGGCGAGCGAGGGGTGGGTGGGAGAGGGGAGTGCGAGATAAGGGAGGGAGAGAGAGGGGAGGGCAAGAGGCATGAGGGCGAGAGAGCGGATGGGGACAGAGGGGAGGGCGAGAGAGGGGAGGGCGGGAGAAGTGAGAGTGAAAGAGGGAAGGGTGAGAGGGGGAGGGTGTGGGGACGAGAGAGGGGTGGGCGTGAGATGGGGTGGGCAAGAGATAGGGATGGGCAAGGGAATGGGATGGCGAGAGATGGGGAGCGAAAGAGATTGGAATGGCGAGGGATGGGGAGTGCCATAGATCGGGGAAGTCGAGAGAGGGGAGGGCGAGAGGGGGTAGTGTGAGAGAGGGGAGAGCAAGAGAAAGGGACATCGTAGACAGAGGGGCGGGAGAGTTTGGGGAGGGAGAGTGATGGGAGGGAGAGAGGGAAAGCGGATATAGAGGGGAGGGAGAGGAAGGGGAGGGAGAGAGAGGAGGACGAGAGAGAGGGGAGGACAAGTGATGGGTAGGGCGAGAGAGAATGGCGGGTGAGAGAGGGGCAGGGCGAGCGAGGGGGATGGCGAGAGAGGGCAGAGCGAGAGAGTGGAGGGCAAGAGAGATGAGAGCGAGAGATAGGTGAGGGAGAGAGGGAGGTGAGGTGAGAGATAGTGGATGTTGAGAGGTTGAGCGCAAGATGGGGGAGGGTGTGAGAGGGGGAAGGTAAGAGAGATGAGAGTGAGAGAGGGGAGGGTGACGGAGGGCGAGAGACGGGTGTGCGAGAGATGGAGTGGGCAAGAGATAGGGGTGGGCGAGAGATAGCGGAAAGGGAGAGATAGGGGAGTGCAAGAGATGGGGAGGGTGAGAGATAGGGGAACGTCAGAGATCGGGGAGGTCAAGAGAGGGGAGGGCGACAGAGGAGAGACGAGAGAGGGGAGGCAAGAGAGAGGGAATGCAGAGAGAGAGGAGTGGGAGCTGGAGGGGAGGCCAAGAGACGGGGAGAGAGAGAGAGGGGAGGGTGAGCTAGAGAGGATGGCGAGTTCGGGGGATGGCGAAAGAATGGGGAGTGCGAGAGAGAGAGAGGAGTGCGAGAGAGTGGAGGGCAATAGAGAGGTGTAGGGCGAGAGAGAATGAAGGGCGAGAGAGTGGGGAGTGCGAGAGAGTGGAATGGGTGAGAGGGGAGGGTGAGAGAGGGAAGGGAGAGAGAGATTGAGGGAGAGAGAGGGGGAGGGAGAAAGAGAGGTGATGGCGAGAGAGGGAAGGGCGAGAGAAGGAAGGGCGAGAAATGCGGAGGTCGAGAGAAGGGGAGGGATGAGGTAGGTCGAGGGAGAGGGGATGGCGATGGAGGGCTGGGCGAGAGAGTGGAGGGCGAGAGAGGGGAGAGCGAGAGAGAAGTGAGGGATAGAGAGGGCAGTGCCAGAGAGTGGGGAGGGCGTGAGGGAGGGGTGTGCGAGAGAGAGTGGAGTGCGAATATGGAGGGTGAGAGAGAGGTGGAAAAGCGAGGGGTGTGCCAGAGAGGGGAGGGCAAGAGAGAGGGGTGGTACAGGGAGTGGAGGGTGAGATAGGGGTGGTCGGGAGAGGGGAGGGTGAAAGTGGAGATGCCAAGAGAGAGGAGAGCGAGATTGTGAAGGGTGAGGTAGGGGAGGGTGTGAGCGAGGAGGGGGAGAGAGAGGGGAGGGAGAGACAGGGCAGGAAGAGGTAGAGGGGAGAGCGAGATAGTGGGGAGGGCAAGAGAGGAGTGCGAGAGTGGGGAGGGCGAGTGAGGGCGAGGGCGAGAGAGGGGTGGGTGGGAGAGGGGAGTGCGAGAGAGGGGAGGGAGCGAGATAGGGGTGGGCGAGAGATAGGGGAGGGCGAGTTCTCGAGGAGGGCCAGAGGTCAGGGAGGGGAGAATGTGGGGAGGGCGAGAGAGGGGAGGCGAGAGAAGGGCGTGAGAGAGATGGGTGTGTGAGTGAGAGTTGAGCGACAGGGGCGAGAGCGAAATAGGGGAGCGTGAGAAAGGGGAGGGAGAGGGGGGCGAGAGAGTGGAGTGTGAGAGATAGGGGTGGGCGAGAGATAGATAAGGGCGAGAGATAGGCGAGGGCCAGAGGTCAGGGAGGGGAGAGAGTTGGGAGGGCGAGAGCGGAGAGGGTGCGAGAGGGGAGGGTGAGCGAAGGGAGATCGAGAAAGGGGAGATCAAGAGAGAGCGAAAGCAGAGAGAGTGGAGGGCGAGAGAGGTGAGAGCGAAAGAGGGAAGGGTGGGAGGGTGAGTGCATGGGGGCGAGAGAGGGGTGTGCGAGAGATGGGGTGGGCGAGAGATAGGGTTGGGCGAGAGATATGGAATAGCGAGAGATAGGGGAGCGAAACAGATGGGAAGGACGAGCGATGGGGAGTGCCATAGATCGGGGAAGTCGAGAGAGGGGAGGGCGAGAGGGGGTAGTGCGAGAGAAGGGAGAGAAAGAGAAAGTGATAGTGGAGAGAGGGGGCAGTAGATGTTTGGGAGGGAGAGTGATGGGAGGGAGCGAGGGAAAGCGGAAATAGAGGGGAGGGCAAGAGAGCTGAGTGTGAAAGATGGGGTGGGCAAGAGATAGAGGTGGGCGAGAGATAGGCGAAGGCAAGAGATGGGGTGGGTGAGAGTGGAAAGTGCGAGAAAGAGAGAGTGCGAGAGAGAGGAAGGCAAGAAAGAGGGGGATGTCGAGAGAGAATGGAGGGCGAGAGAGTGGAGTGTGCGAGAGAGGGGGTTGAGAGTTGAGGAAGAGAGAGGGGAGGTACAGAGAGATTGAGGGAGAGAGAGGGGAGGGAGAAAGAGAGGGGCGCGCGAGAGAGGGGAAGGCAAGAGACGGAAGGACGAGAAATGTGGAGGGGAGGGGGAGGTCGAGGGAGAGTGGAGGGTGAGGGAGGGCAGGGCGAGAGAGTGGAGGTAGAATGTGGACCAGAGAGGGGAGGGCGAGAGAGAGGGGTGGTACAGGGAGGGAAGGGTGAGAGACGGGAGCGCGATAAAGGGGAGGGTGAGAGAGGGGAGGGCGTGAGGAGGAGGGTGAGACAGAGGGGAGTGTAAGAAAGAGGGGAGCGTGAGAGGGGGAGGGAGAGGGCAGAGCGAGAGAGGAGGGCAAGAGATAGGGGTGGGCGGGAAATTGGGGAGGGCGAGTGATAGGGGAGGGCCAGAGGTCAGGGAAGGGAGAGAGTGGGGAGGGCGAGAGAGGGGAGGGCGAGAGAGAGTGGAGTTTGAGAGGGTGAGAGCGAGACAGGGGAGGGAGGGAGAGAGGGGAAGGGGAGAGAGGGGAGGATGAGAGAGGGGAGGGTGATGGAAGGGAGAGCGAGAGAGGGGAGAGCAAGAGAGAGCGAAAACAGAGAGAGATGGGAGGTAGTGGGTGGAGAGGGAGAGTGTGCGAATGGAGACAGAGGCGGAGGGCGAGTGATAGAGGAGGGCCAGCGATAGGGGAGTGCGAGTGATGGGAGGGCGAGAGAGAGGAGGGAGAGAGAGTGGAGGACAAGAGAGAGGGAAAGCCGAGAGAGCAGTGGGAGATGGAGGAGAGGGCAAGGTGGGGAGGGAGAGAGGGGAGGGCGAGAGAGCGGGGATGGCGAGTGTGGGGGATGGCGAGAGAGTGGGGAGTGTGAGAGAGAGAGAGGAGTACGAGAGAGTGGAGGGCGAGAGAGGATATGGCGAGAGAGGGAAGGGCGAGAGTTGGAAAGGCGAGAAACGGGGAGGGCGAGAGAAGGGGAGGAAGGGGGAGAGGACGAGAGAGAGGAGGGTGAGGGAGGGCAGGGCGAGACGGTGGCGGGCGAGAAAGGGGAGAGAGAGAGGGCAGTGCCAGAGAGAGGGGAAGGCGATAGGGAAGCGAGGGTGAGGGAGAGAAAGGAGGGCGAATGGGGAGGTCGAGACAGGGGAGGGCGAGAGAGAGGGGAAGGGGAGAGAGGGAAGGGCGAGAGAGTGGTGGAGGATCGAGGGTAAGTCGTGAGAGGGGAGGGTGAGAGAGAGGGGAGTGGGAGAGAAAGGGGAGGGAGAAAGGGGGAGGACGAGGTCGAGGGGAGGACAAGGTAGTGGGGAGGGCGAGAGCGGAGTGCGAGAAAGGGCAGGGTGAAAGATAGGAGTGCGAGAGAGGAGAGGCCGATTGAGGGCGAGGGCGAGAGAGGGGTAGGTGGGAGAGGGGAGTGCGAGAGAGGCGAGGGAGAGAGAGGGGTGGGTGAGAGAGAGGACAGCGAGAGGAGCGAGAGCAAGAGATGGGAATGCGAAAGAGCGGAGGGTAAGAGAGGGGAGAGCGAGAGAAGGGTGTGCGAGAGAGAGGAGAGCGACGGAGGAGAGAGCGAAAGTGGGGGGCGAGATAAGAGTGGGCGGGGGAGAGGGGAGTGCAAGAGAGAGGGGAGGGCGAGAGAGAACGGAGTGCGAGAGAGAGAGAAGGGTGGGAGAGGGGAGGGCAAGACAGGGGAGGGTGAGAGAGAGTTGAAGGGGAGAGAGGGGAGGGCGCGAGAGTTGAGGGAGAGAGACGGGAAGGCCAGAGAGGGGAGAGCGAGAGAGAGGGGTGGGTCTGAGTGGGGAGGGCGTGAGAGTTGAGCGGGAGAGAGGGAAGTGTGAGAGAGGGAAGGGCGAGAGGAGGTTGGCCAAGAGAGTGGAGGGCGAGAGAGAGGGGAGGATGAGAAGGACGGGAGGGGAAGAAATTTGAAGTTTAGAGAGTTCAAGAGAGAGGTGAGGGAGAGAGAGCAGAACAATGGAGAGTGGAGGGGGAGAGTGAGGGGTGTATGAGGGAGGAAAGTGAGAGAGGGTAGGGCGAGAGAGTGAAGGGTGAGTGAGGGGGGGGCGCGGGAAGGGAGGGGAAGAGAGGGGAGTGGGAGAGGGGAGGGCGAGAGAGAAAGAGGAAGAGAGGAGGGCGAGAGAGAGGTAGGAGAGGACGAGAGAGGAAAGGGCGAGAGGGAGGAGGGAAGGGTGTACAGGAGTAGGGAAGAGCGAGAGGAAGGGGAGGGTGGAGAGGGGATGGGTGAGATGGGAGAGAGGGGGAGGAAGTGAGAGGAGATCGAGAGAGAGGGGTGGTGCTGAGAGAGGAAAGAGACAGAGAATGGAGGGCGAGAGAGGGGAGGGCGAGAGAGGGAAGAGTAATTGAGGGGAGTGCGAGAGAGGGGAGGGGAAGAGAGGGGAGTCGGAGAGAGGTGAGGGTGTGAGAGAGAGGAGGGAGAGAACGGGGATGATGAGGGAGAGGGTAGGGCGAGAGAGAGGGGAAGGCGAGAGAGAGGAGGGTGAGAGAGTCGAGGGTGAGTGAGGGGGAGGGCGAGAGAGAGGGAAAGGGGAGAGAGGGCAGGGTGTGAGAGTGGTGGGAGAGCGAGGGGTGGGTCAGAGAAGGGAAGGGTGCAGAGAGAGTTGGGACAGAGAGGGGAGGGCGAGAGAGGGGAGTGTGAGAGAGGGGAGGGAGCAATTGGGAAGGATGAGAGAGGGAAGGGCGAGAGAGGGGAGGGCGAGAGAGAGGGGTGGGTGAGAGAGAGGGGAGTGGGAGAGCGAGGGGAGGGAGTTAGAGGGAAGGACGGGGAGAGGGGAGCGCGAAAGATGGGAACGGCGAGAGAGGGAAAGGCGATAGATAGGGAGGGCAAGAGAAGGGGAGGGAGAGAGAGGGGAGGGCCAGAGATGGGAGGGCGAGAGAGTGGGGTGGGACAGAGAGGGGAGGGCGCAAGAGTGGATGCGACAGTGGGAAGTGTGACAGAGGGAAGGCGGAGAGGAGGGAGGGTGAGAGAGGGGAGGGTGAGAGAGAGGGGATGACGAGAGACCGGGGAGGGGATTAGGTAGGAGGGTAAGGGAGGGGAGGGCGGGAGATAGTTGAGGGAGAGAGAGAGAGCAGAATGAGGGAGAGTGGAGGGGGAGAGCAGGGAGTGTGAGAGGGGAGGGCGAGAGACATGGGAAGGCGAGAGATAGGGGAGTGCAAGAGATGGGGAGGGTGAGAGATTTGGGAGGCTGAGAGATAGGGGAGGGCCAGAGATCAGGTAGGTTGAGAAAGTGGAGGGCAACAGAGGGGAGAGCGAGAGAGGGGAGAGCAAGAGAGAGGGAAAGCAGAGAGAAAGGAGTGGGAGATGGAGCGTAGGTCAAGAGGGGGAAGGGAGAGAGAGGGGAGGGCGAGAGAGAGGGGTTGGCGAGGTCGGGGGATGGTGAAAGAGTTGTGAGTGCAAGAGAGAGAGGAGTGCGAGAGAGTGGAGGGCAAGAGAGTGGGGGAGGGCGAGAGAGAATGGAGGGCGAGAGAGTGGGGAGTGCGAGAGAGGGGAGGGGGTGAGAGAGGAGAACGAGAGAGAAGTGAGGGATAGAGAGGGCAGTGCCAGAGAGAGGGGAGTGCGAGAGGGAGAGGTGGGCGAGAGAGAGTGGACGGCGTATATGGAGGGTGAGACAGGGGAGGGCGAGAGAGTGGTGGAAGAGTGAGTTGTGGGCTAGAGAGGGGAGGGCGAGAGAGAGGAGTGGTACAGGGAGGGGAGGGCGAGAGAAGGGTAGGCGAGAGAGGGTAGGGTGAGAGAGGAGAGGGCGAGAGAGGGGAGGGCGAGAGAGAGGGGAGGGTGAGAGAGACGGGAGTGGGAGAGAGAGGAGAGGGAGAGAGATGGGAGGACGAGGTAGAGGGGAGGGCGAGATAGTGGGGTGGGCGATAAAGGCGTGCGAGAGAGGGAAGGGCGAGAGAGGAGTGCGAGAGAGGGGAGGGTGAGTGAGGGCGAGGACAAAAGAGGTGGGGGTGGGAGAGGGGAGTGCAAGAGAGAGGGGAGGGAGAGAGATAGGGGTGGGCGAGAGATAGGGGAGGTCGAGTGATAGGGGAGGGCCAGAGGTCAGGGAGGTGAGAGAGTAGGGAGGGCGAGAGAGGGGTGGCGAGAGAGGGGCTTGCGAGAGAAGGGTGTGTGAGAGAGAGGAGAGTGAGAGAGGCGAGAGCGAAAGAGGGGAGCGTGAGAAAGGGGATGGAGAGGCCGCGAGAGAGGGGAGGGCGAGAGGTAGGGTAGGCGAGAGATAGGGGAGGGCGATTGATGGGAAGGGGCAGAGGTCAGGGAGGGGAGAGAGTGGAGAGAGGGAGAGAGGGGAGAGCAAGAGAGAGTGAAAGCAGAGAGAGAGTAGAGGGCGTGAGAGGAGAGAGTGAAAGAGGGGAGGATGAGAGAGGGGAGGATGAGGGGGGCAAGGGAGGGGAGGTCCAGAGGTAGGGGTAGGCGAGAGATAGAGCTGGGCGAGAGATAGTGGAGGGCTGGAGATTGGGTAGTGCAAGAGATTCGGAGGCTGAGAGATAGGGGAGGGCCAGAGATCGGGGAGGTCGAGACAGGGGAAGGTGAGACAGGGTAGGGTGAGAGACTGGAGAGCAAGAGAGAGGGAAAGCGGAGAGAGTATGGAGGGACTAGGAGGAGATGTGCAGTAAGGGGAGGGAGAGAGAGGGAGAGTGGAGAGAAAGGGAAGGGAGAGAAAGGGGAGGACGATAGAGAGGGGAGGGCAAGAGAGGGTGAGGGTGAGAGAGAGGGGAGGGCGAGAGAGAGTTAGGTGTGCGGGAACGTGCAGGGCAAGAGAGAGGGGAGGGTGAGAGAGAATGGAGGGTGAGAGAGGGGGAGGGCGAGTGAGAGGGGAGGATGAGAGAGGGCAGGGCGAGAGAGTGGAGGTCGAGAAAAGGGAGAGCGAGAGAGAGGTGAGGGAGAGAGAGGGTGAGTGCGAGAGGAAGGGGAGGTGCGAGAGAGTGGAGGGCGAGAGGGAGAGGGCGAGACAGGGAAGGGCGAGTGAGAGTGGAAGGGGAGAGAGGGGAGGGCGAGAGAGGTGAGGGTGAGAGTGGGAAAGGCGAGAGATGGAAGGGCCAGAGATGGGTTGGGAGAGGGGGAAGGCGAATATAGGGCAGAGCGAGAGAGGGCAGGGCGAGAGATTGGAGAGCGAGAGAGGGGAGAGCGAGGGAGAGGTGAGGGAGTGAGAGAGAGGGGAGAGCAAGCGAGAGGTAAGGGCGAGAGTGGGGATGCGAGACGGTGAGGGCGAGACAGGGAGGGTAAGAGAGAGGGGATGGGGAGAGATGGAAGGGTGAGAGAGGGGAAGGGAGAGAGAGCGGTGGGCCATAGAGGGGAGGGCGAGAGAGAGCGGTGCGACAGTGGGGGAGGGTGAGAGAGGGGAGGGAAAGAGAGTGGAGGCGGAGAAATGGCGGGGTAGAGAGGGGGAGGTGAAGAGAGGGGAGGGGAGAGAGTGGAGGAAGAGAGAGGGGTGGCATAGAGAAGGGAGGGCGAAAGAGAGGGATGGGTCAGAGAGGGGATTGCGAGAGACAGGAGGGCAAGAGAAGGGAGGGTGAGAGAGTGGCGTGCGAGAGACAGGTGAGGGAGAGTGGGTGAGAGCGAGACAGGGGAGGTCGAGAGAGGGATGTGAGACAGAGGAGAGTGCGATAAATGGGAGGGCGAGAGAGAGGAGGGCGGGAGAGGCGAGAGCGAAAGAGGGGTGGTTGAGAGAGGGAGGGAGAGGGTGGCGAGAGAGGTGTGGGTGAGAAATGGGGTGGGCAAGAGATAGGGGTGGGCCAGAGATATGGGATGGCGAGAGATAGGGAAGTGAAAGAGATGGGAAGTGCGAGAAAAGGGGCAGGCCATAGATTGGGGAAGTCGAAAGAGTGGAGGGCGAGAGGGGGTAGGGCGAGAGAGTGGAGGGCGAGAGAGTGGAAAGTGAGAGAGAAGTGAAGGAGAAAGAGGGGGAGTGCGAGAGAGAGGGGAGGGCGAGAGGGAGGTGAGGCGAGGGAGAGTGGAGTTTGAGAGGCTGAGGGCAAGACAGGGGAGAGCGGGAGAGAGGGGAGTCTCAGAGAGGGGAGGGTGTGGGAGGGCGAGAGATTGGAGTTGGAGAGATAGGGATGGACAAGAGATGGGATGGGCGAGAGATAGGGGAAGGCGAGAGATAGGGGAATGCAAGAGATGGAGAGGGTGAGAGATAGGGGACGGCCAGAGATCGAGGAGGTCGGAATGGGGAGGGCGACAGAGGGGAGAGCGAGAGAGGGGAGAGCAAGGGAGAGGGAAAGCAGAGAGAGAGGAGTGGGAGATGGATGGGAGGGCAAGAGAGGGGGAGGGAGAGAGAGGGGAGGGCGAGAGAGAGGGGATGGCGAGGTCTTGGGATGGTGAAAGGGTGGGGAGTGCGAGAGAGTGGAGGGCCAGAGTGAGGGGCAGGGCGAGAGAGAATGGAGGGCGAGAGAGTGGGGAGTGCGAGAGAGGGGAGCGGGTGAGAGGGGAGGGTGAGAGGGGGACGGAGAGAGAGATTGAGGGAGAGAGAGGGGGAGGGAGAAAGAGAGGTGATGGCGAGAGAGGGAAGGGCGAGAGGCGGAGGGCGAGAAATAGGGAGGTCGAGAAAAGGGGAGGGAGGGGTTAGGGCGAGGGAGAGGGGAGGGCGAGATTGGGAAGGATGAGAGAGTGGAGGGCGAGAGAGGTGAGGACGAGAGAGATTGGAGGGTGAGAGAGAGGGGAGTGGGAGAGAGAGTGGAGGGACAGAGAGGGGAGGACAAGGTAATGGAAAGGGTGAGATAGTTGGGAGGGTGAGAGACGAGTGCGAGAGAGGGGAGGGCAAGAGAGAGGAATGTGTGCGGGAACGTGCAGGGCAAGAGAGAGGGGAGGGTGAGAGAGAATGGAGGGTGAGAGAGGGGGAAGGCGAGTGAGAGGGGAGGGAGAGAGAGGGGAGTGCGAGAGGAAGGGGAGGTGCGAGCGAGTGGAGGGCGAGAGGGCGTGGGCGAGACAGGGAAGGGCGAGTGAGAGTGGAAGGGGAGGGCGAGTGAGGGAGAGGGCGAGAGAGGGGAAGGCGAGAGATATGAGGGCGAGAGAGATGAGGGCGAGAGAGTGGAGGCCGAGAGAGGGCAGTGTGAGAGAGGGGATGGCATGAGAGGTAGAGAGCGAAAGAGGCAAGTGTGAGAGGTGGAGGGTGTGGGGGTGAGAGAGGGTGGGCGAGAGATGGGGTGGGCGAGAGATAGGGGAAGCCGAGAGAGGGGAGGGAGAGATGGGGTAGTGCGAGAGAGGGGAGAGGGAGAGAGAGGGGCGGGAGAGGAAGGGGAGGGAGAGTGATAGAAAGGAGAGAGGGAAAGCGGAAGTAGAGGGGAGGGAGAGGAAGGGGAGGGAGAGAAAGAAGGACGAGAGAGATGGGAGGACTAGAGAGGGGGAGACCGAGAGAGAATGGAGGGTGATAGAGGGGGAGAGTGAGAGAGAGAGGAGGGCGAGAGAGGGCAGGGCGAGAGAATGGAGGGCATGAGGGTGGAGAGCGAGAGAGAGGTGAGGGAGGGAGAGGAGTAGTGCAAGATAGAGGGGAGGGTGACAGGGAGGTGAGGCTAAAGAGAGTGGATGTTGAGAGGGTGAGGGCAAGACAGAGGAGAGCGGGAGAGAGGGGAAGGGGAGAGAGGGGAGGGTGTGAAAGGGGAGGGTGAGGGAGGGTGAGAGAGGGGAATGTGAGAGTTGGGGGTGTGGGCAAGAGATAGGGGTGGGCGAGAGATAGAGGAAGGCGAGAGGGGGGAGGGCGACAGAGGGGAGAGCCAGAGAGGGGAGAGGGAAAGCAGAGAGAGAGGAATGGGAGATGGAGGGGAGCGCAAGGGAGGGGCCGGGAGAGAGAGGGGAGGGCGAGGAGAGAGGGGATGGCAAGGTCAGGGGATGGTGAGAGAGTGGAAAGTGAGAGAAAGTACAGTGAGCGGAGGGCGAGAGACGGGAGTGCGAGAAAGGGGAGGGTGAGAGAGGGGAGGGCGTGAGAGGGGAGGGCAAGACAGAGGGGAGAGTAAGAAAAAGGGAAGCGTGAGAGAGGGGAGGGAGAGGGGTAGCAGGAGGGGAGGGAGAGGGGTAGCGAGAGGAGAGGGCAAGAGGTAGGGGTGGGCCAGAGATAGGGGAGGGCGAGTGATAGGGGAGGGCCAGAGGTCAGGAAGGGGAGAGAGTTGGGAGGGCGAGAGAGGGGAGGGCGAGGGAGGGGAGTGCGAGAGAAGGGTATGCGAGAGAGAGGAGTGCGAGAGAGGCGAGAGCGAAAGATGGGAGCGTGAGAGAGGGGATGGAGAGGGGGCGAGAGAGGGGAAGGCGAGATATAGGGGTAGGCGAGAGATAGGGGTGGGCGAGAGAAAGGATAGGGCGAGTGATAGGTGAGGGCTAGAGGTCAGGGAGGGGAGAGCGTGGAAAGCGCGAGAGAGCGGAGGGTGGGAGAGAGGGGAAGGGGAGAGAGGGGAGGGTGAGGGAAGGGAGAGCGAGAGAGGGGAGAGCAAGCGAAAGCGAAAGCAGAGAGAGAGGAGAGGTCGTGGGAGGGGAGAGAGCGTGTGCAAAGGAGAGAGAGAGAGAGGCAGAGGGCGAGTGATAGAGGAGGGCTAGAGATAGGGGAGGGTGAGTAAGGGGAGTACGAGAGAGAGGAGGGCGAGAGAGGGGAGGACAAGAGATAGGGAAAGCCACGAGAGAGCAGTGGGAGATGGAGGAGAGGGCCGGGGGGAGGGAGAGAGAGGGGAGGGCGAGAGAGAGAGGAAGGCCAGGGCAGGGGATGGCGAGAGAGTGGGGAGTGAGAGAGAGATAGATGAGTGCGAGAGAGTGCAGGGCAAGAGAGAAGGGAGGACGAGAGGGGAGGGTGAGAGAGAATGGAGGGCGAGAGAGTGGAGAGTGTGAGAGAGGGGAGGGGATGAGAGGGGAGGGTGAGAGAGGGGAGGGTGACAGATAGGCGTGGGCGAGAGAGAGCGGAGGTCGAAGAAGGGGAGGGAGAACGATGGGTGGAAGAGAGAGAGTGAGGGAGAGAGAGAGGGGAGGGAGAAAGAGAGGGGAGCGCGACAGAGGGATGGGTGAGAGAGGTGATGGCGAGAGAAAGGGAGGGCGAGAGAAGGGGAGGGAGAGGGGGGAGGGAGAGATAGAGAGGAGGGCGAGGGAGGGCAGGGAGAGAGAGTGGGTGGCGAGAAAGGGGAGAGCCAGAGAAAGGTGAGAGAGAGCGAGGGCTGTGCCAGAGAGAGGGGAGGGCGATAGGGAAGGGAGGATGAGAGAGAGTGTAGAGTGAATGGGGAGGTCGAGACAGGGGAGGGCGAGAGAGAGGGGAAGGGGCGAGAGGGGAAGACGAGAGAATGGTGGAAGAGCGATGGGAGGGCGTGAGAGGGGAGGGCGAGAGAGAGTGGTGAGACAGGGAGGGGAAGTCGAGATAGGGAAGGGCGAGGGAGGGGAGGGTGAGAGAAGGGAGGGCGAAAGAGGGGATGGCGAGAGAGAGTGGTAGGACAGGGAGAGGACGGCGAGAAAGTGGAGTGCGAGAGACGGGAGGGTGAAAGAGAGGAGTGTGAGAGAGTAGAGTGCGAGTGAGGGGGTGCGCTAGAGAGGGGTGGGTGGAAGAGGGGAGTGTGGGAGAGGGGAGGGAGAGAGAGCGGAGGGCGAGAGGTATGAGGTCGAGAGAGTGGAGCACGACAGATGGGAGTGCGAGAGAGAGGAGAGCGAGAGCAAAAGATGGGAGCGCGAGAGAGTGGAGTGCGACAGAGGGGTGAGCGAGAGAATGGTGTGTGAGAGAGAGGAGAGCGATAGATGTGAGAGCAAAAGAGGGGAGTGAGAGAGGGGACAGCGAGAGATAAGGGTGAGCGTGGGAGAGGGGAGTGCAAGAGATGGGGAGGATGTGAGATGTGGAGGGCGACAGAGGGGAATGCGAGAGAGGGGAGAGCAAGAGAGAGGGAAAGCAGAGAGTGAGGAGAGGGAGTGGGACGGGAGGGAGAGAAGTGGGATGGCGAGTGAGTGGGCAGTGCGAGAGAGAGATGTGTGCGAGAGAGTGGAGGGCAAGAGAGAGAGATGAGGGCGAGAGAGAATGAAAGGTGAGAGTGGGGGAGGGCGACAGAGGGCAGGGCGAGAGAGTGGAGGGAAGGGGAGAGAGGGGAGGGTGTGAGATATGGGATTGTGAGAGAGGGAGAGGGCGAGAGAGAAGGGAGGGTGAGAGAGGGGAGGGCAAGGCAGGGAGGGGAGAGAGGGGAGGGGGTGAGAGTTGAGGGAGAGAGAGGGGAGGGACAGAGAGGGGAGAGCGAGAGAGAGAGGGGTGGGTCTGAGTGGGGAGGGTGCGAGAGTTGAGGGGGAGAGAGGGAAGTGTGAGACTGGGGAGGGCGAGAGGAGGGTGTCCAAGAGAGTGGAGGGCGAGTGAGAGGGGAGGGTGAGAGAGAGGGGTGGGCGAGAGAGCGGAGTGGGAGAGAGGGAAGGTTGAGTGAGAGTCGAGGGAGCGAGAGGGGAGGATGAGGGAGAGGGGAGGGCGTGAGACAGGGGAGGACGAGGCGGGAGGGGAAGAGATAGGAGGAGGCGGGGGGGAGGAAGTGAGAGGAGATTGAGAGAGAGGGGAGGTGGAGAGAGAGAGTGGTGAGACAGAGAATGGAGAGCGAGAGAGGGGAGGGCGAGAGAGCGAAGAATGATTAAGGGGAGTGCGAGAGAGGGCAGGGGAAGAGAGGGGAGTGGGAGACATGGGAGGGTGAGAGAGAGACGAGGGAGAGATCAGGAAGGATGAGGGAGAGAGGAGGGCGAGAGAGAGGGGAAGGCGAGAGATGGGATGGCGAGAGAGTGGTGTGAGAGCGAGGGGTGGGGCCAGAGAATGGAGTGCGAGAGAGAGGAGGGTGAGATTGGGAAGTGTGAGAGAGGGGAGGGCGAGAGAGAGGGGAAGGTGAGAGAGAGGGGAATGGGAGAGCGAGGGGAGGGAGAGAGAGGGAACGACGAGGGAGAGGGGAGCGTGAAAGAAGGGAATGGCGAGAGAGGGAAAGGCGATAAAATGGGAGGGCGAGAGAAAGGGAGAGAGGGGGGAGGGAGGGACAGAGGGGAGGGGAGAGAGTGGAGGGAGACAGAGGGGAGAGCCAGAGAGGGGAGGGCGCGAGAGTGGAGGGGACAGTGGGAAGTGTGACAGACGGGAGGCAAAGAGGAGGCAGCGTGAGTGAGGGCAGGGCGAGAGACAGGGGAGGACGAGTCACAGGGGAGGGTATTAGTTATGAGGGTTAGCGAGGGGAAGACGAGAGAGGGGTGAGGGAGAGAGAGCAGAATGAGGGAGAGTGGAAGGGGAGAGGGGGGAGTGTGAGAGGGTGAGGGCAAGAGAGGGAAGGCTGAGAGAGGGGATTCGCGAGAGGGGAGGGTGAGAGGGAGGGGAGGGTGGGAGAGAGTGCCATTTTGAAAGGTAACGACTGATAAGGGATAGTCAACACGGCTTTATGTAAGCAATGGTGTGTCTCACTGACTTGACTGACATTTTTTGATGAAGCGACTAAGAAGATGAAGTGAGGTAGAGAGGTGTACATTGTCGATATGGGCATCAATAAGGCGTTGAACAACATTGTAAATGGTCATCTGTTTTACACGGTTGGTTCATATGAAATACACGGAGAACGAGCCATTTGGATACACAATTGGCTCAAAGGTCGGAGAACAAGGGTAGAGGGTTGGACTACCCTGGCAAAGGTTTGTAATGTTCCTCATGCTATGTAGATAGTTCAGTTTATGGAGTAGTCCACCAGCAATGTCTGCACAGCTCTCCATCTTAGCCGTTACCTTACCCCAGTTTATGGTTTCTGGGCTGGTTCTGTGAAGCAGATTCAGAATTTAGGCAATGGACCATTCCAGCTGATCTGGCAATGTCTTTATTCAATGTGTGTATTCTTGTGATTGAGCCCACTGTTGTCTCACTTATCCAGTTATTCCAATCCCCCCATCTCCTTATCCACATTTTCACCAAATTATCAGTTAATTAATTATTTGCCTTCTTTTTCGGTATCTTTCTCTGGCCTTGGCTTTTGACTACCTCGTGTATCGAGTGCTGGCATGGTGGAGCTCAGAAACAGTGAAATTGTTTGTGTCAGGCTGTTGTTCACTTCTCAATGTGTCCCATGTGGTGCTCCATGCACAGGGGTGTTCCAGGAGATTTGGCTCGCGTGTTTGAAACTTGGTATGCGCCTGCCCGCAGAACGCCTCTGTTTGTCTCTCTGAGTTGATTGTGCGGTCAGTAACAAGAGGAAGACCCTTGAGTACAATTGTAAAAGACCAGGCATCTAATTTGTAGCATCTAACTCCTGGTATTGAAAAGTTAGTGGAGGGGCTGGGGATGGTTTGCTGGAGATTGTGCTGTGAGATGCCTCAGACATTCAGGGAGACCTGAGGATTTAGTGACCCGACTCTGGATGAAGCATGGGGACTGTAGTTACAGCATCTGGGTCTTTAATATGAACAACAAATGGAGCAGAGGCTGCAGAGAGGGGAAACTCTGAAACCACGGAGTGAATGTGTGTGGGGAATGTGATCAGCCGTATCTTTCTGTATCTCAGCCTGGACAAGTACACACTCTCACTCTCCCCGTTACATACACTGATGCACACTCTCCCTATCCGCCCCTCACACATTCACACTCCCCCCTCACGTTCCACACACGCACTCCATTCTGTCACACACACATACACACACAGCCTCTCCCTCCCACACTCACACGCACACTCCACCTCACTATCTCTCATGTACAAGCTGTGCATCTCTCTCCCCTTCACACAGACACGCCCCTCTCTCACGCATACGCACACGTGCTACTCCTACTTTGTAAATAATACCAGTCTGACTCCAGGTCAAGACGCAGACAGTGTCCAAACAAGGCCTCACGCTTAGAATACATTGTCTGACCGCAAGTGTTATTTCATTTACCTGAAGGTATCTCCAGGCAGTGACTTGAAATAAATTCTGCGATTTGCATATTAATCAATCAAACTTGCACCTCCATTCTAACTGATTAGTACTTAAGAGCCATCTTAGGTGTTTGGACAATTCATGTGCATGAGTTGCACAACCCTTTGATATATCTCATCCAACTTCTGTGTTGAAGGTCTTCCTCTCTCTTTCACCTGATGAAGGAGCAGTGCAATGAAACCTTGTGTTTACAAATAAACCCATTGGACTCTAACCTGTTGTCATTTGATTTTTGACCTTGTCCAACCCAGTCCAAAACCAGCGGATCCATATCATGTCTTTTACTGCTAAACTAATCCTCTCCCCTAGCAAGTAAATTGTTCCTAATCCCATGTGTTCTTGTCTTGCATATTAATCTTTTGCGATGCACGTTATGCACTGCTGTCTGGAAGCCCAAATATAATGCATCTATAGTTCACCAACTATCCACCTTGCTTGTTACGTTTTTTTAAAGAGAGTTAGTCAAATCATTCAAACATGATTTATCCTTCATAAAACAATGTTGACTGTACTGGATTGTGGATTGGCTTTGGAAATCTCCCATTATTAATTCCTTCATAACGTTTTCTAACATTTTGTCTTGAATCCCAATAGTTTTTTTTCACTACTTCTCACACTCTTGAGATTTTATGATTAACGCCTTCATTGCAGAAACCATTTGAGGGAATAATCTCTGAGTTAACTCCAATATCCTTTCCTCAGGGAAGAGATCAAACCTGTTTACAGTATTCCACATGTGATCTCACCAAGGTCCGGTACAGCAGCAGCAACACTCTACCAGCCTGCTGTAAGGTTCCCACACAGGTTAGAGCAGACTCAGCTGTCTGGGGGAATACACAGCATTTTTGAAAGATCATTGCCCTTCACTATTTCACCAGCATGACACTTGAGAGGAACAGGTAAGATGTGGTGAGATAATTTAAATGATGAGATATGCCTCGCCAAACGTCTCTCCTGAATCTATTATTAACCTTCCCAGAGCCCACGTCACTTAGATTCCACAGAATCTGGTAAGGTCGATCTTAGAAACAGCAAGAAGAAGCAAACATTCATGAGAGTTATGTATCATAGTGAAAGCTGCAATACAAATGTAAATATGTCATGGAACAGGAAATTAGACATACAGTGGGTACTGCAGTAATAATGGACAGCTTGAAGACATATCTAACCAGTGTTTACCCAAATGAATGTTAATGTTGAGTGTGTCTGAGATGGGTTGCTTTAGTAGTATGTTGAGCACCGAGCTGTTGATCAGATAATTTTGGAGTTGGTGCGGTGTGATCAGAAGAGGAAATCGAAGACTTTGCTGTAAAGTAGGTTTTGGGAAAAGTGATCTTAATATATTGAATGTTATATGACAGCTGTATACAAACAAAATGATTTTTTTTCTCTTATATTTCGGGTATATACCTTAGTCATGCAAGCCATTAAGATATGAGAATAAAGTTGGCTTTAGGGAATTTGAAAAATACATTAAATGAATTAGTGAAAGACAGGCAATGTCTGCTTTTTACAGAAAGACTGTAAGGTCTACTTTATACATATATCCCTCCAAGGCATAAATCGCAAAAGCGGAAGGTGACTCAATGATGGTGAACAAAAGAAGTTAAGAATTGCATCAGATTGATGAAAGTGCCTTAGAAAAGAATCGTATCTTGTGGATTCATTGAAATTTTGGACGCAGCGAAGGAAGACTGATAAATCGATAAGTAAATTAGAAAGAGAACAAGAATGCAAACCAACCAGAAACGAAAAGACGGATGAAAATCTGCCATGAATATTTGAGAGGACAGTAAAAGCAAGGCCAAATGTGGCACAGTGAATGTGTGGACAGGATAATTTATTGTGGAGAACAGAAAACAATGTCAGGGAAACTAAACAGTTACTTTTTGTCTGTCTTCATGGAGGAAGGTCCAGAAAATCTCCCTGAAATACCAAGTTACCATGGGACTTGTGTAACTCAAGACTAAAATTATTCATATCAGTAACGACGTACCATTTTAAAACATAACTGTATTGATAAGTCGACAGACCAAACGTACTTCATAGCAGAATTTCAGAGAAAGCAGAAAGGGACATAATAGTTGCATTGCAAATCACTGTATTTTTTCTGTATTCAGTTTGGAAGGTTATAAATGCACTCCAAGGATTTACAAAGAGAAGAAGTGGGGGAATGGTGAACTACAGACCAGTTAACGTATTGTTCAGAGTGGGGAAACTATCGGAATTTATTGTAAAGAATGTGAGATTGGACCTTGGAATATTATAGAAGACGTCGAGAGAATGATGCTTGATTTCTTAAAGGGAAGGCAACATTTACAAAAAATTTGCTTGAATATGTTGCTTGTCGATATAAACTATGGAGAACAAGTGGTTTTGGTATAGTTGGATATCAGGAGGATATTTTTAAACATCATACGGTAAATTAGCCCTAAAACAATAAAGCAAATTGTAATGGTAAGAACATATGCAAATGGAGAAATTAAAAGTTAAGTCTCATTTGTTTGAAGGGAATCAGAATATAGATGATGAAAAGCTCTGTGCTTTCTCTCCACGGAAGCTGTCTAACTCGCTGTGACCTCTAGCTTGGTTTCAGTACAGATACCAGCTTCTTTAGTAATTCGCTCCAAGTAGAAGTGAAGTTCTGCACCCATGACGCATCGTGTTGTTGAGACGGTACCTGGATTATTGTGCACAGTTTTGATTTTCTGATCAAAATAAAACATACTGATCCCATACACTGAATGTACGTTGTCTAGATTAATCCCTCGGATGGCAAGATTGTCCGATGAGGGACCTCCGCCTGTATTCTGTAGACTTTCAGAGACTGAGAGGTGATGGAAATGAAGCTTTACAAAATTCACACAGAGGGGAATGAAGAACATTGAAAAATGTGAGCAGGATTAGTGAGCACCCTAAGATAGTCCACAAGGACATCAAGTAGAACAGAATAACCGGGGAATAATTAGGGCCCATTAGAAACCAAAAGGATAATCAATGTGTGGAGCTGGAGAACATTGATAGATTGTGACATGAAAGATTCACATCTGTTTTACTCAGGAAAAGGAGGAGGCATGGTTCAAGGAGATGGACTGGGAAACTCGTGAGCAGATTGATATGAAATGAGAGCAAGGATTGCTAGTTTTGGCTGGTGTAAAATTGGGCAAGTCCACAGGTTGTGATACAGCTGTGTTGTATCACAAGCTGCTGTCGGAGTAAGGCCCTGACCCAAATGTTTAAGTAAGTTCTGGTCACAGGGGAGGGGCCAGAGAAATGCAGAACACCTTTTACAGGAAGAGTTGGTGCAGGTAGACAAGGGAACTATTGATCAGTGAGTATCAGATCAGTGTTAGTAAAACTATTGAGGAAAGTAGGTTGGGAGAAAATGGATCTTCATTTAGAGAGGTCGTCATGCCGAATGAATTTTATTAATAGTTTTTCAAGGAGGTCGTTCATGTGTTTTTATTTTCAGCAAGGCCTTTAACAAAGCCCCAGATGGGAGGCCGATAACGAAAGTAAAATCTCATGGTATAAAGGGTAACTTGGTAAGTGATATTCACATTTTCTTTATGGCAGGAGAAAGAGGGTGGATCTGGAAACTGCGTGAATCGATATCAGTGTCCAGTGTTGGAGTTTATGGGTCAATGGTGTGACCCTTATGATTTGTGATGCACATAAATAATGTAGATATGAAAGTAGATGGTGTGGGGGAGTGTGGTATGTCAGTTTGTGTTTATCAAAAAGATTAGCCGGGTGGTTGGCAGTGAGATGGTAGGTCTTGTGTTACTGGAAGATAAAGAAGGTGTTGGGGTCTGAATGTACTTCCTGAGAGGGGAGTTATCATGGTAACCTCATAACTGTTAAAAACCTACTTAGGCGAGCTCTTAAAGTGTCATAACATTCCCGGCTACTGGCCTGGTGTAGGAGAGTGCGATTAATGTAGATTGTACTGTATTTTCTAACGGGGTCTCTGCTCCTGTGATTATAGGTGTGGACATGAATTGCTAGGTTTCTGAAGACAACATTAATAAGAGTTAAATGGTGAACTGTCAATGGAAAAGAAGAGAAAACAAATGCAGCTTCGTTACACTCTCAATCCAGAGAATAGAGAATGAGAGCAGGGAAATGGCAGAACTATTAAGCAACTACTTCATAGAACATAGAACAGTACAGCAAAGAACAGGCTCTTCAGCCCATGATGTTGTGCCAACCATTGATCCTCACGGAAGGTAAACCCACTCTACGAACCCTCAAATTTCTGTCACCATATGCATGTTCAGCCGTCTGTTAAATATCCCCAATTACTTAACTTCCACACTGTTGCTGGCAAGGCATTCCATGCTCCCACAACTCTCTGCATAAAAAAACCCGATTATGACATCCCCTCTATACTTTCTGCCAAACGGCTTAAACCTATGACCCCTCATGTTACAATTTCTGCCCTGGGAAAAAGTCTCTGGCTATCAACTCTCTCTATGCCTCTCATTATCTTGTATACCTCAATTAGGGCCCCTTTGTTCATTCTTTTTTCCAATGAAAGAAGTCCGAGCTCAGTCAATCTCTCTTCATAGGATAAGTCCTCCATTCCAGGCGGCATCCTGGTAAACCTACTCTGAATCGTCTCCAAAGCATATCTTTCCTATAATAGGGCGACCAGAACTGGACACAGTATTCTTAGTGCGGTCTAACCAAAGTTTTATAGAGCTGCAACAAGATCCCACGGCTCTTAAACTCAATCCCCCTGTTAATGAAAGCCAAAACACCATATGAATTTTTAACAAACCTGTCCAATTGGGTAGCGATTTTAAGGGATCTATGTGCCTGCACACCAAGATTCCGCTGTTCCTCCACACTGCCAGTTCTGTCTTCACAGAAGGAAACAAACCAAACAAATCAAATCTTCCCAGCAAGACTGGGAAGCCTAACTCTCGTGAGAAAAAACATGAAATTAGTAAAAAAGTGTTTTGGGAGAAATAATTGGGACTGGATGTATGGCTGAATTTAGAATGCAGATGGAAGGTGAGAAGGTAAAATCCTATATCAGGTCCCTGTGCTTAAACAAAGCAGATGACAATGGAATGAGAGAGGAGTAGGCTAAAGAAGGCTGGCAGCAACGACTTTATGGTGGAACCATTGGTTAATTTTTCAACATACTCAGCAACAGCATATAACAGTGAAATGGAAAGACTGTAGGAAAAGGGTATTCTGCCGTGAATGTCTCAGGAAATAAGGGAGACTATCAAATTAAAATAAATGACATAAATAATGGGAAAGACCAGTGGTAAAGTAGCATATTGGGAAAACTTTAAATGGCAAAATAAAGCAACAAATAAAGGTATTAAGATACATAAGATAGTTTATGTGAGTAAATTACCTCAGAATATAAAGACAGATAGCAAAATATGATATAAATACACAAAACGAAAAAAATGGCTAAGGTAAGAAATGGTCCTTTAGAGGGTGAGAATGGGGATCCAGTAATGGGATATGAGGAAATGGACAAGGAATTGAGAGATATTCAGTCGGTCTACACAGTGAAGGACACTAATAACATGCCTGTAATTGTTAAAGCGAGGAAGGCAGGTGAGGACCTGGAGACAACCGTTTCCAAGAGAGAGAGGTAGTATTGGGCAAGTTAATGGAGCCAAAGTCTCCTGGTCCTGATGGAATGTATCCCAAGGTACTAACAGAGGTGATGAGAGAAATAGCAAATTCACTGGACTCTGATGCAATTCCAGCAAATTGGAAAACAGGAGATTAGACACCACTGTTTAAAAAGGGAGATAGACAAAAGTTGCGGAATTATAGAGTGGTTAGCATAACATCTGTAGTGGGGGAAATTTTCAAACTGTAATCAAGCAATAAATGGCCATGCATCTTGATATAAATAGTCCCGTTGCGCAGAAACAGTGTTGGTTCTTGAAAGGTAGGCCACGTGTAACTAACCTCCTGGAATTCTAAGAAGACATTACAACTGCGGGGACCCAAGTAGATGTTGTATACTGAGATTTCCAAAAGACATTTTGTGGGCGGCACGGTGGTTAGCACTGCTGCCTCACAGCGCCAGAGTCCCGGGTTCATTTCCCGCCTCACGTGACTGACTATGCAAATTCTCCCCGTGTCTGCGTGGATTTCCTCCGGGTGCTCCGGTTTCCTCCCACAGTCCAAAAACGTGCAGGTTAGGTGAATTGGCCATGTTAATTTTCCATTAGTGTTAGGTGAAGGGGTAAAATGTAGGGGAATGGGTCTGGGTGGGTTGCGCTTCCGCGGGACGGTGTGGACTTGTTGGGCCGAAGGGCCTGTTTCCACACTGTAAGTAATCTAAAATAAAATACAGTGACGCCAAGAAGACTGCTGCGTAATGTGCGGCATTACGGGTAACGTATTAGTGTGGACAGAGGATTCGTTAAAGAGTGTGAATACATGATTGTCTTTCTGGTTGCTGATCAGTGAGCAATGGAGTGCCTCACAGTTTGGTGCTGGGACCGCAGTTATTCACAGCTTACATAGATGATTTGGAGTAGGGGACCACGTTTAGTGTCTCAAAGATTGCAGATGATACTAAAATGTGTGGCAGAGATAAGAGTGCAGATTAATATTTTACTTTACAAAGGGACATAAAGAGTAGAAGTGAATGGGCCAAGGTCTGGCAGATGGAGTACAATTATAATAAATGTGAATTAATCCATTTTGTTCAGATAAATAGAAAAGATGACTCTTATTTGCATTGTCAAAACAATGCAGCATGTTCTTGTGCAGAGGGACCTGGCTGTCCTTGTGCATAAATCACAGAAGTTGGTCTGCAGGGGCAACAGGAAATTCACAAGGCAAATGTAATTTTGTCTTTCATTGCGAAAGGGGTTGCGTGGAAAAGCAGTGAGGTTATGTTGCAGCTCTACAGCATGTGGGGGAGACCATACCTATAGTACGTACAAGTTTGGTTTTCCTACTTTAGAAACGAAATTCTGGCTCGCTAGGTTGGTTCCGGAGGTGAGGGGTGGTTATGAGGAGAGACTGAGTAGACTGGAATTATATAATGATTGGAAATTGAAAGAATGAAGGAGGATCTGATAGAAAAAAATATCATTGTGAAGGGAGTAGATAAGATCGAAATATAAAGGACGTTTCCAGTAGTACACAAAACTAGGACAAGAGGGCAAAGCCTCAAAATTTGATGGAGCAGATTTAGGACTGAATTGAGAAGGAACTTCTTGACCAAGAAGGTTACAAATCTGAGGAATTCTTCTCCCAGTGAAATAGTTGAGGCTTTGACATTGAACGTGTTTGAACTCAGATAGATAATGTTTGACCAGTAAAGGAATTAAGAGTTATGGTGAGTGGGGAGGGGGTAAGTGCAGCTGAGGCTATGAAATGATTAGCCATTATCTTATTGAATGGTGGTGCAAACTTGAAGGGCCAGATGGCCTACTCCTGCTCCTAGTTTGTACGTTCTTATGTAATGGGTCAACATGAAATGGGAATCATATTTGAGAAACTGACTGGTCGATACATACAGAGAAGAAATAATGCAATGCATTTAGATTTTCAGAAAGATCTTGATAAAGACTATGGCCTAGTGTGCAAAGTCAAATATTACGAGATTGGGACTAAGACATGAACATGATTTTAGAATAGGAGAACTGACAGGATACAGTGAGCAGGCATGCAGCAATATGGTGTGAAGTGGAAGGATCATGACATGTTGCAGCAATCAGTGATTGGGCCCCAGGTATTCTCAATGCATGTCAAACATTTACTTGTGGGAACCAAATGCAATATTTCTCAGTCTGCTGACAGCACTAAATGATGTCGGATTGCTAATGGGCGAGGAGGATTATAAAACGCTCCAAAGTGATTGAGACAAGTGGAGTGAATGGGCAAATACGTGGCAGATGAAGATCAATGGGGGTGGATGTGATGGTGTGCACTTTGATGGGGACAATAGTACAGCAATCTATCATTTGAAAAGGGCTTGGATGAAACATGTTAATCTTTAAAGGGATTGATGTTCTTTCTTTTATCCTGCTGCGCAGCCCTCCGAGTCCATGCAGGGCAGTGATTTTTGAAACCAGAAGCAAGTACTGGGAATGGCATTGGCACACTGACCAGTGTACATAGATCCAGCAAGTGGGGAGCAGGAAAATTGAAAAGAATCTGTGTCTCCTTGTATACCAGTCACTGAAAGCAATATTGCAAAAGCAGAAAGAAGGCAGGAAGATAAATGGCGTGTTGACCTTATTTCTAGGGGATTGACTGACAGGAGTAAGGGTGTCTAACTGCGGCAGTAGAGGGTCTTGGTGGGAGCCCGTCTTGAAAATTGTGCTGTATTGTGTGTAATTTTGGTCTCCCTACCTTATAAGGGAAAAAAAAAAACTGACATTGGGGGAGTGCAGTGAAGGATGACCAGGCTGATCTCTGGGATGACAGGATTGTTGTGAGACCAGAGTTTGGGGCGACTGGGCCTGTATTCAATGGTGTTTAGGAAAATGAGTGGAGATCTCGGTGAATTATATAAAAATCTGACAGAGTGAGACATATTGGAAGGAGGGATGATAATTCTCCTGGCTCAGACATTTAAAACAATGGGCCATAGTATTAGGTAAAGTCAGTCCACTTTGCATTGAGATGAGAATAATTGTCTGCACTGAGTGACTAGTAATTCTGGGGATTTCTCTCCCACACAAGCTTTGGAACACAAGGCACTAAATATAAATAAGGATTTCTCGACACGAAAGGGATCGAGAGGCATCAGGAGTATGGCTGTCACAAGCTCTCAGATGTTAGGAAGGAGGCATCTGCAGGGTCAACAAGACTGTGTTTCCCGTTCCCTTTTCCGATACGGAGGCTGGTGCTGGAAGTTCTGACAGTTTTATCCTTCCAAACCTCGGAGTAATTTGATATAATTTCATGTCTTGCTTTACCGTTTTAGAGACCATTGAAATTTTTATGAAATGCGTGTGTGTCTCGAGTATCTTTTAGGCCCGACCAGGAATACATGGAATTCACCAGGCCAGAATTCACTTCCTGAAAGTACATTGATGAAGCAAATTGGAGTTTGCAATCGACATTGATTTCAGCATCACAGTTACTTATACTAGATTTTAGATCTCGATATTTTATTAATTGTTATTAATTTACATCAGCTGCCAGAGTATTAGCCTTGTCTGGATTAGTAATCCAGTGACATTTCCACAACAGCACCAGCTCCACGTAGGGACCTATTGGAAACCACACTGAGCTGGTTATTTCTGTGCAGTTTGAAAGATCTGTCAAAAAGAACTTTTATCAGTTTAACAATCGTGATGGGATTGAGGGGGTGGTAAATGGTCAGATTGTAATTATTCTCCTCTTAGGGGACTGGACATAGCTGAGTAATTTTCCACATTGCCAAGATGATGTCAGAGTTGGAGCTGGAATGAAACAGCTTTCACACAGACACGCCTTGTTGTGCAGCACAAGTCTTCAGCCCTGCTGCAGGAATGGTGCCAGGGCCCATTGCCTTTGTCGTATCTACTGTGTTCACCTGTTTCTTCATGTCACTTGCAGCAACTCAAATTGATTGAAGATGGCCATCTGTGATTCTATGGGCATCGTGGCGAGGGTGAGGTAGATCATCCACTCAACATGTCTGGTGGAGTATCTTGCCAAAACTACATCCTTATCTTTTACTCTGATGTTCTGGACTGTTCCATTATTTATTATTGGGATAATAGTTGAGCCCTTTCCTTCATGAAATTGTTTAACCATCTATCACCATTTATGGCTGGAAGTGACAGTACTGTTGTTTTGTTGGTGTTGGGATCATTACACCCTCTCTATCAGATGTTAGTTCTGCTTTTGGAAATGCAAGAAGTCAATTATGGTAGCTTTAACAGGTTTAGGTACACACGATTGGGACACTTGGCACGTTCACCTATACATCACTTAAACATAGATCAATTTGGTTGGAATGGCAGACTGAGTGATTATCCCAGAAAAAAAAACGTTACAGATTGTGCTTGAATTTAATTCTGCTTCTGCTGCTGCTGTGGTCTACAGAACCACATCAATGTCAGGCATTCTCTATTTAAGAAAGTTTGGAGAGTTAGATCATTTAACGTATTTGCAGATGAGTTGAGTGCAATGAAGGATTGGGATGAGGGAGTGAAAGAGTCATAAACTTTTAGAATCATACAATATGCAAAAAGACCTTTTGGACCAACTCTTCTATGCTCACTTGGTTTCCTTAACTGAATGATTATTTTATTTCTTCTTTTGGCACAGACCCCTCCAAACCTTTCCTATTCATTCACACATCCAATTGTCTTTCAAATGTTGTAATTGTACTCACCAATGCCACTTCCTCTGACAGCTCGCTACATATACACACCACCCTATGTGAGAAACAGCTGTCCCTTAGATATCTTTTAAATGTCTTCCTTCTCGCCTTAAACCTGTCCTCTCAGGTTCTGGACACACCCAGCCGGAGGAAATGATCTTGTCTATTCATCCTATCCAGGCTTGTCATGGTGTAATAAAGGTCACCTCCCAGTCTCCAACGCAAAAAGATGAAAATCCAAGCCTATCTTTTTCTCTCAAAATTTCCCATCTCCGTCACATCATTTTAAATACTTTTGATCCCTTCCCAGTTGAAAACATCCTTCCGTTAGCAGGGCGACAAGAACTGCACTCAGCGCTTCAAATACCGCCTTACCATTCTCTTGTAGAGCCACAGCATGATGTGCCATTTCCTATAATCAATGCTCTGACCGATGGAAGACAGACTGCCTTATGCCTGATTCACTGCCCTGTCAATCTGCGACTCCACTTTCACGGAACTATGTACCTGGACCCTTGATCTCTCTGTTTGACAACATTCCCCAGCGCGCTACCATTTTCTGAATAAATCCTACAATCATTTGTCTAACAAAATGCAACATCTCAAATTTATCTGCATGAAGCTCCATCAGCCAATCCTCAGGCCACTTGTCAATTAGATCAAGTTATCCTTGTTCTCTAAGATACCTTTCTTCACTGTCCATCAAAACTCCAATTTTGGGGGTTTCATCTCCAAATTACTGTCCATGGTTCCAATCTTCACATGCAAACCATTTACAAAAACAATGAACAACAGCAGCCTGGTACTGGTGGCACGACGCTGGACACAGGCCTCCAATAGGAACAGCAAATCGCTCCCAGCACTCTCTGTCTCCTACGGTCAAGCCAGTTTTGCATCTAATTAGATAGGTCTCCCTGATCTCCTGTGATCTAACTTTATTAAGCAGACTACCATGTGGAACCTTGTTGGGCCTCACCAAGTTCCACGTAGACAACGTATGCTGCTTTACCTTCATCTATCTGCCCGATCACCTCTTCAAAAACTGCAATCTAGTTTGTGAGGCATGGATTCCCAGACATAAAGCCGTGCTGAATATCCCTAATCAGTCCTTGCCTTTCCAAATGCATGAAAATCCTGCCTCTCAGAATCTCCTACAAACACTTATCCACCCTTGACATCAAACTGACTGGTCTGTAGTTCCCTGGGTTTTCCTTGCAGCCAAATTACAAATAATGTAACAACTGTAGCTGTCCTCCTGTCCTCCAGGATTTCAACTGTGGCTGTCATTTGATACACATAAGAAAGTCAAGAGACTGCAGATTTCGTAAACCAGAAACTAAGAGAGTAATTTGCTGGAAAACCTCTGCAGGTCTGGCAGCATCTGTGCAGAGAAATCCCAGTTACTGTGTTACAACACGAAGGAAAACCCACCCCCACACTGTGCGAATGTAAACATGCAACACAGAAATGATTTAACCCGTGCTGTAACCTGTAAAAATTCGGAAGGCCAAGAACCATCCTAAAGGTCACTATTTAAAGTAAAAATTAACAACTTTTTAAAGAAAGTCTAACAGAATAATTAACTAACAACTATTTGCAACTCCTTTTTTCTGACCTATCTTTTACTTTCCCTTCTACAATACTGGTCTGATAAACCTCCCCCTCCACCCCCCACCCCAATAAGATATACCAAAACATTCAAATTTCAGAACCAGTCAGCTGTCAAATCTTCTCTTTGTATCTTCCTCTCTCTTTTTTTTTCTCCTGAGAGTTTCTGTTTCACAGGCCATTGATAAATAAAGGTACATTTAGGAGAACTATTCTCCGGGCAGTCTGCAGATGTTGATGGCTTGGCAGTTCTCCCCCAACTGATTTTTTTTTCAGCTTTATACCTCAAAGCATCGGGTCATTTCATTTTTTAATAATATTGCCAAATGTCTAATTTAAAGTCGAAAGTAGTTTAGTTTCTTGCGATATAATTTAAACGGATTGATCACATTTGATTTACTTTTTTGTCTCATAGCAACCCAGGTAGTTCCAACTGCTGGATTACATGCTACATTTTATATTTTCCGGAACTCACTGTGGTTGGAATTCCTTCAACTCTCTTAAAGGTACAGTACTCTTTACACGTTCATAACACCTTCTCTCTCAAAAAAGACCCATCATAATTAAAACACGGTCTCATTTGTTTTTCTATTATTTAAACACATTACCATAATATACAGATAACTTACATCTAAATTCACCTTAACTTCTTCCCATATACCTAAATTTAACATTGGATAAATACAAATCTCGCCTAAACTTTACCAGTTCAATCTGTGAGAACGTATCTGCGATTAGATTCTTACGAAATGCTACATGTCCAATTTTTAAATTAAAAGTCTGTAACATAAGACTCCAATGAAGTAGTCTTTAAAGCGTAAAAAAGAATGTAAGGGGATTGGGATCCGTGTACACAACCGTCTCCAACAAGCTGTTTGTGAGTACACATTAAAATGTTATAAGGCTAGTACCAAACTCAATAATTCTTTCTCAGTGGTGGAATATTTTCTCTGGTGTTTCTTTGAAAAGTACAACCCCATCTCATCGTCCTGTAGCAATACAGCACCAACTCCTACGTCACTAGTGTCGATGGCAACTTTGAAGGGTTTTGAAACGTTTGGTGTATCTAAAACTGGTTTGGTGGTCAATATTTCTTTTCATCGCCGAATGTCTCCTGGCGTTGTTTTGTCAACCAAAACTTTGTGTGTTCTCAGCAAGACGGTTAATGGTGCCACGACAGTGCTAACATTGGGAATAAACTTCTGATAGAATCCGATGACTACGAGGAAGCGAAACACCTTTTTCTTCAAGGTTGGTCGTGGAATTTCCTGGGTAACTTTTGTTTTTGTGTTCCATGGGGTCAACTTTCCATGGCAGATGTTTTGTCCGAAGAACATCACGTCTGCTTTCGCGAATTCGGTTTTGTTTAATTTTATCACCAGTTTTGCTTCTCGTAAACATTCAAAGTGCTCAGCCAATTGTACCATGTGATCTTTCTAGGATTTGGTAAAGATCACTACATCATCCAAACGGACTGCACAATTTATGAATCAGGCCACAACTCTGTTCATGGGTCTTTGGAATGTGTTGGGTGTGTTCTTCATTCCAAAGGGCATCACTTTGAATTGATACAGTCCATTTGACGTTACAATTCACGAATTTATTTTATAGTCTCTGATAAAGGTATCTGCCAGAAAACACGCATTAAGTCCAACTTTGTGATATATCTGACTTCTCCAACTTTCTCGATACTGTCCTTCAATGTCGGTATTGGAAATAAGTCTGATTTTTTAACAGTGTTGACATTCCAATACTCCAACCAACATCACTGAGTCCCATCGGTTTGGGAACGAAGGTGCTCGGCGAGCTCCACTCACTCTGGCTTGGTTCAATCATGTCCTCATTGACTATGACCTGAACCTCCTTCTGGACCTGTCTGGCTTTGAGAGGATTAAGCCGATAGGAGTGTTGATTTATCGGAATTGTATTCCATACATCTACTTCAGGTACAGTGGTATTGGTTATCCCCATATGATACTTACATATGCCCTCACATTACAATAACAAACTTTTCAACTGCGTTCTATGCTCCTGAGGCAGATTGTTTACGATCCTATCCCACTGCTCAAGGTCTTCCACATTTTTATCATATTTTAAGACACATCAAATTCCACAACATTTGGAATTGTTTCCTCACTCTGTGGGGCAGAAACTCGCACCTGTCTCTCCAATTCTTTCTCTCCTCTACTTTTCCGGAGGGTACACTCATTTATAAGGGGATTCTGAATGTGGGAATTGGCGGCAGAGGCGCTAGTTTCATTACTGCCTGTGGCTTACCTACTATTTGGCATGTATGACACGTATGCCAGAAGATAAACATATCTTCGTGCATTCCAGGTCAATATAAATGTTTTTGCTCCTTAGTCTGAGTCTTTCATACCCTTCAGTGACGTCCCACATGTAGTTACCATGCTACCCATAACACTTCCTGTCTCTATGCTTCCGGCAACATAATTTGGTGCACTTCAGCACACTACTCCACTGCACTAACCTGCCGTAGTCTCCATTTCCGTCTCAGGATTCTATTTTACTGATAATAATCCTCAGGAATATCTCTTCCTCACTTTCATATATATCTTTTATTATCTTGCCTGCCTATTGCAAATCCCTTGGCCTCTCATGACTGAACACCTTTGTCTGACCCTCGTTTGTTCATGTTTTCCCCGCACCATTACGACAAACAGGATGTTAGCTAACTGAAGCTTAACTCCTTCATCTTGTATTAGTTTGTGCTTCGTGCTGTGACTTATGATAGTGGTATCTGGTTACTGTACAGTCTGGGAAAATACCAGTATATTTATGCTTTAACTCCTCAGTATCTTGGGCTTCTTCGGCTTCTCCACAATTAGGGGTATCGCTACCAACTTGGATCCTGCTAAATCATTCTCGAGAACAAATTGGATTCCTGGAACTCACACTCTGTCAGTCACTCCCACGGTTACTTTCCCAGACTTTCTTAGGCACTCCAACCTGATCTTATAGAAAGGAAAGGTAAATTTCTGTCCATCTATCCCACAAAGTACGACACTCCCGGGTAACAGATCAGATCTACTGCAAATTTGCTCATCTCTTACTATTAGAAACTCTTTAGATCCTGTATCTCTCAAAATTATAACTTCTCCTTCTCCCCCTGTTGTTTCTGAGTAAACTTTACTCACAGAGGCGAATCCTTTATAGAGATCAGGTACTAACTGCATACCCAGCCCCTGCCAAGGCTGTGCACTTTCCTGGAACTCTTCGGTTCTTGCTGGGGTTTCCTTTGAGACTTTCACTAATACCACTGTCTTAGCTTCTTCTACCACATCTCTTCACACAGTCCCTTTCTTAACGATCAGCACTGTGACCATAAATATCCCTTCTTATGGCAGTGAAAACATCTTTTCCCAATGCCCTTCTGAAACCACGGGCACTGTAGTTTTCTGTGTCCCACTCTATTACAGTGAAGGCACCTGAGGCCTTTCACCTCCTTTATATCCTCTTTTGCATCTTCTTTAACCTGTGGTAAACTATTATTCTCTACTGTTTCTTTTACAGTGTAGCATCTCCACATCTCCCAAATTCGATTCTACACAGGACGAAATTCTGGTTGAAGCTTGGGTTATGCAGCAACATGTATTCATCTGCTAATTCTGCCATTCACAATTTCTGAACTTTCTGTTCCTCCATGTGAATTCTTATCATCTCTGGAAATGAGTTTTTCAATTCCTTCAGCCGAATAATATCCATGAGAGCTTCATAGGTCATATATATTTTTAAAGCAAAAATCCATCTATTAAAATGCCGATGTTTAATTATTTCAAACTCAACATAAGTCTGACCTGATTACTTCTTTATGTTTATGTCCTGCTGTCTATATGATTCTGGTACCAATTCGTGAACACTTAAAATAACTTGTTTAACGTCTTGCAAATGTCTTGACCCCTCATCTGACAGCGGAGAAAATAGCTCACTCGCCCTGCCTACCTATTTAGTCCGAACTAGTATTACCCATAAATCCTTAGACGACTCCAAGGGCCTAGCCAATTTGTCAAATGTGATAAAGAAGGCTTCAACATCTTTCTCATTAAAATGTTGCACAGTATTGACATAGTTGCATATAACAGTACCTTCTCTTTTAATCTCCATCTTTTTAATGTGACTTATGCTGACTAAATCGCTACTTCTCGAGTTCAAATTTTCTCTCTTTTTGGTCAGCTAAGAATCTTCTCCTTTTCTCTTTATTCGCGCTCTCTCTCTCTTCTGTCTTGCTTTCTGTTTCTTCGATCTCTCTTTTTCTCTCCCTTTGTTTATGTTTAAATTGCATTTTCCTCAATTGGAATTTAAATTGTTTTCTCACTCTACTGCATTTGTCTGTGTTTCTGACACACCTTCGTGTTTGAGAAATTCCCGGACAATTTCAGCATTACTTTTGTCCTTGGTTAAATCCAAATCCAACTTCTTTGCTAATTCTAAACGTTTGGCCTTGATCTTTCCTTCTAAGATTTCGTGGCATATTTGAGATTCATCTTCAAACCCCTCTTAACATTTTAGCAGCGATTTCTCTCACATTTAATTTAAACAAACACAAGTCATCGAAATTAAACAAGTTGTCTCACTGATGTTTTACTTGAAGATCTCGGACACGAACATACAAATGTTTGAACATATTTGGTTTTCTTTTCATCCCCCAAATCTATTCAAATCTGCCCAAATCTCCGACTGGATCTGTCGAAACCTGTTCATTTCTTGGATGAAAGCCCACAAGCTGTTACGACACAGGGTTAACCCCTCTCCTAATTTAATCCAGCCACACAGAAAAAGGTCACCGCATGCCATAATCTGTTAAATTTCGAGAGGCAAACAGCGATTTACAGAGGTCACAATTTAAGTAAAATTAACAATTTTGTTATTTAAGTCCAACAGAGAATAATAAAACAAACAACTATTTAGAACTCCCTTCGGTTAAACGTATCTTTGACCTTCCAGTCTACAATACTGGCCCGATAAAACAAAAACAACGATTAAGTTATACACAAAACTAACACGTTTCAAAACCAGTCAGATTTGTCGATTCTCCTTTGTAGACATTCCTCTGTAGAGTTTTCTCTCGTTGGCTTCGATGTTCTGCTGTGCAAACCTCTTATAGACAGGCACCTTTCAGAAAGTCCTTCAGCTCACAGTCTATATTTCTGGATGTCCTTGGTAGTTCTCCCCCAAAAGTTCAAAATGTCCAGTTCTTTACCTATAAATATCGGGCCATTTCATTGATTTTGATGCTATCAAGTATTTCAAACTCAATTTGATTTCAGTGTGTTGGGGCAAATTTAAAATTGGCCGAATCGGAATTAGTTTTCGTTTCGTGACATCTCAGCTATTGATTTCACAGTGAAATGTTACATTTAACTTCTTTCAGAACACTTTGTGCCAGCTTCCAGTCTCTCTTAAGTGTAACATATATCTCTACACCTTCATAACAATAACTTTTATCTGTACTGCATAGCTTACCATAAATATTAGAAACTTAGAATGTTCACAAATTAGTCTACACTGTTCAAAAAGACCCATTTTCTCGCATCCTCCCTTTACTTAAATCCTTCTTTCCAGTTACCATTCCAATTACTTACGTTACTGGTATTCTTAGACAAAGAATTACATTTTGTGTGTGTGTGCTTGCATATCTGTGTGTATCTGTGTGTCTATGTGTGTAAGCATGTGCGTGTGTGTGTATATATACGAGTGTATATATGTGTATGTGTGTGTGCGTTTTGTGAATAAATCCCTGTAATTAGACTGAGATTAAAGAATGAGATGTTATCACATTCCCATATGAAAGAGTAAATGTGCAAAGTTCCATGCTTTCTGATATCAAACAAGATGTAAAAACCTCCTTTATTCATGGAGTGGGAAAGTGAACAAATGATGTTCATGGACCGAAAAGCAGTAATGTAATGAACCTTTACTGGGATCATTGAAAGACCAAATATTTAGTTTTCTCTTGAGAGTTTAAATTCAGCTTTTTTTTTCAATTGTGTGATGCATACGTTATTATCAATTTGCAATCAACATCGGTGTCAAAACCAGAAGTTGCTGGAAATGCTCAGTAGTTCTGTCAGTATCTTTTGTGAGAATGCAAATTCAACATAATATCAAGGAATGGGTCTGGGTTGTTTGTGCTTTGCCAATAGTGTTCAGCATTGTGCCGCTTAGGTGCATTAGTCAGGAGTAAATGTAGAGTAACAGAGTAGGGGAACAGGTCGGAATGGGTTACTCTTCAAAGGGTCAGCATGGTCGTGCTGTTTGAAATGGCCTGTTTGCCCACTGTAGGGATTCGATGCTTCTATGATTTTCTTCATAAAAAGGCAGGTCGATGCCAGGATCATGAATATCTCCGAGCATGCTCAGGGCATATTGAAGTGAGTGGGTAAACAGCCAGCGGTCGTGGTTCACATTGATACCAATGACATTAGTAAGAAGAGTGTAGGGTTGAAAGGCCCTACTAAGAAAGGCCAGGGAATAAGGAGTGACTTTAAAAACAGGATATCCAGAGTTGTATTCTTAGGATTATTCCCCAGGCATCTGGAAGTGAGAACAAGCAAGAGGAAGATAGTCGAGTTGAATATGTGGCAAAGAGTTAGTTTGGTAGGAGGTTTTCTCATTTTTGAATGTTTCGGATCGTGTTCAGGGCAGGTGGGAACTGCACAAAAAGGAAAGTGTGCACTTTAACTGGAGGATCCCTAACACCCTGGAAATCCTGCAGATTTAAGCTCCTGATACAGGAGGATGGAACCAAAGCAGCAGTTCAGGTAATGAGCAGAATGTAAAGGTTTTTCAAGTAAACAAGCAGAGCCATTTTAATAACCATGCTGAGGGACATAATCACAACAATTTTAAAATGTTATTTGAAAGTTGGAGTATATGATAGGCTCACTATGATCGGGGATCAATAAATAAAGATGTAGAGCCTGTGCACATTAGTATTAAAAGGGAAAGATAAATCAATAGAACTTATGTAAAAGCTTTTTTAAATAAATGTGTGCAATAGTTGGAATAAAATGAATGAGCTGATAGTGCAACCAGGGTTAATTAGGTATGGCATCGTGGGCGTGACTGAAACGTAGTTACAGGGAAGTGAGGACTGAAGTGTTAAATGTCCAAGAGTACTCAGTATTCAGACAAGAAGGAACAGCATGTGGATTGCCTGTATTGGTTAAGGATTATGTCAAGTAAGTATTAAGAAATGATATTAGCACGTGGGACAAAACTGTTGAATCAGCCTGGTTTGAAATAAAACGCATCAAAGGAAACCTATTGGTAGGAGTATTTCCAGCCCACAAACTAGCCCCCACCCCCCCCACCCCCCCCCCCCCCCAGCCCCACCGCCCACCCCGACAAATTACTTTCAAAGTAGGGAATAGCATGAACCAGGAAATAACGAAGGCTTGAGACAAAGGCACAAGAGTGATTATGAGAATTTGAGCATGTAAATTGACTGAGCCTCAAAGAACGATTCGTCGATAATATGACGGATTATTTCTTTGATTAGCATGTCATGGAACCAACCAGAGAACTGGCTTTGGTATTACGTAATGAGGAAGGAGTGATAAATCATATTGTACAACAGTATCATCTTAGAAAGAGTGACCACAACATGCTGGAGTTCCATATTCAGACTGTAACAGTGAAGACAGAGTCACAAAGGAGAGGATTGTGTTGGACAATGATAATTATATTGGCCTGAGGAAGGGCTTGGCCTGATTGGACATGTCAAAAAGATTAAAGTGCAGGAAGTTTGAATAACAGTGGCAACTACTTAGAGTGGTAGTCAAAACCCCTCAAATAATCTTGAGTATAAACAGGAATTGTAAATGCGATCCATGTCTTACCAAGGAAGTCAACAATAAATGAAGGCTCTTGCCTGGTGGTATTATTGCTGACTGCTAATCCAGATAATGTTCTGGGGTCTTGGGTTCAAATGCCGCCATGGCAGATGATGGAATTTAAATCCAGTATGAATCTGCAATTAAGAGTCTATTGATGATAATGAATCCATTGCTCATTGTTGGAAACACTCGTACGTTTCAAGAATGTTCTTTGGAGACGGAAAACACCATCCTTACCTGGTCTGACCTACATGTGCCTTCCAACCCATACAAATGTGGTTGACGCTTAATTGCCCTCTTGGCAATTAGGGACAGACAATGAGTGCTGTCTAACCAGCGACATCCTCCTCCTGTAATGAATTAAAGAAAAATAATTTACTTGCCAGCAAACGGTTAATAAAAGGAAAATCAAAATGGCTACTAAGGACATGAGTAGAAAACTTAAGAAATAATAAAGAACACTCCTCCGAGTAGACAAAAAAATAAAAGAATGCTGAAAGTAAATGTTGGCCTTTGAGAGGATGAAAATGGCGAGGTAATAATGGGACACTCAGAATTGGCAGAGGTAAAACCAACAACTTCCTATTTTCACAGTGCAAGATAATTTCTTCCCAAAATTTAAAACAACTGCAAAGGATCACGATGGAAGTACGATGACGATGAAAAAGATATTAAACATTGATGGGATTATAGGCAGGTCTTCAATCAACCATCAAGTAGGAAATAACTGAACACTTGGAAAAACAAAGATGAATTCACCATGTCAGCACGGTTTCATGGTGGGCAGTTGTGCTTGACATACCTGCTGGGGTTCTTTGAGAATGCAACCAACAAGCTGTTTAATGGGAATGCAGCAAATGCGGTACATCTAAACTTCAGATTTTTTGACAAATTGCTGCGTAAAGGACTGATCGATCAGGTTAGATCCGAGGGGTGAAGGGTAGAGTATTGAATTGGATGGAGGATTGGCTCCAGAAAGCAGAGCATCGGGATAAATTGTCTTTCTCTGGCGAACAGAAATTAGTGAGGGTTCAGTTTTGAAACTTCAATTGTTTACAATTTGGCCGAATGACCTGGAAGGAAAGATAGAGTTTAGTAACTAAATTCACTGATTTTCTTCCACTAGGTTTTCAATCAGGCTGTAAAGAGGAGCTAAAGAATTTACAGCTGAATATTGATAGGCTTAGAATATTGGGCAGATTGCTATAGCTGACAGATGGTGTTTTATATGGATAACTGCACCGTTGAATTTCCTACTTCCATTCATATTTCTATTGGTCGACCTACAGTTGTTTGGATCTCATTCACCGTTGTGGCTGGGGTAACAGCGGTCGAGGGGTTTGGTTGAGGGAGATTCAGTTTGCTCTGTATGTAGGGAACATGACATCAATGTGAAGAAAATACCGCAGTCAAGCCTTGTTGATTATGACAGAAGGCCTGGCAACCAGATGGCCTATCTCTGTTCTTACCACCTGGTGTTTAATTGCCTGGAGTAAACCACATCAAAATGTTGCAGGCAGACAGACAGTCCGTAATTAATACCCCCATTTCATAATAAAGGAACAAATGACCATTTAGATCAGAAGTAAAGACTTGGCAATTCTTTTGAGATGTAATGAATATTTGCTGCAACTGCAGGCTGGAACTGAGTGACGGGACAACAAAACACATCAGCATTGTTGCAACTTTATAGTTTAAATATTGAGTAAAAATATTACATTAACAATTCTGTTCGAAAGTGTCCACAGTCTATATGTTAAAGCAAATGTTTTGAATGTTTTGTGGGAGAATGCAAATATTGAAAAGGATAGAAAAGGAAAATGTGAAGCGGAGATACGTCTTTAGAAAGGTCTAGGCATGTTGATTTATGGATCATAGTTGGGAAAATGTGTCTGTGTTTGACCACATTGGTGAGTTGAATGATAAAACAGTGTATTACTTCAATGAACAGATTGAGAAACTGAGGCATGATGAACAGGGCACCTGGATCACAAAACAAAACCTTTGCTTCAACATCACATTTTTCAGGAGCCAATATAAATCGTGTAAAATTTTAAAACCAAATACATTTAGAAATAGGAAAGTTTATCTACAGTTTACAGATTAATTGTAAGACCACTTTCACTTTATAAGTCTACCTCCTTATTATTGAGCCTTGGAGGAAGGGGAAGAGCTGCTCCCTGTTCACCCTGTGCATAACCCTCACCCACCCCCATGCTGTTAAACTTCCACATCATGAGAACCTGTGAACCCTCTTTGCTTAAAAGTGAAATCAAATAAATCTGGCTTTTCTTCAATTTGAGTACACTCTTGTTTGTTACTTCAGAAAGGTATCACATTTATCAGTGTTAAATTTCATCAGTGATTCATCTGTCCTCCTGAACAACGGGGTTAGACCCTCCTGTACCCTCGTACGTTCCTCCTCACTGTAAACCCCCAGCTCATCTTTGTTTCATCCACAACGTTATTTATTCTCCCCCAAAAAATCCATCCCTCCCATTCTCATCATCATCGTTTATGAAGTTCACAACTAAGCCTTGATTTTATCCTGTTCTGCAGATGTTGTTCACAGGGAAAACAGTGAGAATTCCATTGTCTTGCTTTTCCTATATTGGTGAATTTGTAGCATGATGCAGTTGGGTTTTATTTTACGAGGAAGCCACAAATTTTATTTTGGGCATGGTGCTGAATTCTCCTTTTATACTATGCGCCTCTGTATGTTTTATTACTTAAGCTTGTATGTGATTAGTATGGAATTAGGTTTTTGGTGGCTTTCACTGCATCATTTATGTTCTACGTGGTCCTGGATAATTTTCACTCCCTGCAATAGGCAGAGCTGAAGAAACTTTCCATCTACGACAGTCACAAATTCATAATTTTGTTTGAAAGAGCTGGAGTGATGTGATTCGAACAAATTCTACATATAGACTCACAGCATGAGTTAAAATCATATCGGCAAGTCCACCTTGAATTGGAAACCCTTTATTGAAACATACACCCAGTTTTCTTCATATTGTATATACAGTTTCAAAAACGTTCTTACAGGACCTTACACTGTGAACAATTTTTTTGTATTCTAAAATAAATCTGTTTCTTTTTTTAAAAAAAAGGAGTTATACCTTCCTTCCGGAAATTCCTACACATTTTCAGCTCCGGAGAAGAGTATTTTCTACTCGTAATTTACTGAAGAGGAATATTTGTATTCATTTAATTAGTTAAATGGCTGATTTTGTTTATTTTTTTATATTTGATACGTATATGCATATATTTATCAATTTTAACATTAATGTCTGTAGGTATTGAATGTTAACAGAAGGTGTAATAAAAAGTCCGGCTTTTTGGCATAACATTATTAAGATGACATATAAGGAACAGAGAGGATGGCTGGAAGATTTAGAAAAAAAATTATACAGCGCATCAGTCATTTAGAGGTGTGGCTGTCCGGAAAGATAAGAAAGGAGTTCAAAATTCTCCGGTGGCAATTCCTCTATCAAAATGATTTTCAGCTTTTCGAACAGAAGAAGGGGATTGTCTTTCAGAGGAAAATGGAATTGTTGGACACTTGGAATAATTCTTATGTTTAGCAGCGTTTGAGAAGATTTAGTAGAATTGTTGCTTTAGTGGACTTTTCTATTGGGGCATCAACAGGAGAATTTGTGGCAGTGACCGTTAATTGAGGAGGGTTTGTTGCTTTCCCTGTGCTAGGATTAAGAACGTCTCGAATCATTTCAAGCACGTTGTTAAAGGTGAGATTGAGTTGCCAAACGTTATTGAAGATATTGGCAGGAATGACATTTTTAGGCAAAGATTAAAGCAGTACAGGGTGTACTTAAGAGGTGAATGTGAGTATTAAAAAAAACCTTTAAAGCAATTCTTCCTGCTTTAGACTCAATACCAAACTCAGCTGGGAAGGAACACAAGGTTAAAGAAGTAAAATAAACGGCTGAAAAGCTACTGTGTTGTTGAGGGATTTAGATTTTTGTGAAATTTGAATCTATTTTCGAAAGAAATGACCTGTTCAGAATGGATTGGTCTAACCTAAAGCAATGAATATCTTCGCAGGGAGATTTGCTCATTCTATGTCGGGAGACGTTATATTTATAGACACGGCAAGGGGGATATTCCAAGTAGCAGTACAAATGGTAGGATGTTTGGAGAAGTTCATGAATATGCGGACATAACGTCAATTAGAAAAAAAAACGAGACAGTCCAGAGTATATTGTAATTCTGAAGCACGAAGTTGCAGTTATTTCAATGTAAGGAAGGGTTGGATGGTGAAGAATTTGTCAAATATGTTCAAGAAGACATACTCCATCAATATTCGGATGATTCTAACAGAGAAGGATCAAAACCATGCCTTCTTTTGTGCGAGGCAGGGCAAGTGACTGAAGTAAACGAGGGAATATTTTGGGTATTGTAATCATAACTCTATTCGTTTCATAATGGTTATGGAAAAGAATAAGATTTTAATTATTTTTTTTTAATTGGAGTACCAAAAATGTTAATGGCATGAGACAGGACGTAGCAAGTTTGATTGGAGTAGACGCTGTATGACAAGTAGGAAGCATTCAATAGTCTGACGACGGCAGTTGAGAGGCGTTATGTTACAGTTAGAGTGAAGGGTAAGGCTGGTAATTATAAGGACCAACGATCAAGGATAGTTATTGAGCTTTTATTCAAGAATCAAAGAAAAACGTGCATTAGATATGGACAACTTTATTCGATTTAATCTCTTCGTCAATATAAAGAGTGTGGGACATTATTTCGAGAGAAATCAGGAAAGCAAGAAGGAGATATGAGATAGCTAGGGCAGATAAGGTTAAGGATAATCCAAAGACATTGTGGAACGACATTAACAGCAAGACAGTAAGGCCTCTCAAATTTCATGAAGGATATCGATGTTTTGAACCCAGGAAATGGGGATTAAACTCATCCCATTCTTGGTGCATCAGACAGCAGCAAACACACACTATTGACTGCACATCAGATTCATCCAGCTTGAACTCTATCTGCTATTTGTCAGTCTATTGACCCATTTCATCAAGATCTTTTTGTATTCGTAGAAACCCTTCTTCACTGTCCACTATGTCACCAGTTTTGGTGTCATCCGCAAACGTACGAACCATGCCTTCTATATTCTCACGCAAATTATTTTCAAAAATGACAAACAATGAAAACCAAGAATCGACCTCTGTGGAACACGGCTGGGCATAAGCATCCAGTCCAAAAAGCAAGTGACCACCATTACTCTCTATCTCCTGCCATTGCAACAATTGAAAGTGCTGGAGAGAAACCCAGCAGTTCAGGCAGTATCGGAGCAGAGAAAAATGGAATTAACTCTTCTTAAGTCCAACATAACTTGTTCAGAACAGGTTCATTTAAGACCTGATACGTTAACTCTGTTTCTCTGCCCAGATCATGCGTCATCCGTTGCATTTCTCCATCATTTTGCATTTGTATTTCAGATTTCCACTACCTCTGATATTTTGCTTTTTCTTGGTTGGTGTGGCTTTTGCCCCGGTTAGATTTGGACAATATGCTCCATTCCTGTTCCCATCACTTGTGCCAGTGACACATGTATTACACTATAGCCTGTTTCTTTATTAAGTTCTGAAAATAAATGCGCAGATCTCATCAAAGTAATTTTGATGTAAAGAGACAGCTACACTTGATGAAAAAATAGGAATATTTTATTAATTATGACATTGTCTGTGAGTTTTATGTATAAACTTGTATGAACATTTTGAATACATTTTTATGAATAATTTCAGCAAAGATGGTTGCCATGCAGCCCATTATCTCTGTACCAGCTCGATATGACCTGCATCCTAATTGATACTCTATTGTAACTCACAGTAACCAAACACATTTTGTTATCAGTGTCTGTTTTTATTTCTGAATATCCCGTACAGATATAAACAATCTTAACAACCTGTAAAACCTTTGATTAAACAGTTTGTATGTAAGATATAGAACATAGAACATGGAACATAGAAGAATACAGCGCAGTACAGTTCCTTCGGCCCTCGATGTTGCTCCGATCAAAGCCCACCTAACCTACACTCATACACTATCCTCCATATACCTATCCAATGCCCGCTTAAATACCCATAAAGAGGGAGAGTCCACCACTGCTACTGGCAGGGCATTCCATGAACTTACGACTCGCTGAGTGGAGAACCTACCCCTAACATCAGTCCTATATCTACCCCCCCTTAATTTAAAGCTATGCCTCCTTGTAACAGCTGACTCCATACGTGGAAAAAGGTTCTCACTGTCAACCCTATCTAACCCCCTAATCATCTTGTACACCTCTATCAAGTCACCCCTAAACCTTCTTTTCTCCAATGAAAACAACCCCAAGTGCCTCAGCCTTTCCTCATAGGATCTTCCTACCATACCAGGCAACATCCTGGTAAACTTCCTCTGCATCCGTTCCAGTGCCTCCACATCCTTCCTATAGTATGGCGACCAAAACTGCACACAATATTCCAGATGCGGCCGCACCAGATTCTTATACAACTGCAGCATGACCTCAGGACTCCGGAACTCAATTCTTCTACTAATAAAAGCCAGGACGCCATACGCCTTCTTCACTGCACTATTTACCTGGGTGGCAATATAATTTTGCATATCACATTTAAAATTATCGGGTTCTATTCACATTGTTGTTCAGCATTCCATGTAACAAAGTTCATCTGTTATTTTGTTCTGCATTACATTTCAGTCCATTTGTCAGAAACAGTCATGGCTGAATACTCGTGACTGGGAGATATTACGGTACTCCCCTCAGGTCTCCTCAGTCACTGGCCGCAGCCCTTTCTGTCTAATAGCCATTATCATGTTCATTCTGTCACTGACTCATTAATTCATGACTGCTAATTATCAAGGTTATTGTACATTATTAAGCACCAGGCCCGATCCCTCAAATCATTCTTAAGCACGTTGCCCAGACCATAATGTTGCCATTTGTTGAAGTTAAGTGTATAATGGATATTCCCAGAGTGAGTTAGCTGGTCCGACTGCCGACCTTTAAATAAATAGAATTTATTTACAAAATGAAGGAATGGAACACAACGAACTGAAAACACTGTACCTGAATAATTCATCCTATCCAACACTGACAGGCAATCTCCAATTAATGATGCTCAGCCAAATTACTTACAACAATACCAATAAAGAAACCTCTGACCACAAAGAGTAAATATTACACACAAAAGAAGCTTAAGGTTTATGATGTCAGAGGGCTGAAAGAGGGAGTGAGCGTCCTGTTTCAACAGTGACCCTGACTCAACTAACCCTCGAACTGAACTGTCCCGTGCAACCGGAGAGATGGCCACATCCTCTTGATTACACAAGTTTTATTTTAAAAAAGACTTGAAAGCCTTCTTTCCGAGGCATTATGTGTTAGTTGAAAAACAAAGGACCCCAATGAAGTATTCAAAATTGAGACATGTTGGAACCGTTGATCGTTTAGAACCTCTCTGAAAACAATTCAAAGACAACACAATATTGTAAATAGACCGCCTATGTGACAGCTCCTCAGATATATAATTGAATCATCAATATCCAAAGTTGGCTTCGGTTTTCAAAGCTCCCAAAATTAGTGTTTCTTACTTTAAAATGCGCATGTACATTCGTTTACTATAAACATGCAAATGTTCACAACAACATTGGGATTCAGTGTGTGGTACTCCCATTATTGAGTGCTTCCATTTGTCACTCAAGTCTCAACAATGCATTGGCAATCATGTTTTCAAGACCTTCCCCGTCACAATTTTCTAATTGAATGGCTGTTACAACAGGCTGCAGGATAACAGTTCAGCATTTCTGTCCTTAAATGTCTCCAAACAATTCTCAGATGCGTTGCTGGTAATCGCTTTCTGAATCTGTGCCTACTTTAGAGAATTATCCCTGCAAGAGTTTTACTTAAACGTTACTGCATCTCCTATAGCTACATTGTGCACAATTAGGTTAGTACTCCAAGTCTACATGGGGATATCTGCATATATCCCCATGTGATAGCAATATCTCTTTCTGGTCATTTCAATTTTTCTCAGGACGGTAACTCAATAATTTATCCCAATTTTAGACAAGAACCTCTTTGTCCACTTTAATTTGAGGAATATCCGATTCATAATCTTCCGAACTTGGTTCTTCCTTCTGTACCATAATCATTAACACCTTGCCCTCTTGCAATCCTTCCCCGTCAAAGTACATTTTGAACCTATTCACATGACATACACTGTGAGATTTCTTTCTGTCTGGAGTCCTTATCAAGTAGTTGCTCTCACTCCATATCTTTTGTATTTGGCAAGCTCCACTAAACCTTACTTTTCTAGGTTCACCTATCCATGGAAGTAACAGTGAAACCTTATCCCCGATTTTAAGATTGCAAAATTTTGATTTCCTGTCTGCTTCCCGTTTTATTGCATGCTACATTACTTTTAAATGCTGTCTAGCCAACTCCCCAGCGCTATTAATCGTTCCCCAAATTTACAGACCTAGTCCAAATGTGTGGCCTTTGCATTCTGATTTAATATTTTCTCATTAATCAATTATTAACGTCCTCTCACTTAATGCCCAGAAACTAATTCGAAATGGATTGGATTTGCTCTGGGTTAATTTGGTGCATCCGTGATCACATAAAGCACAAATGGGATTCCATTACCCTAATCATCAGGATAACCCTGACAATAAACCCTCAACGTGGTCTTTAATTATTAATGTCACCTTATTTCACCTTTCTAGCGATCCCTGCTTTTTTTTTTGGATGGTACACAGTTGATTTGAATTGCTTTATTCTTATGACAATATAGTGAGTAATTTGGATGTGATGTTTGAACATTGATCTCACTGTATCTCTATTGGTAGTCTATATCTCTTTAAAAAGATTAATTCTCCTGCAATTCTTTCAGCTGTGATATTGCATCTCGGGTTGGTCTCTGGAAATCTAGTTGATACATCTATTATTTTCAACAAATACTGGTGCCCACATTTTTTTTTGATTGAGGTCGGGGACCTAGTTATCAATTAAGATTCTTGTAAAAGGTTCCTCAAATGCTGGAATAGTTAAGGAAGGTGCAGGTGTTATTATCGCTTGTGTTTTCCAATTACCTGACGTGTATGACACTTCTGGCAAAATTCAATTACATTCTGTTGCAGCCCAGGCCAGTAAGAATGACTCTGTATTTCAGCCTGTGTTTTCCTCACTCCTGAGTGACCTCTAGGTGGTAGCTCATGTCCCATCCACATCACCTCCTTTCTGTACCCCATGGGCAATGCGATTTGATGAAACTCGGCCAATTATCCTTTCCTTGAATGTGTGATCGTCTCCAGTTCCTCATTCACACGTCATTTTAAGGTAATAACAATCGAGGATACATGCAAAATTCCTAACATATGTACTGTTTGATACAACTGCTTTAATATTTTATCTTTCCGCTGTAATCAATTAGCTTAGCTGAACTAAAAACATTTGCATGATCACCTATTTGCTCCTGTTTTTTTCTCAACTCTCTGATGGAACATGTCTCTGTTAATGCCACTTAAGCTTCCTTATCTTTACATTTTTGATCTTTCCTGTTTGAGTTATTCCTTAACTCTAAAAGTGAACATTGAGCAAAAACTATTCACAACACTAAGTCCCTATTTCTCTGAACTGATTGGTATTTGCCTCCAACTTTATAACAACATAATGTTCCAATAAGAAACACCCATATTAAAATTGCATCAACTTAATCTCAAAACCAGACAGCATCTGTCACCTCCAGTGTCATCTTCCTTTTAGCTGAAGATCTTACTGGGTTGTCTTCTGAATTTTAGTGCAAGGATGTTTTATACAAAAACGGTATCTTTGTCAGAGAGAGTTTTGCATTGCAGTCTCTCTCTAGATGGCAGTTACTCTCAGCCTAACTGGCGAACTGCCTGCTTCTTTTATGCCACTCAATATTTGATCATCTCGTTGGTTGATTTTGGCAAAATAATAACTTCAAAATCGATTGACTTTTGTATCCTGGTGCATAATTTAAAATGAATGGTTAACTTCGAATTTTTGTCAAACAGCAACCAAATCTCAAGGTATCTGTTTCACAGCCAAACGTTGCATGCTTTATATTTTCCACTATAATTTGGGATCTGTTAGTTAGTCATACGACAGGTACTTGCAAGCTCTCAGTGCAGAACAACATTCACTCTCTCTTAAAAGTTACTATACACACCTTCAACTTCATAACAGTGGTTTATTCTGAGCTTAAAAGAGCTGTCGCATAATCTCACAGATCTGAAACTCAGTTCCGTAGTTTGTGAAAGCCAACACAATATACAAGTTCTTAACAACCACATCAACCTGGGACACGATTGGGGTGGTGTTGGAAAAGCACAGCAGGTCAGGCAGCATGCGAGGATGGGGAAATTGATGTTTCGGGCAGAAGCCCTTCATCAGATGATGAAGAGCTCCTGCTTGAAACGTTGATTTTCCTGGTCCTCGGATGCTACGTGACCTGCTGTGCTTTTCCAGCACCACTCTAATCTTGACTCTGATCTCCAGCATCTGCAGTCCTCGCTTTTGCCGATTTGCCATCAACCTGGGTAGCAACTGTGAGGGATCTCTGGACATGGACCCCAAGATTAATCTGTTCCTCCCCACTGCCAAGAATACTGACTTTAGCCCAATATTCAACATTCGAATTCGACCTTCCAAATTCAATTACTTCACACTTTTCCAGGCTTAACTTGATCTGCTTCTCATCAGCTCCGTTCTGAATCCTGCCAATGTTCCATTGCAACCTACAACATACCTCAATATTATCCAGAACTCCACCAACCTTTGTGCCTTCGGCAAACGTACTTATCCACACTTCCACTTCCTCATCCAAGCCATTTATAAAAATCGCAAAGAGCAGGTGTCCTAAAACTGATTCTGCGAGACACCATGAATCACAGATCTCCAGACTGAATGTTTTCCATCTACTAACAACCCCTGTCTTCTATGGGCCATGAGTTGTGTATCCAGACAACCAGATTTCCCTGTATCCCATGCCTCCTTACTTTCTGTATGAGCCTGCTGTGGATAACTTTATCAAACGTCTTGCTAAAATCCATATACACCACATCCATTGATCTACCTTCATAAATGTGTTTTGTCACATTTTCACATAATTCAAAAAGATTCGTGAGGTTTAATATGCCCCTCACAAAGGCATACTGACTGTCTCTATCAAACGATGGTTTTCCCACGTAATCATAAATAATGTCTCTCAGAATACTCTCCAACTTTGCCCACCACTGCCGTAAGACTGACTAGTCTATAATTCCCAAGATTATGCCTATTCCATTGCTTGAACAAGGGAATAACATTTGCCAAACTCTTTTCATCTGGCCTGACTGCAGTGGGCAGTGAGGATACAAAGATCATTGTCAAACGCGCAGCAATCCCTTCTCTCATTTACTGTAGAATACTTGCTTATATTCGATTTGGTCAAGGAAATTATATATCCTTGTGTTTCTCAAATTTTTCCTCACACCTTCCTGTTCTAGCATATCAGCCTGTTTCACGCTCTCCCCATGAACTTCAATGCCCCTCTCGGTCGTGAATACTGAAGCAAAACATTCATTAATGACCTCCCTACCTCTTCCAACTCATGACGCAAATGCCCTCCTCAATCTGTGATGAGCCCTACCTTTACTCTGGCCGTCCTCTTGTTCCTGATATACGTGTAGAACATCTTCGCTTTTACCCATCAAAACATTCTCATGCCCGCTTCTTGCTCTCGTGAGTTCATTTGTCAGTTCCTTCCTGGCTAACTTGTAACCCGCTAGAGCCCTGTCTGATCCTTGCCTCCTCAACATTAAATACACTTCCTCCTTCGTTTTGACAAGATGTTCTACATCCCTTGGCAGAATAGAAGTATGAAGATGTAAATGGAGGGGAACTGCATATCCTGTCACTTCCAGCATGGGCTGCAAGTTTCCCCACATTGGGCAGTGATCTAACACAATGTTACTGAACAATATAGGGTGATGGACACAGCTCTACATTCTGGGAGGGTAACTGCTTCTGGTTTACAGATTAATGCACTGGGGTGTTGCACACAGTCCTACATGCTGGGCGGGTAACTGCTCCAGGTTTAAAGGTCAATGCACTGTGATGGTGTACACAGTCCTACATGCTGGAAGAGAAACTGCTCCTGGTTTGCAGATCAATGCACTGGGGTGGTGTACACAGCTCTACATCCTGGGAGGGTAATTGCTCCAGCTCTACAGAGCAATTCACTGTTATACACTGCATAGCTCCCCATGAACTGGTGTAGTCCACACTGTCTGTGCAGAGTACTGGGTTTCATTGAGCAGTACACTGGCCTGGTCTGCAATGTGTTCCATGCTAAACGGATATCTCCTCTGGATTGTAGTGTCTAATTCTGTGTGGCGGATTGGTCATCTGATATAACTGACCATTTAAGCTTATCTCTCGGCATATTTATTTTATTTTATTATTTTTGTTATTGAACACCGCCCACAAAGCCTGATATCTCCAGCTAGTCCTATTTCTCTGAGAAGAGCCGCGTTTATTCAATTTGTCAGTCAAGTATCATCCAATTATAACATGAATATACGTCTTTCTGTACCTTAACCGAGCAGTTCGTGCTCATATCCCTGGCTTCCCATGGAAATCATTATCAAGCTCAGAAACAATATGCAAGATGTATGGCTTGAGCTCTCCTATATGTTTCCGCTGTGGGTCCCAATTGGCTCCTTAGTGTATCGAGAGCTGGCATTGTGAAGCCGTATTTGTTCAGAATTCGAACTCCCATGGGGCATCTAGGGCACCAGACACAATGCTTATGGCTACACAAAGGCCCTGACCAAAATAGCCAATAAGTCCGCGTCTACATGGTTCATAAAGGGTCGCCACGTCATATCAAAAGGTTCAATTTTCTGGCGTACGATAATTTTAAGAAAGTCCAGTGGGATGTGCTTCATAACTAACCTACACAACCCCGAGAATCCTGGGGGATGTTTCCGATACCCACCTCATCAGAATGTTCTTTCTCGCACAAAATGAAAATATACTAAACAATTTCTTCCCAAAGATGAGTGATTTGGCAAACCCAAGAGGCGACACATCGGATATCCCAAGACCCCTTCCAAAACACTTGCTGTCGGGCTCCAATTCCTAAGAAATTTGTGGCATGACCATAAGCAATGAATATGTGTACCGACATCTGTTTTATATTTTGGCACTTTGGGGACGCTCCTTTCTTAAATTTGACAAGCCACTCCGATGCCAAATAAACCCTGTGGAGTACTTCAGTTACATAGCTTGCATCCCATTGCAAATCGAAATCTTCCAGACATTCTTCCAAATATTTGCCCACACCTCTGGTGAAGATATCCAGACCCAATTGCTGAACCCAAAATCCACACAACTGCTCGATGTCCTTCGATACACTACCTCCTATTAAATGCCAGAAAGTGCAGACCGAGAGAGTGCCCATGGACTGAAGCACTCTCACCTCCATATTCGACTTATGGGGACTAACCATTAATGTTATCGTTTTCTGTATAAAATCCCTAATCTCCTAGATAGCTCATATTTCTGGCTTAGCTGCTCGAAAGACATCATGCCCTCCCCGTCAAATAAGTCTCCCAAACAGGAAACTCCTCTGGACTTCCAAAGCCAAAAGCCAGAATCCATCAATCCCACAATGGGAGTAAAAGGGGAATTTTTTTTTTGTAAATTGCCCTCACTTTGTTGCATCATTCTCCATGCTTTAACTGTGTTCAGGACAGTAGATTTATTCAATAATCCACAACAGTCTGCACCTTGTCTATGAGTAACAGATTACTGAAGGAACATTTTGCCTGGGAGGCATCGATGTCCAACCACATTGACACGCTGGTCTTGGCAAGTCAAATCAGCCACATAGGCTAGGAGGGAACTCAATTTGTATTCCTTAAAGTGTGTCAAATCCACATCCCTCAGCCCCGGCGGAAGCTGCAATTGGGTGAGCTCCATAAGAGGCTGCCCGTGATGCGAAATAAAAGATCCAAGACGACTGTAAAGCGCCGTATAGGCTGCCTGGGCAGCGTCAAAAAGGTACATTTGCATGGGATATAATAAACGGGGGAAAACATTCATTTTGGCCAGAGCTATTCTACCCAACTATAGTATCGGAAGATCCTCCCAGCGCTGACGGTCCTGCTCTATGTTCTCGAGCAACTACAGGAAGTTAACTTTATCTAATTGATTGAAGGCTGGGTTAATAAAAATGCCTAAATACAGGGAACGTCCCTCTGACCATCTGAAAGGGAATCGGATTCCACCTCCAAGATCAGGTACTCAAATAAGACCCGAGACAGGCATAGCCTCTAATTTCAAAAAAATGATTTTATATCCCGAGAAAGATCCAAATAAATTAATCACTTGTATTAAATGGGGCATAGATATCATCGAGCTAGTTAGAAAGAGAAGAACGCCATCTGTGTGAAGAGTGATCTTATGCCATCCTGATTGTGCCTCCAGGGTAATTATATTGTGGTCCCTCCGGACGGACTCTGCCAAAGGCTCAATCTCCCATGTAAATAGTAACGGTGAAAGAGGACATCCTTGACGGCTGCCTCAGCCATTGCTAAAATTGTCAGACCTTATACCATGAGTGAAATCCACTGCTTTAGGGTCACTATATAACACTGCCACCCACCTCGCAAAGGCCCCTCCAACGCCAAATCTTTCCAGGACATAAAAGAGGTACGGCCACTCCACCCAGTCAACTGCTTTCTCTGCATCCACTGCCAAGCCTGGAATTGACCCTTGCTGGCACACCTGAACCATGTTAGCTCTCTCCTAATATTATTAGACGACCTGTGACCCCTAATAAAACTTGTCTAGTGCTATTTAACAATGAAGGGCAAGAACGTCTCCAGCTTCAACGCCAGCATTTTCACCAAAATATTACAGTCCAAGTTTAATAAGGAGAAAGACCTACATGAAGTGCAATCCTCCAGAGAATGAGATAAATATTTCTTTCTCTCAGAGAGGATGGGAGGCAGTCCTGACTGTACGAATAATTGTACATATCCAACATTAGTCCAGCTAGCATGTCTATGAATTCCTATATATCTAACTCTAAAATCCATCTGGGCCGGTGCTTTACCACTCTGGAGCTGCCTCACCACCTCCTGCATCTCTTGGATTGTCAGAGGGGCATTCAAACGGGAGGCCTGCTCTGAAGTTACACCTGGGAGTTCCAGGGTCCAAACAAAGAGCTCCATCGTCGTCAATCTGTCCTCACAGCCCTCTGACTGGAATAGCCCAAAAAATAACTTCCTGAATGCTGCATTGCTGTTTCTGGGGTCGCAGATGAAAGTAACAGCACACTCACTGATGGATGTGTTTGAATGGGGACACTTCTTTCTGGAGTAAGTGAGGACTGCAGATGCTGGAGATCAGAGCTGAAAATGTGTTGCTGGAAAAGCGCATCAGGTCAGACATCATCCAAGGAGTCAGAGAATCAACGTTTCGGGCATGAGCCCTTCTTCAGGGATTATCACCATAATCAAATAACCTGTTTCGCAAATGAAATCGCTCTCTTTGCTGTCTGGGTGAGGGCAGATTTCAGAGCAGCCTGGAGCATTGTAATCTGCTGCAACTTTGTTACAGACGGTCTACAAAAAATGCTCTCTCAGCTGCTACCCCCCACTTCTACCGCTTCCGAGTCGCCAAGTAAGAAATAATCAAACCCCTTGCATAGGCCTTGGCAGTCTCCCAGAGCACAGTCGGATTACTGGCCGTCCAAATTAATGTACAAAGAAAAATTAAATTCCATGAAAAATATTCAATAAACAAGCTACCGTTCAGGAGGAAACTATCCATGCACCAGTGCTGCGAGTGTCTCCCGTCGCCACCATTCTTAAACTCCATGTAAACTGTCACGTGATCAGAAATGGCTATGTTCCCAATTATACAAAACAGCACTGAATTCAATAAGGCCAAAGTGGCAAAAAGCATTTATGTTGTTTAGGAAAAGCGGTGAAGTACTAACCCTTAGAGTGAACCACCACCACCACATATCCACCAGGCCCAACTCCCTGTTTTGACCTATCAGCTGCGTGCATTGCAGGGAAATAAAACGTGATTTCAGGGAAACTTAGAAAATTCATACACAAGAGAAAGACTAACACAGGCGCTTGAAGAAGTGCAACAGGTAAGGTTAGGGAGAATCCCTAGATGATCTACAAAAAAAAAAATCAAGTAGAACAGAATAACCAGGGAACAATTAGAGCCAATTAGAAACCAAGGGGGCAATCAGCATGTGAAGCTGGTGAACATTGATGGATTATTTCATGAGAGCTTCGTATCTGTATTACCTGGGAGACGGAAGATGCAGGTACAGAATTCGAGATGATGCATTGTGAGCTCTCAAGTAAGATGCAAGTTGAGATGATGTAAAGTCCAGATGAGTTATATCACAGGATAATTAGATTAGATTAGATTAGATTAATTAGTGTGGAAACAGGCCCTTTGGCTCAACAAGTCCACACCGACCCGCCGAAGCGCAATCTACCCAGACCCATTCCCCTACATTTACCTCTGCGCCTAACACTACAGGCAATTTAGCATGGCCAATTCACCTAACCTGCACATTATTTTTGGACTATGGGAGGAAACCGGAGCACCCGGAGGAAACCCACGCAGACCCACGGAGAATGTGCAAACTCCACACAGTTAGTCGACTGAGGCATTTCAGACAAGAGAAGAAATGATCTGACCCAAATGTTTAAGTCAAATCTGACCACAAGATCGTTTCAAGAGAACTGGAGAGCAGCTAATGTGGTCCCACATTGCAAAAAAAAAATGTGGTGTAGATAGACCAGTGTCTTTTGGGAGCAGTGAAATGCATCTTATTATTTGTGGTATTCATACATGATGTAGATTTGAATGTGGAGGGCTAGTGAGAGGGGAGAATTGGCGAATGTGATCGGTATGTTTGTGTTTGACACAAAGGTTCGCCAGGTGGTTGGCAGTGAGGAGGAAGGCCTTGTTTTACAGGAATGTACAGATGGAATGGTCAGATGGGCAGATCAATGGCAGATGGAATATAACCCTGATAAATATGAGGTGATGCACTTTGGAAGAAGGAACCAGACAAGGGAATACTCAATGAATGGCAGCACACATGGAAGATCAGAGGTTACGTCCCCACAGATCTCTGAATGTGATTGGACAGGGTAATAAGCTAGTTAAGAAGGCACATGGGACTGTAGGCATTTTGTTTATTCATCGAAGAGTACATTATATGATCTAAACATTCCGTTGTTTCGGCCATAGGTAAAATGTTGTGTGCAGTTCTGGGAGCGACATCACAGTAAGAATGTGATTGCACTGGAGTGGGTACAGAGGAGATTCACCAGGATGTTCCCTGCAATGGAGCTTATCAGGGATGAAGAGAGATCGGATAAGCTCGAGTTGTTTACTTTGGAGCAGATAGGGCTGAGTGGGGCGTGATTACAAGGGACATGGACAAGGTGGACAGAGAGCAGCTGTTCCTTTTAGTCAAACGGCCAAGAACAAGGGATAAGACATTTAAACTGCAGCATTTGAGGTGTAGAGAGAATTTGACAATTGTTTTTCACCCAAAATGTGTTGTGGTCTGGAATGTTCTCCCTGAGAGGGGAGTTGTCGTGGGTCACTTCACAACCGTTAAGAAGTACATGGACCAGCATCAGAACAGCAACATTCCCGGCTACAGGCTGCATGTAGGAAAGTGGGATTAATGTATATGCTGCTGTATTTCTGATGGTGTAGAGTATCTCCTTCTCTGATTGTATGATTGTGTAAGGGTAGTCATTGAGCAGCCTGAGGCAGAAATTGTAGGGTTTCTGAAAACATGTATTAATAAATATTATACGACTCAACTGCAATAGCTTCCAAAAGTATGTCATTGTGAAAGTGAACGAAAAATAGCAGTTTATTACAATCTGAAACCAGAGAATGGAAAAAGGAAAAGAGGGAAATGGCAGAACTGTGAAGCAAATAATTCGATTCTGTCTTCACAGAAGAAAACATCAACAAAACAAAAAAAAACTTCGCAGCACGACGAGGAAACCCAAGTCAGGTGAAAAAAGGAATGGAATGAAATTAGTAAAGACATGGTTTTGGAGAAAACATTGGGACTGAAAACAATGAACATAGACAACGTCAGCATAAATTTATGAAATGGGAATCATAATTGAGATACTGGCTGGTAGATTAATTATGGTGAAGCAATGGATGCAATGTATTTGAATTTTTGGAATGTTTTTCGGTAAAGTCCTAAATCTACTGTGCAGCATCATATCTTATGGAACGAGGGCTAATATGTGGACATGGCCTTAGCACGGCATAGCTGGCAGGAAACAATGAGTGGAATATTTTGATATCGATTTTGAGTTTACTCTCAGCTGTATTTTACAGGATAAATACAAGACATTTCCGCCTCAAACTGGCATCGTTTTAAATAATTTGCATATTGAATATTGAAAAAACAAAAGAAAGGTATAGCTGGAAGAACGTCCATGGGTTCTGAGTCAGCTCCTTACTATCAGTGACACCTGCATCCTCCATCACTGAACACCAGCTTCATTACCATCTCCACCAGAGGTCACCAACATCGAAGTTGCTGATCCTCAGGTGCCATCTTTGCCGTTGGGCCAATACTCTTCTATCACCACCTTGTCACCCCCAGTGTCAGAATCTCCAATGTCAGAGGCATGTCACTTCCTGTTGTGCCCACCTCATCGATGTTTCCATGATGCCTTTCCACCGTCTACTTCAGCAGCACCAACGCACCATGCAACAAACAATGAAGTCCCCGATCCTCCAGCATCACCTTTTGCTACTGGGCCTACCTCACACATGTTACCTCTGCTGATGTAGCAGTCGCCAATTCCAGGTCCTGTGCTTGCTCCGGAAAAGTAAGCAGGGACACCTTCTCCTCTGCACTGGGCCCAGAACAAGGTCCATACACCTAGCTCTGCTTGAGACCTCTCGAGGGTCATGCCCTGAGTCCATTCAAAGTCTGCATGTTTGGGCTGTCGTTGCTGCTGATGCTGTCCAAGCTACAAGGTCAGTAAGTTACAGAGAGAAAAGAGACGGGGAGAAAGTTAGGGGTAAAAAAGCAAGTCAGAGTGTATACGCTCCAGAAAAGGAGCCCTTGACCCAGAAACACTCGAATAAAAGGACACTTTTATTGGAGACGAAGGCTCATGTTCTATCACAGGTATCGGGGATTCGGCCCTAGCTATTCCTAAAACAATGAGGGAACCAAATGTAATAATGCCCAGCCTGCTGACAACACTAAACCATGTTGGATTGTCAGTGGGTGAGGAGGATGTAGAAAAGCTCTAAATTCATTGAGATAAGTGGAGTGAATTTTTGGCAAATGCAGAGCAGTTTGGGTAGATGTGACGTTGTGCACTTTAAAGGATAAATAGAACAGCAGCCAACCATTTGAAAAGGGATTGGTTCTAAAATGTTGATCTATAGAGGGACTTATACTCCTATATTTGTTTCCTTCTGCGCAGCCTCCGAGGTCTATGCAGGGAAGTGAGTTCTGAATCCAGAATTCAATACTGGGAATGGCATTGGCACGCTGACCAGTGTATATAGACCTAGCAAGTGGGGAGCTGTAACATTGAAAATGATCTGAATTTCGCTGTACACTAGTCACTAAAAGCACTATTGCAGGAACAGGAAGCAGTTAGTAAGATAAATAACGTGTTGACTTTCATTTCGGGGGATTTGAGTCCAGGAGTAAGGTTGTCTTACTGCAACTGTACAGGGCCTTGGTGAGACCACATCTTGAACATTGTATAGCATTGTCTGCAGTTTTGGTCTCCTTATCTAATAAAACACAAAGCTGACATTGAGGGAGAGCAGAGAAGGATGACCAGACTGATCTCTGGGATGACAGGCTTATTGTGGGAGCAGAGTTTGAAGCGACTGGGACTGTATTCCATGGTGTTCAGCAATGTGCGCGCAAATCTCAGTGAAATATATCAAACTCTGACAGGATGAGACAGATTGGAAACACGGATGATAATTACCCTGGGTGAGATGTCTAAAATCACGGGCCACAGTATTAGGTGCAGAATGGCCACACTGCATTGAGATGAGAATAAATGTCTGCATTCAGAGACTGGTGAAACTAGGTAATTCTCTCCCAGGTCAGGCTGTGGAAACCAAGGCACTCATTATACACAAGGACTTCTAGACAGTAAAAGGGTGGTGATAACAGGTTTATGGTGTGGAGATAAAGGATCAGCTGCCATTGTATTGAATGGGGTAGCACACTCTACTACTATAGTTCTTATTTTATATTTTTTCCGATGGTTAATCACGTTGTGGGATATGTATATTGTTTGGAAAACTGCATTGAGATTTCCTCCATGAGCTGGAATGGGGGAAGGCTCAGTGTGTTGATTGGCCTACTGATTTTCCGATGTTTCTGTGCAGTCCTGGGAAAGGCTCTGTCAATTTTTTCAGAAGCTCTCAGATGTTAAGAAGGAAGTCTCTGCAGGGACAATAGGACTGTGTTTCCCATTCCCTTTTCTGACACTGACACTGGTGCCGAGTGTTCTGTCCAGGTTTATCCTTTAAGAACTCAGAGCAGTTTGATGCTACTGAGGGTCATCCTTGGCCAATTTAGAGACCATTGAATGGTGTATCACATGTCTGTGTGTTCGGAGTCAGTTTTAGGCCAGACCAGGAAAGCATGGGAGATTCACTTCCTCAAAGTACATTGGGAAGGAAATTGGTGTTTACAAATTGGCTTCAATTTCACTACTACTGACCAGATTTTACAACTTGATGTTTTATTAATTGTTTTTTACTTCCACCAGCTGCTGGACCATTCGCCTGGTTTGGATTAGTAATCCAGTGACATTTCCACAACTGCACTTTCTCTACATGGGGACCTATCAGAAACCACATTGAGCAGGTTATTTCTGTGCTGTGATGATGTTGGAAATAATTCCCTTTGGTTTTAGTATCGTGATGGGACCAAGGGGGTAATAATTGGACAGATTGTTATTATTGTCCTCTTAGGGGACTGGACATAGCTGTGTAATTTTCCACATTGCCAGGAAGATGTCAGAGTTGGAGCTGGAATGAAACAGCTTCCCCAGGGACATGGCTTGTTGTGCAGCACAAGTCTTCAGTCCCATTGCAGGGATGTTGTCAGGGCCCATTGCCTTTGTCGTATCTACTGTGTTCAGCTGTTTCTTCATGTCACAGGCAGCGAATCGAATCTGTTAAAGACTGGAATCTGTGATTCTGTGGGTATCATGGGGAGGATGTGGTGGATCATCAACACCACGCTTTTGGTTGAGGATGGTGTAGATACGAAATCCTTGTCTTTTACACAGATGTACAAGGCTGTTCCGTTATTCAGGATGGGGATATTTCAGGAGTCCTCTCCGCCAGTAAGTTGTTTAAAGTTCCATCGACCTTTAGCCATGGATGTCGCAGTACTGCAAAGCTTTGTTTTGAATTGGTATCAATACTCTGTTTGAATTGGTATCAATTCTCACTCTCCATCAGATGTTAGTTCCGCTGTTTGGAGTATAACCAATCTAGTGCGTTAGCTTTAACGAGTTATCATCAAATTTAGGTACACATGTTTCTGACTCTGGCATGTTCACACACTTTCGTCACTTTATTATGGATTGGCTTGATGGTAATAGTAGAGTGAGGGATTATCCTGGGGAAAATGTTACTGACTATGATTTTAAAAAAAGTTCTGCTTCTGCTGCTGCGGTGGTTTTCCAGCATCACATGTTAACCCAGTTTGAAATGTAATATCTGCGATTTAATTCTTCCAGTGACCCTTCTGCAAAGCTCCCAGCCCGTCCAGAAATTTATGTATTTTTATGTCCAGTATCCATAATTATTTGCTGACTTGAACATTTGTGCTGCTCCTATTCATTTCAGGAGAAATTCTGCAGGTCTGGCAGCATCTACGGAGACAGAGAAACATAGTTATCGTTTCAAGACCAGTGTGATGCTTCTTCAGAACTGAAAATGATTGGAAAATGGGTTTTTGATCCCTTGCCAGAGGTGGGGGATTGATGACAGGGAAAAGAGTGTGTGGCAATAGATAAACGGACTTTTAGCAGTGGTAAACGAGAAGATGATGTAAAACGGGTTTAAATTAAGATATGAATGGGGGAAAGGGGTTCCTTCTCTTGAGTGCAAGATAAAGAAGACACAAGCAGTCAAGGTCATGACTTGAGGCCAAGAGTTAATGTTAACTATGTGGTATTATGTCGACCTAGCCAGAAGTAAGTTTTCACTGTAGAGATCATCACCCTCTTTAGGAAAAGGAATTCAGGTGCTTGCCTATTTATTGGCACTAGTGAAAGTTTCATGCTGCCTTAGTATTGTAACATGGAGAAAAGCAAGTCACAATATGAAATTTGGACTGTGTGTTGGTTACAGACACTTTTAGTATTGTTTCAAGTTTGCGATGTGTATTTTTGAATACTTAATCTTGAAGTCAATATCAGATGGAGTGTAGGAGATTGATGTGTGACATTACAGAAATTAGAAAATCATGGGAGGCATGGATAGGGTGAATAGCCAAGGCATTTTCCACAGGATGGGGGAGTTCAAACATAGAAGGCGTAGCGTTAAGGTGAAAGGGGTAATATTTAAAAGGGACGAAGGAGCAACGTTTTTACACAGAGGGTGCTGAGGGTATAGAATGAGCTGCCAGAGGAAGAGTGGCAGAATCATGTACAGCTGTAACATTGAAAATACATTTAGACAAACATATGAATGGGAAACATTTAAGGGCCTATGGGCAAAATGAAAGCAGATGGGACTAATTTAGTTTGAAAACCCTGGCCAGCATGGACAGTTAGAAAAGCTTCACGCAGAGTCAGTTTGGTTTTCTGAAAGGGAAATCATATTTTGCCCTGTAAAATCATGCAAAATATTTCTGGATATCCCTGAGAACGTAACAAGCGGATTTGATAAAGGGGATCTGGTAGACACGAGGCTTTCCAGAGATTTTCCACAAGGTATCACAAAATAAAGGTTCTTACACAAGACAGAAGCTGACGGATAATGTATTAGCAAGGGATGACGATTGGTTAACACATAGAAATCGGAGAGTCAGGATTAATGGATCATTATGGTAAAAGTGTATCTGCTGGACTACCACAGATATGAGTCCGATGGCATCAGTTATTTACAATCTATACTGATAGCCTGAAGGAGGACACCACAGAGAGCACAGTACTATTTTGTTGCAGGACCCGTTATTTTAAGCTTTGTAAACCCAACATCAAATCACCACCTCTTTTCAGATAAGAAGATATAGTAATTAGGAATAGACAGACGCCATTCCGCACTCCAAACCTGTCCGACATTCCAACTGTCTCATTCCGATCAAATACTTATCAAACCCAGCCTCTGCTGCTGTCTCAGGAAGAGAATACCTGATAGCATAACACCACACGAGAATTAGAAAAGGAGCGGAATTAGACTATTCGACCCATCGAGTCTGATATGCCGTTCAATAATTTATTATATGTTCCTCAACTTCATTCCACTGTCTTTTGCCTAGAATCCTTGATCCCCTTTTAAATCAAAAGCTGATCTATTTGTGTCTTAATGAGACGAGTGAGTGTGTGGGTGCGTGTCCATATGCTTGTTATATGAGTATTTGTTTGCCTACTTCTGTCTGTGTATCAGCCTCTGTTTTTCTATCTGCGTTTGTTTCTATTGTGTGCGGCTGTATATGTCTTTGATTGCTTCTATGTGTGTGTATGCTTGTCTTCTTGTACGTATTGTACATGTTAGTATATTGGGGTATTTACCAATATTTCTGTGTAATTCTATGACTGCAGCTCTGTTTGTCTTTTGAGAGTGAGAGAGCTGACGCTGCAACTGCCAGTGGCTTTAAAGTGAGAATTGCCCTTCGCTGATCATTGCTCCTTACTCGGTTGGTGGGACGTGGATGTTTCAGAATCTCCACACAAGTCGTCCCGGTACACTTTGGGCCATACCAAGGACCTCCCCCCACGGTGTGGGGACGGGAGAGGGAACAGATATCAGGCACCCCAACAACTGGGTTGGCCATTTCTGTCCTAATCCGGGCTGTTTCTCCTGGAATGGGAGAAAGGAAGGGAGGTAAGATGGGAGTGGGTGGCCCTGCTATTCGTGCTGGTCCAGGTGGGGTGACATGGTGAGGTGTCCTGAGTGAGTCAGTCCACAGTGTTGTATTGATTCGTGTTATCAGTGTAGAGGCTATTGCAGAAATGACAGAGAAAGTGAGGGAAGGAAGTTGCTGGCTTCAATAGTGAGAGTGTTAGTGCCTGAGCCTTATTTGGAGATAGAGCTTGAGCATTATTCGGGGGTCGGTGCTATAACAGGTATACGGTGATTGTGAGGGAGTAGACAGAATACTGTGACAGTTATCCTGGCAGAGCGAGGAAGGTTATTTATGCTTGTCCTATATTGTTGGACATTTATTCAGATCATCCCAGCGTCGACGTGAGCCTCCCCAAATGTCTTGTCCATGTCTATCATTAATAACGACACAGACTATGTCCCTCAGTTTTCACTGAATCAGTTCAGGTAGAGCTTACAAATAGCAAGGAGAAGCAAACTTTGGTGTTTTATATAACTAAACCAAAACGGTAGCAGAAAATCTGAACATCATGTGCTCTGGAAATTACACATGCAGGTATAGTGAATACTGCAGTCTTTTTGGATGGTCTTAAGTTTTATCTAAACTGCGTTAACTAAGTGACTGCTCATGCTGTGGAAAATAAATTCCATAAGTGTATATGAGGTGGGTTGAAGTGTATGTTGTGTACCAAACTAGAGAGCAGGTTATTTCGGAGTTGGTCTTGTGTGGTAAGAAAGACTAATTACTAACCTTACTCTGAAGCAGCTTTTGAGGAATAGTGACGTTAATAAGGTGCATTTTACATGGCGCCCGCAGACAATATCAAATTGGGAACATTCTGGTCAAGCATCATGGAAGCCTGGAGGGTAGAGGGTCATGTTCGCTGCAGTAAATTGGGAAAGTACAAGACAACATTCAGTGTGAGACAAACAATGGTTGTTCGACTCATAGAGTGCTAGAGCACGGACACAGGTCCGTCAGCTCAAAGTGGTCCATTCTGAACAAAATGTCCCTTCACACAAACGCATTTCCCTGCCATTGCCCTGTATCCTTCTAATCCTTTCCTATCCGTATATTTGTCCAAATGCATTTTAAATGTTGTTAATGTATCCACCTCAACCACTTCCAAAGGCAGCTCATTCCATATGCATGCCAAGATGTGTGTAAAGATCATTGCTCGTCAATTTCCCTTTTATTCTAACCCCCTGACCTTATCACTATTCACAGGTCTCCAGTCTGACAAGCATCCTTCCTGTATTACCCTCTGGTTCCTACCACCAATCCAATTGTCTATCTAATTAACCAGCTCACCCTGGATTCCAGGCGATCAAACATTTCCCAGTAGCTGATCTTCTGTAACCTTATCAAAGGCCTTACTGAAATCCATACAGACTATGTAGACCATTCTGCCCTCATCACTGTTCCTCGTCGCTTCATCAAAGCACTGTAACAAGTTTGAGGTGCATGAGCTCTCTTGCACAAAACCATGCTGACTGTTGCTAATCAAACCCTGTCTTTCAAGTGCATGGACAGAGGAACCACGATTGCCCAAATATCAATTATCCGAAATTTGGATGATCCGAAGGGAATCTCAAGGTCCCGACAGACAAATTATCTCTTTCAAACATGATTGCATCTTTTGTTTGTAGGTACAATGATTAAAAAAATACTATCTTACCAAGAACAGTCTGACCGCTCACCTTCTCTCTCTCTCTCTCTCAAACCACACTTTCCCTGGAGTTCTACGCAGGGGTTCACCCTAACCCCCCCCCCCCCGCCCTTCCCCAGATAACTGCGCCAACATTGCCCTGTACAGAGCATAGATGGGACTTGTCAAACGTGTGTGCGTGCTATTTGAAGACTAGCAGCAGCAGTCCTGTTGGTGTACAGTCCGGCTGCCCAAGGGGAAGTGGTTGGGGATGCCATTTTGGGGGTACAGGGCGAGAGGCAGATGGGGGCGTGGACGGGTGTCCGAAGATGGGGGAATGGTTGGATGTGTGAGATTTGGGTGTGCGGGGTTGGGGGCGCAGGGTAAAAAGCATGTGGGGGTGTGGATGTGGTTGAGACGATGGGCGGGAAAGGTGGGGTGTGCGGGATTAGGGGACCGATGTTGGTGTTGCAGGGTTAGGAACGGACAGGAGCAGACGAGTGTAGCGTTGGACAAGGTTGTGGGCGGGTGGGGGCAGGTTGGGGTGGGTGCAGACAGGGTTCGGGGCGGGTGGGGCAAGGCCGTGGCACGGGGTGGGAGAGGATGAAGTTGTGGGCGGGTGGCTGGGGGCATGGGAGCAGGCAGGCTGGGGCTGCATGGGGTCAGACAGGGACATGGGGTGGGAGTGGACAGGGGTGTGGGCGGGTGGGGTGGGATTGGACCCGGTTCAGGGTGGGTGGAGCTTAGATGGGGCAGGGTGGGAGTGGACAAGACAGGGTCGGAAAAGACGTGGCGTGGGGTCTTGCACGAAGTGTGCTTTTGCCTTGTCTCCTGAAGGGGGAGCAGACTTCACAGAAAACTCCGATCCCCAGAATAGATCTATTCACCGAATAGTTAGTTATCTGAATGAAATAGTTCTCCGTCCATCTTAATTGGATAAATGAAGTTCCTCTGCATAACTTATCTCTCAGAATCTCCTCAAGTAACTATCGACTACAGTTGTTAAATGTACTGGTCTATAGCATCCAGGTTTATCTTTGTAGCCCTCCTTAGATAAGGGCACAGCATTCGCTATACTCCAGTCCTCCGGGAGCTCAACCGTTGGCCAGCGAAGTTGGAAAAGTACCAACCTAGGCTCCGGTAATTTCTTCTGTATCCACCTACAGAGTTCCTGAATAGATCTGATCAGGATCAGGAGATTTATAGAAGTACTGCAAAGTCGCAAAAATACATCTCTTTTTTGAACTTAAAAACACCATAGAGTGAGGAAGTGACTTAATGATGGTTAACGTAACAAATGAAATATTGCATTAAGCACAGGAAGTGACTTCAGAAGAATTACAGAAATTGTGGAAACCTGAGAGTTCTCAGAAATTGACGATCCAGAAAAGGAGGGCCATGAAGCTGATAAGGAAATCAAAAAGCGAACATGCTCACTAACAAATAGGAAAACAACCACTGCATCAATCTACTATCTATATTTCAAAGGAAAACAAATAAAAGCAATGTCAAATTTGGAAAATTTGTAATTGGGAGAGGAGTGTTTATTGTGGATAACAAGGAAATGGCCAAGAAAATAAACACTTACTTTGTATCTGTCTTCATGGAGGAAGATCCAGAAAATCACCAGAAAACCAAGTGATCAGATGGACCTTATGCAGCTCAAGACAAAAAGCCAATTTATATCAGTAACAGGGCAGTACTTGAATAGGTAACTAGATTGAGCATTGCTAAGTCTGACAAAACAGATTTACTTGGTATCAAAATGTTAGAAATAAGGCACCAATGGAAGTATTAATTGCCCAGTCGATGACTGTATTTTCCTGTGCACTCTGCAGAGACCGGAAGCCATTATAGATAAATGGAAGGTAATAAATGTGTTCCAAGCATTTTAGATGAATGGAAGGGATCCAAGCAAATATTTGTGATTTGGAGGATCTGGTGTTGGACTGGGGTCGACAACGTTAAAAATCACACAACACTAGGTTATAGTCCAACAGTTTTAATTGGAGGCACAAACTTTCAAATTGCACAACCACCTGATGAAGAAGCAGCGCTTCGAAAGCTAGTACTGCTGAATAAACCTTTTAGACTGTAAGCTGGTTATGTGTGATTTTTACCCTTATCATTTCTGGTTATCTAAATGATGGAGATGAGAATATGGAGGGAGAGTGGGGGGGGGGCGGGTGGCGCGGGGTGATAATGTGATAAATCAGTTTGAGTTGGCCGGGTGGTTGGCAGTGAAGAGGAAGGCCTTATGTTGCAGGCAGGTACAGACGGAGTGGTCAGAAGTGCAGATCGATGGCAGACGGAGGGTAACGCTGTTAAATATGAGTTGATACACTTTGGAAGAAGGAACCTGGCAGGGGGGGGAATTAATGAATGGGAGCACACTAGGAATCTCAGAGGGTGCTTTTCCACAGCTTAATTGTCGAGGTAAAAAGGCTAAGGAGTCGTAAACATAGATTATAAAAGTTATACATGAGTTTGTTTCGGGCAAGATGGCATGCAGTGTGCAGTTCTGGTTACCACATTATGAAAGGATGAAATTGCACTGAGGGGTGTGTGGTTTGGGGGGATTCACCAGGATGTTCCTTGGGATGGACCAGACCAGATATGGAGAGAGGCTGGATAAGCTCAGGTTGTTTACTTTGGAGCAGAGGAGGCTGAGGGGACATGATTCAGAAAGATAAGATTATGAGGGGCATGGACAGAGTGGACAGAGAGCAGCCGTTCCTTGTAGTCAAGAACAAGGGAACAATTGAAGTGCTTGAGGTTAGGAGAGAATTTAAACATATTTTGTCACCCAGATGATGTTGGGGTCCGGAAGAGAGAGAATGGTTGTTACAGGTAACTCCACAACAATTACAAAGTACTTGGACGAGATTTTTCAGTGTCATAACGTGCCTGGTTCTGTGCCTCATGTCAGAAAATGGGACTAATGTAGATTTTGCAATATTTCGGACGATACAAAGTCTGTGTTTCTGTGATTGTATGATTGTGGAATGCTCATCATTAAACTATTTAAGACAGATGTTGATTCTTTTCTGAAGAGTATATCAATGAGATTTATACGAGTGAACTGAATAGCTTCTAAAGATATGCCAATGTGAAAGGTAAGATAAGGCAACTACACCTCAGTACAGTCTGAAACCATAGAAGAGAGAATGGAGAACAGGGAAATAGCAGAACTATGAAGCAACTACTTCACTCTGTCTTCACAGAAGATAACAAAGCAAAAAAAAAACTTCCCAGCAATACCATGAAACTTTAGTCTAGGGAGAAAAAGAGAATAGAATGAAATTAGCAACTGAACAGTTCTAGAAACAGAACATAATGGGCATAGACAAAGTCAACATAGATTTATGAAATGGGAATCATATTTGAGAAAGTGAATTTCAGCAAAATTATGGAGAAGCTATCAATGAAATACGATTGGATTTTCAGAAAGAATTTTGCTAAAGCCCAAAGCCTATTGTGCAAATTTGAATCCCATGGGACTGATGCTAATATATGGTCATGGTTTTAGAATGGGAGAGCTGGCAGAAAACAATGAGTAGGAATAAAACTTTTTTTTTAGAATGGAAGGCTTGGAGGATATAGCAAGGATCGGGGTTTGGGACCCAATACACATCATACCTTTGGTTGAGGGGCTAAAATGCAAAATTACCAAGTTTGCTGATAGTATTAAACGATGTTGGATTGTGGGTGGGTGAGCAGGATGTAAAAAAGCTCCAAGGTGATTGAGACAACTTGAGTGGCTGGGCAGCTACATGGCAGATGAAGAGCAGTGGGGGGGGGGGGGGGGGGAGAGATGTGACGTGGTGGACTTTGTTGAGAACAATAGAATGCCAGCCTATCAATTGAAAATAGATTGATTGAAAAACGTTGATCAATAAAGGAACTCAAGCTGCATTTTTGTTTCCTTGTGTACAGACCTATGAAGGCCATGTAGGGCTGTGAGTTCTGAAACCAGAAGTCAATACTGGGAATGGCACTGACACATTGACCAGTGTGCATAGACCCACCAAGTCGGTAGCTGTAACATTGAAAAGGATTTGGATCTCCTTGTACACCAGTCACTGAAAACAATATAGCAGGAATTAAAAGCAGTTTGTAAGATAAATAGTGTGTTGACCTTCATTTCAGGGGGATTTGAGTGCAGGAGTAAGGATGTCTTACTGCAGCTGTACAGGCCCTTGTTGAGACACTATCTTGAACATTCTGCAGCATTGTGTGCAATTTTGCTCTCCTTACCTAATAAAGGGCAAACCTGACATTGAGGGAGAGCAGCGAAGGATGACGGGACTGATCTCTGGGAAACAGGCTTGTTGTGGGAACAGAATTTGGGGTGACTGGGCCTGTATTCCATGGGGTTTAGGAAAATGAGTGGTGATCTCAGTGAAATATCTAAAATTCTGACAGGGTGAGACAGATTGAAAGCAGGGATGATAATTCCCCTGCCTGGGACGTCAAAAACCAAGAGCCAACAACATTAGGTACAGACAGGTCAATCTGCATTGAGATGAGAATAAATATCTTCACTTAGAGACTGGTGAACCTGGTGAATTCTCTCGCACACAAGGCTGTGGAAGCCAAGACACTGAATATAAATGAGGATTTCAGGAAATTAAAGGGATAGACAGAGGGCTGGAGTATGGTCTGAAGTTAGAGGATCAGATATCATTCAAGGTTTTTCTCCAATAACACGGTAGTTGTATAACTGTGGAATACTGTGTTGTAGAAAATCATGCAATATTAATAATGCAGCCTGTGGGAAAAAGTGGGGAGGGGGCAAACCACCCTCCCCCCAAATAAAATCAGTAAAATCTAAAAATTTAAGTTAATCTAACACACACGAACACAGTCTAAGACACTTTTTAAATCACATATTAAAATGAAACAATGCTATAAATGTAACACTTTCACCCGACAGTCACTGACTACAGCACTGTACCTTTCACCAAGCTCTTCACCAGAAAGCGCGTGAGCCGACTGACCACATGATGCTGACATGGAATTCCGGTTTGAAATAAAGGTCCTTCTAAATGTAGACTACAATTCCAAGTTTCAGTCTCAGTTTCAAGGCTTGCAGAACAGATTACATTCCTGCTTTAGTGAACACTCTGAGTGTGCATTTTGCAGATAGAGGATCCTGAGGCTGGGTTTTGCTGTTCAGCTGATGCTAAAGTGAATGGAGGCTCGCTTTATAAAGAGAATGCACAATTCACGAACTGTATTGCAGGCAAGTTGTGTTTAATAAATATGCGCTATCTGAACTGCCTGAATATTGAATGGGGGATCAAAATTGATGGACCAAAGCAACTACAGCAGTTCCCATTTTATATATTCCGATGCTTAAACATGTTAAGTGATATTAAAACTGTGCGGGGCAAACCGCACTGAGGAGATTTTCTCCACTATCTAGAATGGGAGATGCTCAATATGTTGAATGTCTTCCTCCTTTCCCAATGTTTCTGTGCAGTCTGTGGAATACCTCTGCAAATGTTGTCACAAGCTCTCAGACGTTCGGAAGGAGGTCTCTGCAGAGACGTCAGGACTGTGTTTCCCAATCCCATTTCCAACAAGCCTGAGACTGGGTGTTCTGCCCCAGTTTATCCTTTAAGAACGATGAGCAGTTTGATACAATTGAGTGCCTTGCTTTGAAGTTTCAGAGATCATTGAAGAGTTTATCACATGTCTGTGTACCTAGAGTCACTTTTAGGCAGGTCAGGTAAACACGGGAGACCCACTTCCTGAAAGTACACTGGGGAAAGGGAATGGTATTTACAATTGACATTTTAGATCACGATAGTTTATTAATTGTTTTTAACTTGCACCAGCTACCAGAGCAATGGCTTGATCTGGATTAGTAATCCAGTGACATTTCCACAACAGCACCATCTCCACATGGGGACCTATCAGACACCACACTGAATTGATTATTCCTGTGCTGCTTGATTACTCTGTTAAAAAGTACAGCCACTAATGTGACTATCGTGATCGGACTGAGGGGGTGATAATTGGACAGATTGTAGTTATCCCCTCTTAGCGAACTGAACATAGTTGAGTAATTTACCACATTGCCAGGTAGATGTCAGAGTTGGAGCTGGAAGGAAGCAGTTTCTCCAGGGACGCGGCTTGTTGTGCAGCACAGGTCTTCAGTCCTATTGCAGGAATGGGGTCAGGGCCCATGGCCTTCGTGCTATCTACTGTGTTCAGATGTTTCTTCATGTCAAGTGCAGTAAATTGAATTGATCAAAGACTGCTATCTGTGATTCTGAGGGCATCATGATGATGGTGAGGTGGATCATCCGATCAACACTCCTGGCTGAGGATGGTGCAGATACTATATCCTTATCTTTTACACTGATGTATAGAGCAGCTCCATTATTTAGGATGGAGATACTTGTGGAGTCCTCTCCTCCAGTGAATTGTTTAATAGTCCATTGACATTTATAACGGGATGTGGCAGAATTGCAAAGCTTAGATCTGATCGCTTGGACTTGAGATAATTTTGTCCGCTATCAGATGTTATTCCTACTATTTGGAATGTGACCAGTCAAGTACCATAGCTTTAATGGTTTGTCATCAGGTTTAGGTACACATGGCTCTGACTCTGGTATGTACACCCACGCTCCTGACTGAACCATGGATCAGTTTGATGCTAATGGTAGATTGAGAGATTATCCCAGGGAAAAAAAGTTACATATTGTGATTGAACACAATCCTGCGACTGCTGCTGTGATCTACATCATCACATGAATGCCCGGTTTGATCTGCAATATCTGTAAATCAATGCTGCTGACCGTCTCCCAATTCACACTGAGACCCATTCACCCATCAGCATTGCACTCAGTGATCCAACCTGGTTTCTGATGTGGTGACATTTCCATTTTCATATTCTCATTCTGTTACGATCTCTCCATGGTATCACGCCTCCGATTTCACACATTACTTAAATTCTTTAACATATTCATGTGAATCTTTTTCATTACCATAATTTAAAATGAATGTGTTTACCTGTTTCTCTCCCTGACCATGATTAAGAGCTCTGCAGCCTTGTGCACCTTCAGAGCCAATGAATCTGGTTTTATTGTTCACTTCCCTGGTACACTGCGCTCTGTGTTGGACAGACCTTTTGAGCATCTTTGACAGCTGTGGAACTAGTTCAAAAACAGATAGAGCTGAAGAAATTAAGCAGGTCTGGCAGCATCTTGTTGAATGAAAGCAGAGTCCATCTTTCGGGATCAGTTTCTGCAGAAATATTTGTGTTTTTATTTCCAGTATCTATAATTATTTGTTTTTTTTGAAAATTTGTGCTGTGCCTATTCAAACCTGGATAAACTCAGCAGGTCCGGCAGAACCTGCAGAGACAGAGAAACCGAGTTAGCAGTGTGACACTTCTTCAGGTTGGAAAATTGGATTGGAAAATTTGATTTTTAATCCCTTGACAGAGGTGAGGGAGTGGGTGATGTGCAAAAACGAGTGTGGCAAAAGATAAATGGGCTTTTAAAAGTGGTGAACGAGAAGATGATATGAAAGATGCGAATTGGGGAAAGGCGTTCTCTCTATTGAGTGCAAGATAAAGAAGACACAACCACAAAACTTCATAGCGAGACTATGAGAGAGAATATACGAAAATGGAGAACAGTCATAATGGGGTCAGACTGTGAAGTTATCGAATTGAATATTAACTCCTACACGCTGTAACGTACCAGAGTGTAAAGTGAGATGTTCCTCAAGCTTGGGTTGTGCTTCACTGGAACATTGCAGCAGCTCAGGACCGAAGTGTTAGCATGCAAGCAAGATAGGTTATTGAAATAGGAAGCAATGAGAGGGTCAGAGTTAATCCTACAGACAAAGTGGGACTGTTCCTCAAAGCAGTCTGTTCCTTTAGTCTCCCCATTGTGAAGCATGCTACATTGTGAGCAGCAATATCAGGAGCTTTTAGATTAGATTAGGTTCAGCCCAACAAGTCCATACCGACCCTCTGAAGAGTAACCCACCCAGACCCATTTCGCTCGAATGGATCTAACACTACTGGCAATATAGCATGACAATTCACCTGCTGTGCACATCTTTGGACGGTGGGAGGAAAACGGAGCACCCGGAGGAAACCCACGCAGAACGTGCAAACTCCACACAGTCGCCTGAAGCTATAAATGAACCTGGGTCACGAGTGCTGGGAGGCAGCAATGCTAACCACTGAGCCACCGTGCCGGCCTCTAACTGGGTGGAGACTGTTTTGAAACAGTACAAGTGAATGAAGATGCAGTGGGAGCGACAACACGGGATACAAGTCAGTCACAGCATAAGGCCCTGACCACCATATTTAGGGGATTCCTGGTTTGAAGGAAAAGCGCTCACGTCAGAGGCAGCTCACTGGAATGTGGCATCATCAAGCAGAATCGTCAGAGATGGAGAAACCGGGAGAAAGGAGTCACCCTCCGCTGATCATGTGTTCAGCCAGATGCAGAAGTTCCCTCTGAATGATTGAAAAGAACCATACATTAAATGGAGGAGTTCTGACTCACAACTGGTCTGAAGCGTGATGTGGATAGAAACCCAGAGGAAGGTCAGTGGGTATACTTGCGCAGACATTCAAGCAGATATCCCATAATGCTCAGCAATTATTTGTTTCTGCGCAAAATGAAGGACTTGATAAGGAGATGAACCACCCATGGTTGACTAAAGCTCTCAAGGACACCATTCATTCACAAATTAATGAGCATTGATATCGGGTCAGATTTAGGATACTCAGCCTTCATCTCACTCGGTTAAAGGTAACTGCATGCTTACCGTGTAGTGTAAGAATTCCCTTCCTTACGTAGATCTGGCCAGAGATACGTTTTCCCTGTAGAGATCATCACCCCCTTTAGACAAAGGACTTCAAGTATTTGATGTGTTTTTGGCATTAGTAAGAGTTTTCTGCTGCCTTGGTATTGCAACATGGAGAAAAACAAATCACAGTATGAGGTTTGGGCTGAGTGTTCTTTACCTGTCATTTTAATATCATTTCAAATTTGCAGTGCTTATCTTTAAATGTTTGTTCTTGAAGTTAGTTTAAGATGGCGTGTAGATGGTTGAGGGGTGACATTGTAGAAGCTTATCAAATCATGTCAGGCATGTATAAGGTGAATAGACAAGGTCTTTTCTCACAGGATACAGAAGTTCAAACATAGAGGACATAGCTTTAAGGTGAAAGGGAAAAGATTTAAAATGGACAAAGGGGCAGGATTTTCATGAAGAGAGAGGTGGGTATATGGAATGAGCTGCCAGGGAAAAGTGGCAGATGCAAGTACAGTTGCAACATTTCAAAGATGTTTTAAGAAACATATGAATGGGAAACATTTAGAGGCCAAGTGCAAACAGATGGGACTAACTTAGTTTAAAAAACCCGGCCAGCATTGGCATGTTGGATCAAAAGGTATGTTTGTGCTCTCTATGACTGCATGAATCTAGAAAGCGAGGAAAAAGAAAGAAAAGTTATGATGTAAGTAAATTACTAACAAACATAAAAACAAGCTTCTCAAGCTTTTCCGTGTATATATTATTTAAAAAACGTTCAAGAGGGGTGTGTGACAGAGGGTAGAAATTAAGTCAGAAGAGTATATTGTGGACATTTGGAGGGTGTGACTGAGGAACTGGTTACACGGAACAAATAATTTACACCAGCATTTTACATCATTCCTCAAAGTGACTGTAAGTATTTCAATGATATTTTAAAAATGGTAATAGGAGGGAAGCTCTTGAACTGTCTCTAAAAAACGAACAAGGTTTTTAACAAACAGGTAAGAGTTAGGGTAAACAAGTTAGCAATAATTTATACCTGGTTAAAAAAGAATAGGTGACAGAGCGACTAGTGGTACTGTGTGAAATATTCCATAACACTATGGATTTCAGGAGTATTCCGGCGAAAGTGGCGAACTTCCAATATGTCGCCTGCCTTCAAAAAAGGAGCGAGACATAAAGCAGGAATCATTTAGCCTAACCATTATTGCTGGAAATCTGCCAGAGTCTGTTATTAAGGAAGGAATTGCATGGCATTTAGAAGCGTTTCATGCAGAGTCAGCATGGTTTTGTGAAAGTGAAACTATATTTTGCCTTGTAAAATCATGTAAGATTTTTTTCTCTGCCTAATCCCTGAGAATGTAACAAGGGGATTATATTAGATTGCTTACAGTGTGGAAACAGGCCCTTCTGCCCAACAAGTCCACACCGCCCTGCCGAAGCGTAACCCACCCATACCCCTACATCTACATCTACCCCTTACCTAACACTACGGGCAATTTAGCATGGCCGAATCACCTGACCTGCACATCTTTGGACTGTGGGAGGAAACCGGAGCACCCGGAGGGAACCCACGCAGACACGGCGAGAACGTGCAATCTCCACACAGTCAGTCGCCTGACGCGGGAATTGAACCCGGGTCTCTGGCGCTGTGAGGCAACAGGGCTAACCACTGTGCCACCGTACCACCCACAATGTGATAAAGGGAACTGGTAGACACGAGGCTTTCCAGAGATTTTCCACAATGTATCATAAAATCAAGGTTCTTATATGAGACAGCGGGTCAGAGTATGGGGAGAGTCAGGATTAATGGATGTTTATGATAAAATGTACTGGAGTACCATAAACATCAGTCCAATGGCCAGAGTAATTCACAGTCTATACTGATAGCCTGACCGGGGGAGCTGAGTGCAATATTCATACGAGTTTGTGGATGACACTAAGAACCAAAAGGCAGGTTGTTATTTAATTAAGAGGACTCATAAAAAGGAGCAGTGCAAAGGCTTTGGAGTGTTCCTGTGTATGAAACATAACGTCCGCATGCTGATGCACCAAGTAACTAGGTTGGTACATTAGACGGGTTCCTGAGATGAAAGGGTTGAGTTATTGAGCACATGTAAAAGGAGAGACGATTATCATTGTGGTTGAAATGAATTAGGGTGAAATTAGTGAAATGTACAAGATACAGAGGGGGCTTGACAAGGTAGATGTGCTTCCACACGTGGACAGAGTCTCGAACTCTGGGAGATAGATACAGAATATGAGGAATTGATTTCATTCTGAGATGCAGAAAAAGTCTTCTTTCGGAAAGTAGTGAATGTCTGGAAAATCCCTAACCCAGAGAGTTGTGAGGACTAGATCACTGACTGTATTTACAGACGGGGCGGATTGTTTTCTGACATAACAGCAAGCTGAGGGATACAAGGTATTAGCAGAAAAGTGGAGTTGAGCCGTGTCATGTACCTATTGATTATATTAGGTCACCTACAATGTGGAAACAGGCCCTTCGGCCCAACAAATCCACACCAACCCTCCAAAGAGATACAACACCCACTATATTTACACCTGAAAACTCCACCTAACGCAACAGGCAATTTAGCATGGCCAATGCACGCCATGCACACTGTGGAGATTCCATGTAATGACAAAAAGTTTGGACTATGCAAACACCCAGTGGGCATCTACCTCGTCCGCTCTTGGCAAGGTTTTGTATGTATCAATAAAATCAGCTCTCATTCCAAGAGCAACCTGTTAAAACCTCCATTATATAAGCCCTTCATCCCTCGAATATATGAAGCGTAACATATCTGATCTGCTTCCAATGTCATAATATCGTTACTCAGGTAAGGATAAAGAAAATAATCTCAGATGATTTTTATGTTTGTTTTCTCAGTGTTGTGAGTCTTTGTAACTCTCATCCCTGCAGAGTATTGGAGGCAGAGATATTGATTGTTTTTGAGGCACAGACGGAAGGTTCATAAAGTAAACTTGCGCTGTTGGCCTCCCTCTGCATCACACACCAGCCGTCCAGCCAACTGAATGAGAGACTGTGTAACTGTTGCAGACAGAAAGAGTCACAGAGAAAGGTCAAGAAACACTTTCATAACAAGGAAACAGGCACAATTTAGGTAACGTTGAAGATAACAGCTGAGGAAAAAATCATTTTCTGCTAAAATGGAATTTTATAACGAGAAAAGTGTTTAGAAACTGTCTTAGGCTGAATAAAGTAAGGTGAGACAAGTGAAATAATCAGAATTATTAATTGCAATTTGATATGAATATCCATAAATAAGTGTATATTTTTGATTGGTCTATGTAAAATGTGCTTACTAATGCATAAATGTACAAAACTGATGGAATACATTGTTTGGTGAGTCCAACTCCATGGGAAATGCCCTTGAACAGGTGCTTGAAGAAAACTCGGGTTAAAGTCTGGTCAGTGACAGGAACCCAGGGGTTTGAATCACTGAAAGTTCTTGTAATATGGAGCGAAGAAAAGCATCATATCAGCCGCGATCTTACTAAATGCTAGAGCACTTTTGAAGGGCTGAAAGGCCTCATGATTTTTTTGAATTATATGTGATTTTTAAAAACGTATATCTACACTCCTACCCCATTATGAGTTTCATACTGGGGCACTGACATATTCCTAAAAATTGGAATTATGTGGAAAATTATCTGGAATATTCCATAATCAGCAGTCTTCAGAAAATTCTATCGCCTTGTGGTGGTATTGCAAAGGTGAGAGAGAGGGGGAGAGGGAGAGAGGGAAGCTGCTGCATGCGGCAGTGAGAGTAGTGGACCTTGTTCGAGGGTAGGTGCTACAACAGATATACAGTGAGTATGAGGGAACAGAGAGAATACGTGACACTTATCCTGACGGAGTGGTGAAGGTTATTGATGCTTGTCCTGTATTGCGGGACATTTCATCAGACCGCAGATACTGCACTGAGCTGGGTGGTGAGCTCAGACCATGCTCGGTGGGTCCAGTGGTGTGGCTCCCTCTGGAAAGTGATGGTCCCCCTTTGTACTAGCCTTCCACCAGGACCTCTGTGCCCCCGTCGACAAGCTGTGGTGTAATCGCTCCTTAACTGCCATGCTCATGTAGGGCAGCTCCAAATTGAGAAATCTCAAACGTGTGCTCATTGGCCTTTTAAAATGGCCCCAGTGCCAGGGACCACGGAATATCCATGGGCAACTGGACGATGGTGAGCACCTCCAGCCTTGATGGGTGGTAGAATCGGACTGGCATTGAATGACAGTGACACCATGGGGTGGGGTGGATAGTTAATGAGGTGAGTTTGATAAGATAGCACCAGGAAACTAGCTCAGCCTCCTACAGACAATCCCTCTGTCACACTCAATGAAAATGGCACTGAAACAAATTATTTTTAGATTCAGCCCAATGGGTCGAAGACTCTTCTGACCCCACTCTCAGTTACAAAGCTGTAGAACAAATCCTCATGCAAAACTCTTCGTCATCTGAACTCACAACAATATTGCATTCACCTACCATTCCTGGGAATACTGGATCACGTTGAAATATCTTCACTTCAGCATTCTGCGCCCTCTGATCTTCCATGAAATTGTCCTTTTCTCATTTTCCAAAAATACTTTTGATTTTTGGTATTTTAACTGATTTTCCCTACCATCTCTCCCTGGCAGTGAGTTTCATACCCAAAGCACCCCTTGTCGTGTCACAACCGGGATATTGAGCTGTAAATGGATGGGGGCTAACCATCCTGTCACTCCCAGCATGGGCTGCAAGATTCCCCACGGTGGGCAGCGATCTAACACAGTGTTACTAAACAATGTACTGGGATGATGTATGCAGCTCTACTTGCTGGGAGGGTAACTGCTCCAGGTTTACAGATGAATTCACTGATATTCACTGTGCAGCTCCCCAGACTGAACAGATTCCTTGCCAACGTTTATAGAACAAGACACTGGTGTGGGCTGCATATCACCCCATGCTGGACAGAACGTTTCGCCCAGGATATTTAATCAATGCACTGGTGTGGTCTGTACTGCTCCCCATGTTGGACTGATAACTAATGGATTAGTGAGAGTTGCACAGTATTCCATCCAGGACAGATTGCTTAGTTGTACTGAGCCTGGTCTGCACATTGCTCCGTGATGAACAGATATCTCGTCTGGTCTTATACGTGTCTGGGCTGGAGCTGTGAGGTGGATTGTGTATCCGACATAATTCCTGATAGAGTTATCACTGGTCCAGCTCGGCGCATTCAGCTGTCAAACTCCTTTTTTCTGCAACTTATTGTCCATTATGTAATTATACAATTGCAACATGAATATCTGTCCTTCTTGTTATGGAGCCGAGCAAACGCTCCTCAAAATATATGAAGAAGGTAGTCTCGACCCAAATATTTTCTTATTTTCAAGGTAATTGTGTGGTGCTGTGCTTCAGATACAATTCATTTGGTCAAAATATTCGATATTAAGCAAAATACAATTTATACAAACACTGTAGACAAAATAGAATAAAAGCAAGAGGAACTTGGAATAACTTAATTCATTGTAAAACTTAACGGATTGATAGGTTATTTAATTACTAAACAGTAACTGCTCCAACATGGTAACATCATTGAATGGGAAAACTGAAAAACCTGGTCCTGGGAGAGTTTATCCATCACTCCACTGGACCAGGTTGCGGCTGGAAGGACCACAAGACTGAATCTACACCGTTTATGCCACTTTAGGAGCCTTTCAAAAATGCCTAACCCCAGCTAAGCCATGCAATGTTGATCAGATAAATGTCAATGTTAAATATAAATAATTAAAGCCAAGGGATGCAGCAGGCCTGGTGAACAGACACAGATCGCCTCGGGCACATAGCAATTCTTATCCTGCCAAAACGCAGGAGAATCATAGAGCTTGTGAAGCGAAAGTGTCATCTCTCTGCCTCACCTCTAACTTTACAATTGGAGAAGTGCCATTTGCCCAATAGTCAGCGATGTCAACATCTCAGGAAGATCAAGTATTATGTCATATGTCAGGGTTGTTGTGAAAGGGGTTAACTGGGGCTGTTTGTACAGAGACTGTGATTGATGTCAGTGTCCATGGATACTAACTGTGTCACTGAAGGGTTTCCTCTTCTATTAATAAGGGACTTCCTTGAACCTGATTTCTCTCAGTATCAGCGGCGGCTTAATCTTCAAGAAGATTTGGATCAGCAGCTACAGAATGAGTGAGAGGAAGAGACTCTTAGAACAACAGACTGGAATGTTCCAACAATGGATCATAATCTGAAAACATTAGACTGGAGTGTTCCAACAATGGATCAGAATCTGAGAATATTAGACTGATATGTTCCAATAATGGATCAGAATCTGAGAAAAATAGACGGGAATATTCCAACAATGGATAGGAGTTTATCCGATGGTCTTTACTATCTTTCACTTGATTAGGCACGGTTAGAGTTGCGGATACAAGCCGTACTGATGATTATTCAAGCAGATTACTATCCCATCCTCGCTATTATTGATGTTCCTGTTCAGCCAATCTTTGTCAATTCTATAAACTGTGGTGATGGTTATTTTTCTTTCAGTTATTAACATTTAGCTCATGCATAAACTGTTATCTTCAGTTCAATCACAAACTCCACTTCATTTCCGTCAATCTCAGTCTCCTCACTCATAAACATCTAAGAAGGAACAAAATTGTTCAGACGCTTGATTCTTCGTTTTACCCTCAACTGTTTCTCTATATTTTCTCTGCCATCAAACCTGCCGACACCCAGCTCAGTAATATCCCCAGTCTCCATCTCTGCCTCAGTGCTGTTGTTGAATTAGCCGTCATCTGCCCCCTTGTTAACTTCAGATTTTACGGCTCCAGTCATCTTCTGACCTCTCCTCCAATTGCAAATATTTTGAAGACATACTTGTTCTTGCCTCTCCAGCTATTTCATAATAGGGACCCCATATAAGAGTAACAATGTCACTGGACGGGTAATTGAGAGGCATAGGTTATGAACTGAAACGGATTTTTTTCAAATCCTATCATAGCCAATGACATAACTAAAATTGGAGTGGCAAAAATTGGAATGAAATCTCATTTTATTAACAGCAGCCATAAACCAACAGGATTTAGTTCATTATTTCACTTATAGCCTTTGGTAAAGAAACTGGGTGACTTCATACCTATGACCACATGGTCGCGACATATTATCCAGACAAATGGCCTCACAGTCAAGGGCAATTAGTGATGAACAACAAATGCTGCCATTGCTGGTGATGCTGATATCCTGTGAAAAAACAACATTAAAGGTGAAATAAACCAAGGAACTATGGATGTTGGAGATTTGAAATAAAATTCTCCAACGTCTTAAAATATTGGAGAATCTCAATAAGTATGGCAGCTCTGTCCGGAGAAAAACAGACACAGTTGCAAGTTCAGTGACCCTACATCAACACTGAAATCAACCGAGAAAAAATATTATTTCTACCAGGTATGGCTGGATAAGTGAAGGGGAGGTTAGTTGAATGGATGAAGAAATGTCCAGCAAGAGAGAGAAAGAGAGAGAGAGAGAGAGAGAGAGAGAGAGAGAGAGAGAGACAGGGAAATAAATGAAAAGCAAACAAAAGGACAGCTGATGATGAAGTAGAAGGAAAATAAAAAGGGAGCTTCTTCTAACATAACCCCTTTTCCCCTTATTCCGGAATATCACGTCAATCTGGATATGACCCTGTTTATAGTGAATTAATTCCCTCTATCTCTCTTCTCTGAGTGTGATGATCAACTCCATTGGCAATACTGATGTTGTCCTTAGAGTTGCTGAGATACAGAGAAACGAAATGTTACATTGTCAACTGCTTCTTCAGAGAAAGAGACTGTTACTGTGGGACTGTGCAGAGATGTAACTGCTTTTTCAGCCAGGAAGAGAAACATTTTCAACACGGAATGGGTGCACTGTGCGTGTGTGAGGTTTTGACATGCGCCTGTCATTAGAGAGTAAGGGGAGATTCAGTGGGTGCTTTCCTCAGATTTGTGTATTATCAGCTGCTACATGTATTCAGAGAGAATCGACGGCCTGGTGACCCCACTCTGGAGACTGCATTTTTAGCATGTTTGGGCCCATGGGAAACAAATGGAGCTGAGACTATACACTTGGTAAGTTCTGTAACGGGGAATGGTTGGGCATTGTACTATCCTCTCTGGGATTTCCAGGAATATTTTTCTAAGCTGAACCAATTCCAAACGTAAAATGTGAACCATTCAAAAATGAGGTGATCACTGAGCTGTGTCCCCTCCATCAGTATAACCTGCAGCCTCACACCAGGGACAGAAATGTGCTGGCACTCACCATGACGTGAACTGGGTTAATTCGGGAACTTTCCAGGCTGGAGTTGTTAATATTTCAATCATCTCCAAAGTGTAGTCCTCCGAAATATTCACCTGCCAACTATGAGGAAGACATCTCCCTGAGGAATTTACTGAAGCAAACTTCCAGATATACTAGGGAACAGGGGGTCTGGTGAACATGTGGAACTGCACGAAACTAGAATTAATGAAGGGTATGGTTTTGAAAATCCATTCGAATTAAAGGTTGGTAAAGTGCTGCATCTTAACATAGAACATTACAGCGCAGTACAAGCCCTTCGGCTAACGATGCTGCGCCGCCCTGCCATACTAATCTGAAGCCCATCCCACCTACACGATGCCAGTCCAATGACGACTTAAATGCATTTATACTTGGCGAATCTACTTAGGTTGCAGGCAAAGCATTCCATACCTTTACTTCTCTCTGAGTAGATTAGATTGCTTACAGTGTAAAAAAGGTCTTTCAGCCCAACAAGCCCACACCAACCCTCTGGAGAGCAATCAACCCAGCCTCATTCCCCTATATTTACCCTTTCACCTAACACTACGGACAATTTAGAATGGCCAATTCACCTACCCTGCACATCATTAGACTGTAGGAGGAAACGGGAAGCACCCAGAGAAAACCCACGGAGACACGGGGAGAATGTGCAAACTTCACACGGACAGTTGTCCGAGGCAGGGATTTGTACCCGGGCCTCTGGCGCTATGAGGCAGCAGTGTTAACCACTGTGCCACCGTGCCACCCGATCAGAAACTATCTCTGACATCTATCTTAAACCTAGCTCCCCTCACTTTAAAATTTTGTCCCTTCGTGTTTGTCATCCCATAATTGGAAAAAGGTTCTTCCTGTCCACCCTATCTAACCCTTTGATTATCTTGAATGTCTCTATGAAGTCACCTCTCAACCTTCTTCTCTCTAACAAAAACAGCCTCAAGGCCCTCAGCCTTTCCTCGTAAGACATTCCTTCTATACCAGGCAACATCCTAGTAAATCTCCACGGTACCCTTTCCAAAGCTTCCACATCTTTCTTATAATGCGGTGACCGGAACTGGACACAATACTCCAAGTGTGGCAGTACCTGAGATTTGTACAGCTGCAGCATAACCTCCTGGTTCCGGAACTCAATCCCTCTATTAATAAAGGCCAAAACACTGTATGGCTTCTTAATAACCCTAATTATTTGTGGTATTCATAAATGGTGCAGACGTGAATGGAGGGTGATATGTGACGGCGGTGGGGTTGTCATAAGAAAGTTTGTGATTATCCGGATGGTTGGCAGTGAGGAGGAAGGTCTTATGCCACAGAAAGATAAAGGTGGAATGGTCACATGGGCAGATCAATGGCAGACGGAATGTACACCTGATAAATATGATGTGATGCACTTTGGAAGAATGAACCAGACAGGGGAGGACTCAATGAATGGCAGCAGACTAGGAAGCTCAGAGGCTGCTTCTCCACACATCCCTGGATGTGACTGGACAGGGTAATAAGTTAGTTAAAAAGTACACCTTGGGTGTAGCATTTCGTAATTGGGGCGCAGATTATATGGGCTATAAAGTGCTTTGTTTCGGCCAATATGGAGTATTGCGTGTAATTCCAGGAACCAAATTTGAAGAAGGATGTGATGGTACTGGAGGTTGTTCAGAGGACATATACCAGGATGTTCCCTGGGATGGAGCATATCAACTGTGGAGAGAGGCTGGATAAGCTCGGGTTGTTTAGTTTGGAGCAGAGAAGACTGAGGTGGATGTGATTCAGAAGGATAAGATTATGAGAGACATGGACAGGGTGGATAGACAGTAGCTCTTCCTTTTAGTCAGAGGGTCAAACACAAGGGAGCACGCTTTGAAAGTTTGAGGTTTAGTGAGGATTTAAAGATAGTATTTCTTTCACCCAGAAGATGTTGGTATTAGGAATTTACTTCCTGAGAGGGGAATTGTCACGAATATCATCACAAACATTAAAATGTGCCCTGACGACCACGAGGAAGTGTCAAAACATTCCAGGCTATCTGCCTGGTGTAGATCATGCTGTGTTTCTGATAGTGCAGAATATATGCTCCTGTGAGTGTATGGCTGTGCAAGTTCAATCAGTGAGCAGCCTAAGGCAGGATTGATGGGTTTCTGAAAAGTATATTCACAAGGGTAATACGAGTGAACTGTAATAGCTTGTCCAATTATGTCAATGTGAAAAGTATGAGAAAACAAGTGCAGCTTCCTTACAATCTGAAACCAGAGAATGGAGAATGGGTAACAGGGAAATGGCAAAACTATAAAGCCGTTACTTCAGATCTGTCTTCACAAAACATCCTAACAATACTAGGTAAACCAAGTCTGGTGTGGAAAAAGGATATAGTAGATGGAACTTAGAACATAGTAAGTAAATGGTTTAGGAGGAATTATTGGGACTGAAAGTAATGGTCACAGACAACACTAACATGGATTTATGAATTATGTTTGCGAAACAGACGAGGAGACAAATGAAAGAGAAGCAATGAATGTAAAACATGTGAATTTTCAGAAAAATGTTTGGTAAAGCTCCCAAGCCTAGTTTGCAAAATCAAATCTGAGTGGATTGGGGAAATATATATGATCATGTTTCTAGAATGGGACAGCTGGCAAGAAACAATGCATAGAAATAGAGAGACTCGTCAAGCAACAGCCTGACATTGTCTGTAGGGTATGATTCTGACAGCATGACCATGTCCCAGACACCGTATCACCTTCCCAAGATATCTCCTGTCTCATCAGCAGGAGATACACAGCAGAAGTGCCAGCATAGTGGTATACAGTTGTAAGGGAATTGCTCTGGGGATCCTCAACAGTGACTCCGTATCCCATGAAGTCTCATGGCGTTAGTTTACACATGGGAAAGGAAAGCTCCTGCTGATTACCATGTGCCAGCCTCCCTCACCTGGTGAATTAGTACTCCTCCATGCTGACCAACACTTGCAGGAAGCACGGAGGTTGGCAAGGACGCAAAATGTAGTCTGGGTGGGGGATTTTAATGTCCACCACCGAGAGTGACTCTGCAGCAGCATTATTGATCAAGCTGGTCGGTTCTTAAAGGACATAACTGCTAGACTGGGTCGAGGGCAGTTGGTGAAAAGAACCAACACGAGGAAAATACATACTTGACAACATCCTTACTAATCTGCCAGTTTCAGAAGTATCTGTCAATGACAGTATTGGTAAGAGTGACCACCGCAGAGTCATTGTGGAGACAAAGCCACACCTTCACATTGATAATAACCCCCAACATTTTGAAAGGCAATATCACCGTACGAAACCGAACAGACTTCGAACAGATCTAGCAGCTTAAGTCTGGTTGTGTAGAAGGTGCTGTGGGTCATTAATAGCAGCAGAATTATACTCCAGCACAACCTCATGACCTGGCATATCCCCGTCATAACAATTACCATCAAGCCAGAGAATTATCCTTGGTTCAATGGAGTGTGCACGTGGGCAGGAACAGCACCAGGCAGCACCTGGAAATGAGGTGTCAGTCTGATGAATCAACCAAATAGGACTACTCGCGTGCCAATTGGCATAAACAATAAGTGATAGACAGCGCTAAGTGATCCCACAAGCAACGGTTCAAATTTAAGCTCTGCAGACGTTCCACTTCTAGTTGAGAATAGTTATTGACATTTAGACATTGGAGGAGGAGATTCCACAAGTACCCCCATCCTTAATGATGGAACAGCCCAGCAGTGGTCCTCAGCAATTCGGTTACCAGTCATCAACCAATTTGACTCACTCCACGCGATGTCCATATTCAGTTGGAGACACTGGATACTCGAAAGGGTACATTTCCTGCCAACATTTTGGCAATAGTACTTAACATGTGTGCTGCAGAACTTGTCACTTCCCTAACTAAGCTGTTCCAATATCGTTACAACAATAACATTTCCCCGATTAGGTGGATAATTACCCAAGTATCTCCTACACAGAAAAAGCAGACCAAATCCAATCCGATCAATTACCAACCAATCAGTAAAGTGACGGAAGGTGTCAGTGCTTTCAGGCAGCACCTATTCAGCAATACCCTGGTCAATGACGCTCAGTTTGGGCTCCACCAGGGCCAGTCAGCTCCTGATCTCATTGGCTTGGTCCAAACATGGATAAAAGAGCTGAATTCCAGAGGTGGGGTGACAGTGACAGCCCTTTAAAAAGAAGGCTGCGTTCGACCAAGTGTGGTATCAATGGGTATTAGCAAAACTGGAATCAATGGGTATCAGGGCAAACTCCCCGCTGATTAGAATCATACCAGACATGGAGAAAGATGGTCATTATTGATAAAGGTCAGTCAACTCAGCTCCATGACAAGTCTGTAGGAGTCCCTCGGGCAGGGCTGCTTCATAAATGACCTTCCCTCCATTTTAAGGTCAGAAGTGGGGATGTTCGCCAATGATTGCACAATGTTCAGCAACATTTGTGACTCCTCAGATACTGAAGCAGTCCATGTCCAAATGCAACAAGATCTGGACAGTATCCAGGCTGACATGTGGCAAGAAATATTCAGGCCACACAAATGCCAGCCCATGAACATCACCACTAAAATGCAATCTAACCACTGCCCCTTGGCATTCAATGGTATTACCATCACTGAATCCACAGTGGACTGCAGCGGTTCAACAAGGCAGCTCACCACCACCTTCTTAGGGGGCAACCAGGGACAGGCAATAAATGCTGGCCCAGCCAATCACACCCAGATTCACGAAAGAAATAAATTGAAAATCAAAATTAATTTTAACAGAGGAAGGTTGCTGAGGTAACACAGGGATCGATGCTCAGGCCCCAGCTGTTCACAATATCTATTAAACATTTGGTTGCGGGAAACAAATACAATATATCCCAACCAGCGACAGAACGAAAGGATGTTGGATTGGGAGTGGGTGTGGATGTTGTGAAAGAGCTCCAAAGTGACAGACAAGTGGAGTGAATGGACAAATACGTGGCAGATGGAGAGCAAGGTAGGTCGAGGTGACGGTGTGCTCTTTGGTGGGAACAAGAAATTGGCAGCCTATCGTTTGAAAAGGGATTGTTTGAAACATGTTGATCTATAAAGGGGCGAATGCTCCTTTTTGTTGTTTCCTTCTGCGCAGCTCTCCGAGGTCCCTGCAGCACAGTGAGGTCCGAACCCAGAAGTCAATACTGGGAATGGTCTTGGCACGCTGCCCAGTGGATATAGACGCATCAGGTGGGAGCTGTAACATTGTAAAGGATCTATATCTCCCTGGACACCAGTCAATAAAAGCGATATTGCAGGAACAGAAAGCAGTTAGGAAGATCAATGATGTGCTGACTTTCATTTCAGGGGGATTTCAATCCAGGAGTAAGGGTGTCTTACTGCAACTGTACAGGACCTTGGTGAGACCCCATCTCGAACATTGTGCAGTACTGTGTGCAGTTTTGGTTTCCGTACCTAATAAAGGGCAAACCTGATATTAAGGGAGAGCAGCGAAGTATGATCAGATTGATCTCTGGGATGACAGTCTTGTTGTGGGAGCAGTGCTTGGGGCGACTGTGCCCGCATTCCATACGGTTTAGGAAAATGTGGGGAGATCCCAGTGAAATATATGACACTCTGACAGGGTGAGACAGATTGGAAGCAGAGATGATAATTCCCCAGGCTGTGGTGTCTAAAGCAAGCGTCCACAGTATTAGGTACAGGCAAGCCACTCTGCATTGAGATGAGAATAAATGTCTGCACTCAGAGACTGGTGAACCTGGAGAATGCGCTTGAACCTGGAAACCAAAACACTGAATATCAATAAGGATTTAGATACAGTAAGGTGATGGTGGGAAAGCAGGAGTATGGTGTGTAAATAAAGGGCTAGCCATCTTGATATTTAATTGGGTCGCAAACTCGAGGGACCAAAGAAATGACTGCACTTCCTATTTTAGATCTTCCCAAGGTTAATCATATTAATGGATATATTCATTGTTTGGGATAAGTGCATTGTGGAGATGTTTGAAAATGAACGACAATGAGGAAGTCTCAATGTGTCCTTTACCGATGTTTCTGTGCAGTCTCTGGGAAGACTCTGTAAATGTTGTCACAAGCTCTCAGCTTTTAGGAAAGAGGTCTCCGCAGGGTCAACGGGACTGTGTTTCCTGTTCCCTTTTACGATACCGGCAGGGGCTGGGGGTTCTGTCCAGGCTTATCTTTTAAGACCTCGAAGCAGTTTGATACAATGGAATGTCTTGCTTGGCCAATTCAGAGACCATTGAAGAGTTTATCACATGTTTGTGAGTCTGGAGTCACGTTTAGCCACTCACTGCCTGAGACTCACTTTCTGAAAGTAAATTGGGGAAGGAAATTGGAGTTTACAATCGACATTGGCTTCAAGGTCACCGTTACTGACGCCAGATTATGCATCTTAATATTTTCTCAATTGCTTTTAACTTCCACTAGCTGCCAGAGCATTATCCTGATTGGGATTAGTAATCAAGTGACATTTCCACACAGTACCATCTCCAAATGGGGACCTATCGGAAACCACACAGAGCAGGATATTTCTGTGCAGCTTAACAGCTCTGTCAAAAAGAACTCCCACCAATGTGACGATCGTGATTGGACTGAGTGGGTGATAATTGGTCAGATTGTAATTATTCTCCTCTATGGGGACTGGACATAATTCAGTAATTTTCCAAATTGCCAGGGAGATAGAGCTGGAACGAAACATCTTCCCCAGGGATACGGCTTGTTATGCGCCACAAGTCTTCAGTCCTATTGCAGGAATGGTGTCAGGGCCCATTGCCTTTGTCGTATCTACAGTGTTCAGCTGTTTCATCATGTCATGGGCAGAAAATCGAATTGGTTCAAGGCTGGCATCTGTGATTCTGTGGGCATCATGACGAGTGTGAGGTGGATCATCAACTGTACACTTCCAGCTGAGAATTATGCAGATACTATATCCTTGTGTTTTACACTGGTATACAGGGCAGTTCTGTTATGCAGTATGGGGATATTTATGGAGTCCTGTCCTCCAATCATTTGTTTAATTGTCCATCACCATTTATGACTGAATGCGGTAGGACTGCAGAGTTTCGATCAGATCTGTTGGTAGCTTTAATGTGTTAGCATCACGTTTAGCTTCACATGGTTCTGACACTGACACGTTCACCCACAGTCATTACTGAAACATATGCTGACGGTAATGGCAGACTGAGGAGATTATCCCTGGGCAAAAGTGTTACAGGTTGTGGTTGAATGCTGTTCTGCTTCTAATGCTCCTGTCGTCTACAGCACTACATAACTACGCAGTTTTGAGCTGCAATATCTGCAATGCAATTCTGCTGTCTGTCCTTAGTTCACCTCGAGTCCCATTCACCCATCAGCCCTGTACTCAGCGACCTACTCTGGTTTCTGATGTGGGAATACTTCCATTTTCATACTCTCATTCTGCTGACGGTCGCTCCCCGGGTCATGCTTCCAATCTGACACATTCTGCAAAACCAATTAACTAATTTTAATTCAATTGTTTAATTAATCTGATTTTTTTTCCTGGAGTAATACCATCTTCTGTGTTTAAAATGAAAGTCTTTCCCTCTGCTTCTCTCCTTGGCAATGAGTAAGAGCTCCGTAGTTTAAATGACAATGAATTATCTGGATTCACAATCATCTTCACCACATTGCATGCTTCCTCTTTAGGTTTGATGTCTTATCACTCATGGCTGCCTAGTCCTCCCATGAGTATGTTTCATCTCCTTTGGGATGACTTTCTGATATTCTCCGAATTATCCCCAGACACTCCTGCCATTGCTGCTCCATGGTCTTTCCTGCTCGGCTCCCCTACCAATTAACTCTGGCCAGCTCCTCCCGCATGTCATTGTAGTTACTTTTATAATCGCATTACAAGAGAGCAATAGATATAAACCAAAAGAAGGTGTTTTGAGAGATAGGATGTGAAGAATATTTGGTAAATTTCTTAACTAGATACAATTAGAGAAGGCGAGAGAGGATATAGATGAGGAAACGCGAAAAATGAGAAAATTTGGCATTGCGACATGACCAGTTATCCCGAGTAGCCACACACACAGACGACAAGCAACATGAATTCGATTGGGACAACATTACCATTATAGGGCAAGCCAAACAGAGAACAGCCAGGGAATTCCTAGAGGCATGGCACTCATCCACAGCCTCTATCAACAAACACATCGACTTGGACCCAATATACCGGCCACTACAGCGGACAGCTGGAACTGACAACCAGAAGCGGCAGAGACAGGCCACTATAAATGCCGGAGGAAACAGCACAGAAGCGCTTCACAGGAGGCTCCCAAGCACTGAGCATGTCACCTAAACAGGGGACGAAACGTTTGCAAGACAAATTCCCAGCTCGGCGAACAGAACCACTACAACGAGCACGCGAGCTACAAATCTTCTCCCAAACTTTGAACACCGATGGGCGAGAGATGCTAAGACAAGCCAGGAAATGGGAATCCTGTGCCAACCGCCTGAGCGCCACATACGAACAATTCCAGTTCCTGCATGAATGCCGAAAGAATCAAAGCCTTCCACCATATGTCAGATACAGAACACCAGTCAACAATCCACAAGCCAGGGACACAGCCAGGCAGAACGGATTCAGGATGATCGAGGTAATGATTACAGAGGCTCACAACAAACTACACAAATACAGACAAGAAATTGCGCGCTAAAAATCGTTAATTTCAAAAACCACCAATCAGAAATGGACCCGGAGCATAGAACAGGCCGTCAACATAGGACAGAACAGGACCACACACCGCAAAGAAGCGGCACTAAAAGAAAAAATGGCCAAACTAACACACAAAGAAGAGGACACCACAACACACACCTGGGTTAAAAACCCCTCCCACAGAGAGCTCACAGACACGGAAAGAACAATACTGACCAAGGGACTCAACTACAATCACAGGGATGCCAAGACAGCAGACTTCCTAGCAGCACTAGAATGCAAACTCGGGAACAATGGACTGACAGAAGAGACACAATAAACTGTGAGACAAAGTATCGTACCGCTGATAACAAGAAAAAAACAAACACATAACCTCAACACCAAGGAGAGAGAAGCACTAAAATCACTAAAAAACGATAAGAACATAATTATACTACCAGCAGACAACAGCAGAATAACGGAGGTAAAAACAATGACTGCAGATGCTGAAAACCAAATACTGGATTAGTGGTGCTGGAAGAGCACAGCAGTTCAGGCAACATCCAACGAGCAGCGAAATCGACGTTTCGGGCAAAAGCCCTTCATCAGGAATAATTCCTGATGAAGGGCTTTTGCCCGAAACGTCGATTTCGCTGCTCATTGGATGCTGCCTGAACTGCTGTGCTCTTCCAGCACCACTAATCCAACAGCAGAATGACGGTCATCCTGGACAAAGCAGAGTACATGCAAAAAGCACAACAACTACTTGCCGATATCAACACCTACCAAAAGAGGAAGTTTGACCCCACCCCACAGCTCACCAATAGGATAAACAACACACTGAGGAATCTACAAAAAAAGGACAGATAACCAGATCTGACCTACAAAGAATGAAACCTGAAAGCAACAACACCCCCAGATTCTATGGACTACCCAAATTGTACAAACCAGACATCCCTCTCAGACCAGGGACACCATGACACAAACTGGCCAAAGAACTACAGCAGAAATTGAAACACCTGATCAGCGGATCCAGGCAATCTATACAATCGACACGGAATTCTTGGATATCATCAGAAATATACACATAGACAAGGAAGAAACTATGATCTCATTCGATATAACGGCACTGTTCACCTCCCTCGACAAAACCCTATCCAAAGAAACAATAGCCAACCTGCTGGACAGACATAACAGACAACAGGACGTTGAACCTATCAACAAAGACGGCATACTTAAACTCCTGGACTTGTGCCTCACAACACACTTCACATTCAACATCCAAATATACGAACAAATCAACAGAACACCCATGGGCTCACCGATGTCTGGACTCATAGCAGAAGCAGTAATGCAAAAGTTAGAACAAACTGTCTTACCACAAATTCAACGCAAACCCTGCGTCAGATACGTGGATGACACCTTTCTAATAATTAAAAACACAGAAATATAGAACACACACACCAGATCATCAACGCCACACTCACAGGAATCCGATTCACGAGAGAGGAAGAAAAGTTCAACCAACTCCCATTTCTAGACGTGATGGTACAGAGAACACCGAATGGAAAATTCACCACAAAGATTTACAGGAAAGCCACACACAGAGACCAAGTCTTAAACTATGAAAGCAACCACCCCAACACACACAAACGAAGTTGCACCAGGACACTATTCAAAAGGGCCACAACACACTGGAGCACACCAGAACTACAAAAAGAGGAAGAGGAACAGCTATAGAAGGTATTCGCCAAAAACGGATACCCTCGCAATTTCATCAACAGATGCCTAAGTGAGAGAAAACGGAACGAGGACATGCCGCAACCCAAAGGACTAGCCACACTACCATTCATCAGGAGCATTTCCTAACTGACAGCCAGACTACTGCCACCTCTCGGACTCATAACAGCACATAAACCAACAGCCACGCTCAGATAACAACTCACCAGAACGAAGGACCTGATACCCAACATGAGCAAAACTAATGTAGTGTACAAAATCCCATGCAAGGAAAGCACAAAACAGGAAGACAGTTTACGATCCGTATACACAAACACCAACTAGCCACGAAACGACACGACCAGCTATCCCTAGTAGCCACACACACAGACGACAAGCAACATGAATTCGACTGGGACAACACTACTATTATAGGGCAAGCCAAGCAGAGAACAGCCAGGGAATTCCTAGAGGCATGGCACTCATCCACAGACTCTATCAACAAACACGTCGACCTGGACCCAATATACAGGCCTCTACAGCGGACAGCTGGAACTGACAACTGGAAGTAGCAGAGACAGGCCACTATAAATGCCGGAAGAAACAGCACAGAAGCGCTTTACAGGAGGCTCCCAAGCACTGAGGATGTCACCTAGACAGGGGACGAAACGTTTGCAAGACAAATTCCCAGCTTGGCGAACAGAACCACAACCACGAGCACCCGAGATACAAATCTTCTCCCAAACTTTGAATATGCTTCATTTTTCGTTAACTGTGTCTCCGTTGTTCATTTAGAAATTGTTGTGCACATATATAAAATGATACTTATCTGCACACACACATTGATTAAACAATTTATATAAAATCATTTTACTGCCATTGAAATGGTCCTGTTGTCGTGTTACCAGGATACATGAACACCAACTGGCCACCAAAATACACGACCAATTACCACTACTTTCCATACATGCAGACAAAGAACGGCACCACTTTGATTGACACAGCACACACACATACTAAGACAAGCAAGGACATTCTTAGAGGAATGGCATTCTAACCAGAAGTCCATCAATAAAGACATTAATTTAGATTCTATCTACCTTCTCTTGTAAAACAAAAGAACTGGAAATGACTCAACCACCTTAAGAAAACCAAGACCTATAAATAGAGAGGCGGGAATTGCCGCTAACGCTTCAGTGGAGACTCTCATTGATGATGTTACCTAGTCATGGTGTCGAAACATATCAAAACAAACCTTCAAGCATAACGAGCTAACTTGCATACATATAAACTGTTATTTTACTTTATAAGTGGAATTTAGGAGTTCTCATGTTTTAACAGATTATGGGGTGAGGTGAGCTTTTCTGGGTGTGTGGTTTTTAATTAACAGAGGGGTTCTACACTGATAACATAACATTTTGGGGCCTTGCAGTATGGGTTTTGGACAGATTGGAACAGATTTGGGGTGCAATAGGTCCCAGCAGATTCAAACACGTGGCAATTATTGACCATCATCTTCATATAAAACCGGTGGGAAATTTCGTTTAATTTTGTTTGCCTGTGGTTGGTTAAATTACAAGTGAGAGGAATGGCTTTTAACCTTACTAACGAGGTTCCCTAATTTGCCAAGGACGTTTAGAAAGACAGAAGGACATTTTTTTAGAATTAGCAAATAGGTTGGAATTGGGTTTAACCAGGGGCGAAAGGAAAGCTGAAATTGTAATGGAGTTGGTCAAGCACTTTGATGTATCAGAGAAACAGAGAATCCTCCCAAGCACTGAGGATGTCACCTCAACAGGGGACGAAACGTTTGCAAGACAAATTCCCAGCTCGGCGAACAGAACCACAACAGAAAGAGGATGCAGGGACAGAATTCAAGAATATGGATTGAGAAGCTCTTGAACAGACTGATATAAGATGCGAACAGGGGTTCGAGGCTTTGGCTGGTACAAAATTGGACTGATTGCTTGGTCAGGATAAGTTGCATCACAGGCTGCTGTTAGACAAAAGGAACAAAAGTCCCTGACTCAAAGTTTTAAGTCGAATCTGGCCACAGGGAAGTTGGAGTTGCCAGATGACTGGAGAACAACTAATGTGGTATCACTTTACAGGAAGGATTGTGGAAACAGAACGGAAAACTGTAATCCAGTCAGTATTAGATCAGTGTTAGGGCAAGTACCGGAGAAAATCGGAAAGGAGAAAATTTATCTCCATTTACAGAGGCAAGGTTTGATCAGAGGTAGTCAGCATGACATCATCAGAAGGAAGTCATACCAAATGTTGCATGTTTTCGATCATGTTGTTCTTATGGTTTTTCATTAAGGCCTTTGACAATGCCCTATATGGAAAACTGATTAAAAAAAACTCATGATATCAAGGGTAACTTAGTGAGTTACATCGAACATTATCTTATTCGCAGGAGACAGAGGATTGTGGAGGAAGGCTCTTTGTGTGACTAGAGACCAATGTCCCCTAATGTGCCACAGGGATCAGTGCAGTGTATCTTATTATTTGTGGTATACATAAATGATCTAGATGTGAATGTGTTGGGGCAGGGTGAGGGGGTTTGCTAATTAGGTTTGTATTTGACACAAAGATTGGCCACGTGGTTGGCAGTGAGGAGGAAGGCCTTATGTTACAGGAAGATACAGAAGGAATGGTCAGATGCTCAGACTGAATATAACCCTGATAAACATGTGGCGATGTACTTTGAAAGGTGGAACCAAAAATGGGGGTATACAATGAATGGCAGCAAACTAGGAAGCTGAGAGGGTCTTCCTCCACAGATCACTGAATGTGACTGCACAGGGTAATAGGTTAGGGAAAAAGTGAGGACTGCAGATGTTTGAGATCAGAATCAAGAAGTGTAGTTCTGGTAAAGCACAGTCTGTCAGGCAGCATCCAAGGACCAGGAGAGTCGATGTTTCTGGCATAAGCTTTTCATCGGGATTGGTGGCCACATTCCTGTTGAAGAGCTTATTCTTGAAACGTCGACTTTCGTGCTTCTCGGATTCTGGCTAATCTGCTGTACATTTCCAGCAATACACTTTTTGACTATGGTTAATAGGTTAGTTAAGAAGACGGAGGGGACCGTAGGCACAGCCTTCTTTCACCGACATATAGATTGTCAGAGCTATACAAGTGCATAGTTAGGCCAAGATGGAATACTGTTTGTAGTTCTAGGAGCCATATTACAGTAAGGATGTGATTGTAGTGGAGGGTGTGCAGGGAAGAATCACCAGGATGTTCCCTACGATGGAGCATATCAGCAATGGAGAGAGGCTTGATAAGCTCTGCTTGTTTTCTTTGGAGGAGAAACACTGATAGCGAGGTGAATCAGCAGGATGCAATTGCGAGGGAGGTTTTCAGAAATATTTTTGCTGTAGCCCCAATCATAGTGTGAAAAATCAAATCTTATGCGATTCTGGCAAATATTTGGACATGATTACAGAATGGGGCAGCTGGCAGGAAAGCTTCTGATTTTGATTTTATGACCAGGTGTATTTTCCAGGATGAATATAATAAAATACAGTGAAAAGCTTTCACTTGTTGCCACAAAGTGATGCCATTTTGAATAATTGAAGACAATGTAATAAACAGAGGATACAGCTTGAAGAGAGCTGATGGGTTGTGAGCGAGCTCCTCACCACCGACCACTCCTGCAACCCAACCCCTCCATGGCAGTTTCATCCCCATCTACACCATACCCCACCAACATCGAAGTTGCTGATCCTCAGGCACGATGTTTGCCACTGGGCAGGTATTCTTCAATCACCGGCTTATTGCCCAATGTACCATACCGTTCTAATGTCAGAAACATTTCTATTACTAGTTGGGCACACCTCATTGATGTTACAATGATACCCTTCCACTATCCGTTTCATCACCACCAGTGAAGGACCCAATCAGCAACAAGTCTCCAATCCTCAGGAATCACCGTTTGCTGCTGGTCCCTATCTCACTCACATTGCCTCTGCTGATGTAGCAGCTGCCAATTTCAGGTCCTGTACTTGCTCCATAAATGTAAGTAAGGACTCACTCTCCTCCGCACTGGGCTCAGCTTGAGGTCCAAACCCTGGGTCCAGCTTGAGGTCAGTAGGGTACAGAGTGAAAAGTGAGGGAGAACATAAGAAAAAGGAATCAGGTCAGAATATACAAGTTCCAACAAAGCAGCCCTTGGACCAGAAACGTTCGAATAAAAGGATCCTTTTATTGGAGACGTAGTCTTGTATAGTATCTCAGGAATATGTCCTTGGGTCCCAGTTATTCGCAAACATCTCAAACATTTGGTTGACGGAATTAATTGCAATATACCTCAGTCTGCTGGTAGGAGAAATGCATTGAGGAGAGTCTTGGTCATGATGAGAACGTGGAAGGCTCACTGTGTTTAATGGTCCACTCCTTTTCTGATGTTTCTGTGCACTTTGTGGGAACGCTCTGTCGATGTTGTCACAAGCTCTCAGATGTTAGGAAGGAGGTCTCTGCAGGGTTGACATTCCCTTTTCTGAAAACAAAGCTGGTGACGGGTGTTCTGTCGTTTTTATCATTTAAGACCACTAAGTACTTTGATATAATTGAGTGTCTTGCTTGGCTGTTTCCGAGACCATTGAAAAGATCATCACATGGCTGTGGGTCCGGAGTCACCTTTCGGCCAGACAAGGAAAGCAGAAGAGATTCACTTCCTGAAAGTACGTTGGGGACAGAGGTCAAAGTTAACAATCAACATTAGACACAAGATCACTATTACTGACACCAGATTTTAGATCCCTATATTTTTAAAATTGTTTTTAACTTCCACCAGTTGCCTGGTCTTGTTTAGTAATCCAGTGACATTTCCACATTAGCACCATCTCCACATGGGGACCTATTCGAAACCACACTGATCAGAATAGAACTCCCATCAATTTTACTGCCGTGATGGAATTGAGGAGGTGATATTGGTCATACCGTAATTAATCTCCAAGGAAGGGATTTTGGGCGGCACGGTGGCACAGTGGTTAGCACTGCTGCCTCACAGCGCCTGAGACCCGGGTTCAATTCCCGCCTCAGGCGACTGACTGTGTGGAGTTTGCACGTTCTCCGCGTGTCTGCGTGGGTTTCCTCCGGGTGCTCCGGTTTCCTCCCACAGTCCAAAGATGTGCAGGTCAGGTGAATTGGCCATGCTAAATTGCCCATAGTGTTAGGTAAGGGGTAAATGTAGATGTAGGGGTATGGGTGGGTTATGCTTCCGCGGGGCGGTGTGGACTTGTTGGGCCGAAGGGCCTGTTTCCACACTGTAAGTAATCTAATCTAATCTAGTCTTCGTAATTTTCCACATTTCTAGACAGATGTCAGAATTGCAACTGGAATGAAACAGTTTCCCCAGGGACACGGCTTGTTGTAAATTGCCTCTGTCATATGTACTGTGTTCATATGTTTCTTCATGTCACATAGAGTAAATCAGATTGATTAGAAACTGGTTCTGTGGGAATCCTGACGAGGTTAGGAGGATCATAGACACAAAACTTCTGGCTGAGTATGGTGTAAACATTCCATCCCTGTAATTTGCACTGATGCGCAGGGCTGTTTCATTAATTAGGATGGGGGCATGTGTGAGTCCCTCTCCTGAAGTGAGTTGCTTAAACCGTTTATGACTGGATGTGGCAGGACTGCAGAGCTTCCATCTGATCAGTTAGTCTTGGGATCATTCCTCCTCGCCATCAGATGTTAGTTCCATTGTTTGGAAAGCAACCAGTGAAGTGCAGTAGCTTTATGGTTTGCCATCAGTTTTAGGGATACACATGGCTCTGACCCTGGCATTTTCACCCACACTCGTCATTGAACCATAGATCAACTAGATGGTAATGGTAGACTGAGGGATGATCACGAGCAAAAAGTTACAGATTATGTTTAAATATAATTCTGCTTCTGCTGTTGCTGTGGTCCCCCAGTTCACACCGAGATGTATTCATCCATCAGCCGTGTACTCAGTGACCTACTCTGATTTCTGATGTGGTAACACATCTGTTTTAATATTCTCATTCGGCTGAGGGACTCTTCATGATGTCCCACTTACAATTTGTCTCATTCCCCAACACCCTTTAACAAACTCATCTGAATCCTTTCCCTTCCAGTGTGTGCTACATTCTATGTTTAGAGTGAATGCATCCCTCCCTCTGTTTCTCTCCCTGATTTAGAATAAGAGCTCTGTCGTGTCAGTGATGCCAGACTTACATCATTTCAGAACCAATGAATTTGTGCATCTTGTGATATTTTTCACTTCCCGGTATATAGCACTCCAGGTTGCATAGGAGGTTTTAGCAACGTTGACATATGTCTTTGAAACGTGTTGAAAAACAGAAATTGCTGGAGAAGTTAAGCACGTCTGGCAGTATCAGTGGAGTGAAATTAGAGTTAATCATTTGGGTCCAGTCATCATTCTTCAAGGCACAGTTTCTTTTTTTTTGTTCTGATTTCAGATTTCCAGTATCCACAGTTATTTGTTGAATTGAAAATATGTTTTGCTCATTTCTGGAGAAACACAGCAGATCTGGCAGCAGCTGCAGAGACAGAGAAACAGAATTAGCGTTTCAATTCCATTGTGACATTTCTTCATAACAGAAAAGGATTGGAAAATGAGCTTTTCGATATCTTGACAGAGGTAGAGGAGGGGTGACAGGAAACAGATGGTGTAGAGGCGCAATGCCACTGACAAATGGACTTTTGGTTGTGGTAAAAGAGAATCAAATGTAAAATGAATAAAAATTAGATTGTGTAGGGAGGAAATGGGTTCCTGAATTGAGTTCAAGATATTCACAAGCAGGGAAATCCATTGGGAGACCAGGAGCAGGAATACATGAAGATTGGAGAACATCCACAATGGGATCAGGCTGTTGAAGTATGGAATTGAATATTAACTCCTTCAGGCTGTAATGTACTAAAATGTAAAGTAAGGTGTTAATCGAGCTTGGGTTGTACTTCATTGGAACATTGAAGCAGCCCAGGACCGAATGTTAGCATGAGACGAACGTAGGTTACTGAAATTGAAAAAGAAATGTGAGGGTCAGGGTTATTTCCTATAGACAGAGTGGGAATGTTCCTCAATGCAGTCTCTGTTTGGTCTCTTCAATGTAAAGGAGACTACATTGTGAGCAGCAATGTAAGGAGATTGGATTGAAAGATTACAAGTGAAATGCTGCTTCCTCTGGAATGTGCGTGTTGGGTTGTTAAGAAATGAGGAATGAGTCAGCGATCTTTTCAAATGTCCAAATTTATTTCTTCTTACATGTAGACGACATCGTTCCACAACTTGGAGAGAGTAAGTACGACAGGTGCGGGAGTACAGAGTTAATAAACTTGGAGCTGGATAAACATAGCAGACCAGATGGAATCAGAGGAGCAAAAATGCAATATTTTGATCTTGGACATATCGTCAGGACTGGTGAGGTGAAGGGGAGCCCAGAAATGGAGTGATGGGATATGGAAGGCGAAGGGTAGGTATGATGGTGGTAGGTACATACAGGTATGAGGTTACTGTGATTGGTCAGTGGGAAGTGTGGAGCAGATACGTCAGTGAGAAGATGGACAGGTGGATCTGGTCAGGGAGAAAGGACATGGGATAAGGCTGCAGATGGAAGGACATTTAGCTGCTGCAGTCAATATTGAGGCCATTGGGCTAACAGCTCCAATGGTAATCTCTCAGGTTGTATTCCACTGACAGTGGACAGGCTAAGGACAGGCATGTCGCCGGACGGGTTGGGGGGTGTGGAGATTTGGAGTAGGAATTAAAATGGATGGTAACTGGAAATTCGGGTTGGTTGTTGCGTGCAGAACACTGATGCTGCATCAGCAAAGCCTGATCCTGCACCCCCAAGCTCGTCTCCAACTCCCCGATGTGGTCTCCTCTGTATCAGGTAGAGGAGAAGGGAGACTCAGGGAAATATTCATGGAGCATCTGCTGTTTGCACGCTTTAACCAACCAAACATTCCAGTTGCCATGCATTTCAATTACTTCTACACAGCTCCACCAACCCAAACCCCAACCCCGCCTCCGCTATGTGCTCATCCCGCGACAGGTCCATCCTTGGCCTCCTCCACAGTCAGAGTGAGACCAATCTGAAACTGGGGAACACAACATGATATTTCAGCTGGAGACATTACAGCTCAATGGTATTAATATTGATTTCACCGGCTTCAAAATCTCTCCTCCCACAGCCTCATCCCATGTCCACCTTCCCTGACCTGACCTAAGCTGTTCATCTTCACATTCGCATATCTGCTGCACCCTTCCCACTGCCCAATCACAATATCCCCCTACTTTCATTCTCTATCACCACCCCACCTACCCTTCTCCCAGCCCCCCTCTATTTACTTCCCGGCTCCCCTCACCTGTCCCAATCCTGATGAATCTTTCAGCCTGAAACGTTGACGTTCTAGTCCCTAGGATACTGTCTGTCCTGTTGCGCTTTTTCAGCTTCATATGTACTGGCTACATAGTTGCACGTTGAGAGCTCTGCAGCAACAGATTTTTTTGTGTTTTTTATACATTTTTTAGTTCTGTGTACTGACAAGCTGATCTTTTTGTTCTCAGTATAGCGTCAAGGAAACAGTATCTTTGTCCCTAATGCTCCTGTCGGTTTCGAACTGATTTCGTTTTTGTCAACCGTCCTTTTAAGTTCGCAATGGCATTGTAAATTTAACTCTTGTTATGTTGTAGCTTAATCACACCATGTCCAATGTACATCACAACTTTCTTGCTCTTATACTCCAATGTCTATTCATAAACCCAAGGATTCATTAAGTCCTTCTATACAACAGTTTCAACTTGCCTGACCATTTATAACTTCCTGTCTTCTGTGTGTCTCTCCCCTTGAACGGGGTGGTTAAAGTTTCCAGTCCTCCCTCACTCCAAAGTTTCTTGAAAGGTCCCAAACAATGCCTCCACAATCACCTTCGATATCTTTTTCGAACTACGAGGTGTAGTCCAAGTGGTCTCGGTGACGGATCCAACTTCACCTTCCCCAGCACCTTCTCCTTACTGGTGGTCACTGTACTCACCTTTATACCTTGACTCTCTTGAATTTCTGGCATTTTGCTGATGTCTTCCACCGAGAAGACTGATGCAAAGTACACATTAAACTCCTCTTTGCTTCCCATAACTATTCAAACCTCATTTTCCAACAGTACTTTTTTTTTGTTCTTCACTCCGTTTTCTCATTGTCATATATCTAAAAATCCCTTGCAATACCCTTTTACATGATTAACAATTGCAATATCATATTTCACCTTCTCCTCCCATTTGCTGTTATTAGCTATCCGCACTAGAATGTATAGGCTTCGTAATCATCTAGATTCCCAATAATCTTCATCACATTGTGAACATTTTCTTTTCCTTTTATGCTGTCCCTGAGTTCGTTATCACTCACAGCTGCCTTGTCTTCCGCTGAATATCTTTCTTCTTACTTGGGATGAGTTTCTGATTTGCTGCTGAATATATCTCCAGAAACCCCTGTCTTGCTGCTTCACCATCTTCCCATGTTCAGCTCCTCTTCCAACTAACTCTGGCTTGCTCCTCACTCATGTCGTTTGGTTACATTACTCAATTATAAGACATCTCATACGAAACTGAGCAATGGATATGAACTGAAGGAGGGACGTTTGAGACATGGGACATGAAGAACGATTGGAGGATTTATTAGCCAGATCAAAAGAGAGAGCGAGATAGACAGAGAGAGAGAGAGAGAGAGAGAGAGAGAATACAGACGTGGAGATGTAAAAATAGAGAAGTCTACATGATTGATAGAAGTAGATGTATTTCTGTATTTGGTTTGACAATTTCTGTGTGCTCTGGCCCTTGGTACAGTGTATGTGCAACAGATTATTATGTTGAAATGTGGGTCTGATGCCAGAACTTTTATCTCCATCAATATGACAAGCAGCGGCCGTTGATAGAAACCAGCAGGCCAATGTATATGTTTCCCGGTAGTAAATTGATTAACTGAAATAAATTGGAACACCAGAAGCAGGAATGTATAACATACATTCTGATAAGAATTAGAGATGAGGTTTGGGAACGCAAGGAAGAGGCAGCAGGCAGAGGGTACGTTGAGAGAAGGGGAACATAACATCTCAGTTGAAGATTAAACAACATATTAATGTTTTATAAATTTTGTACATCGCCTGCATTAGTTTTGTTAACTGTGTCTCTCTTGTTCATTCTTAATATGGTGCACACGTATGAACAATCATATCAATCTACACACACACACACACACACAAACACACACACACACACACACACACACACACACACACACAGACCAATCATTTTTCGGCCATTCCATTTCAAATTATCCTGTTTTGCTTACATTGTCACTCGCCATTCCTTCTTCTGAATATATTCAGTTTCTTTCCCTGCATTTTATTTTATTCTGTCAGTCAAGAAGACTTTGGGGACTGGGGGGATGACACTTTACTCCTCATCAGTCTCCACAGTCACTGACTTCTATTCCTTTCTGTTTCTTAGCCCATGAAAAATACATTCTGTGTCTAACCCTTGAATCCCAACAGACAGGTCATTTTTTTAGACTCCTTGCAGTACGGAAACAGGCCCTTTGGCGAAACAAGTCCACACCGACCCTCGAAGATTAACCCACCCAGACATATTCCCCTACCCTATATTGACCCTGACACTATGGGCAATTTAGCATGGCCAATTCACTTAACCTGCACATCTTTGTACTGTAGGACGAAACCGGAGCACCCGGAGAAAACCCACGCAGACATGAGGAGAATGCACAAAAGCCAAACTGACAGTTGCCCAAGGCTGTTCAGTAAACAGAACATTCACTTTCGGGCGAAGGCCGCAACAAAACTAAAAGGAAAAGGCATACAAACTGTGCAATAAGATATTTGCACCTTTACAAATAAATTATTGAATTACATTGTGTAAGTGATAATTAACTGATTAGAGGTATAAGATGAACATCCAGTGAAATCCGTATTTCTTGCGTATATTCAGGTCAGTTGTGCCCAGAGACAGTTTTTATATTGGAAGCTGTTGTGATGAAGGAGACTTCAGTGTGGTATAAACATCTCGATTGTACTGATGATTATTCAGGCAGGCTACTATCCTATCCTCGCTATTCTTAGTGTTCCTGGTGATTTGATCTCTGCCCATTTACTAATTGGATTAGATTACTTTTAGATTACTTACAGTGTGGAAACAGGCCCTTCAGCCCAACAAGTCCACACCACCCCGCCGAAGCGCAACCCACCCGTACCCCTACATTTACCCCTTACCTAACACTACGGGCAATTTAGCATGACCAATTCACCTCACCTGCACATCTTTGGACTGTGGGAGGAAACCGGAGCACCCGGAGGATACCCACGCAGACGCGGGGAGAACGTGCAAACTCCACACAGACAGTCGCCTGAAGTGGGAATTGAACCCGGGTCTCTGGCGCTGTGAGGCAGCAGTGCTAACCACTGTGCCACCGTGCCAGGTATCTTCTATATCGTTGTCAACGTCATCGTTTTCTCTGTCATGTATATTTGGCAAAGACACAAACTATTGTCTTCACTTTCAATCACGTACTCCATTTCTATTCCATGAATTTCATATGCTTCGCATACAAAACTTTGAGGACAAACAAAAGTGTCCGTAACCACGATTACCCCATTTTGTCCTGAGTTGATTTCCATCCTAATATTCCATCTATCACAAAACCTGTCCACTCCCTCCTTCACAATATCCCCAGTTTTCGGTTCTGCCTCAACGCTGTTTCCGAATAAACCAGCTTCCACATCTTTCCAGTTACAATTCTCTTCTGGCAATTCTTCTCAGTACACATATTTTGATCGCAATTTTTTTCTTACTTCGACCTGGACTTACGCCAGGGTCAAAGTGTGAGGTCAGTTGTATTCTACAATGAGATTGTAACAGCTTTGTGTCACAGATTCAGCATAACCTGTAACCTCGCAGGAGGGAGAGTACTATGCTGTCAGTGACCAGGAAGTGACATTGAACTGTTTTGATTCAAGAACGTTCTGAGCAGGAGTTGGTGTCACGTCCACCATCTCCCAATTATATTGTTCCGATGTATTCACACAGTGTCAGAATCTATGTCTGCCTCCTGCTGAGGGTAATACCTTTGCACTGTTTCCACAATGGAAGGTGCAGAAAATCTTCCAGAAATGCTATGGGACAGACTGACTGGTGAAAATAAGAAACTGTGCTTGATTTGATTTAATAATGAGAACTTACTCAAAAAAACCAATTAAATTGAAGGTTGGCAACTTTCTGCACCAAATGATCTCCATCTCAGAGTTTTCAGGGAAGTGGCATTACAGCTCGTGAAAGAGTTACACAGTCACACAGAACCGAAACAGACCCTTCGGACCAACCAGGCCAGGCTGACTATTTAAATTCCAAACTAACTTAGTGCCACCTGCCTGCACTTGGCCCATATCCGTCTAAACCTTTCCTATTCATGTACTTATCCAAATGTCTTTTAAATATTGTAATGATAACAAAGAAGTATTGATTACCCTCCAAAATTCTTTAGAGTCTGGAAATTCCGGTTCCTGTAAACTGGAAAGTAGTTATTGTAAACCTAAATAATTAAAACCGGAGTGGGAGGGGAAACCAAAGAATTTTTTATACTTCTTTTTTTAAAAGAAGGACACAGGCCATGATCAAATAGTATATTCAGACAATTACCAAGTAATACGTGATATTGCTTTATGTGATAGTTCCTTGGTCCAATGATATTTCCTGGGAACCAACTTTATTTTGCAACACTCAGGCCACTCTTGTGTCACTAACCGAGCCATTGCACCTGCACCCAAAGGCCGGCTACAACTGTGTTATTTAGCTCAGTTACTTCTATGCTTCAAAGGGCACATTGTCTGCTATTCACGACTGAAGCTGACTGTGGTTAGTCACTTACACAGAATTTGCAGTTAATAACATAAAAGCCATTTTCTGCAGCTTTAGCAGAATTGTCAGTTTGTAGGCTAGAAGCTATTTTGTCGTGTTATTTGCATCGCCAGGCCTTCTTGTTGCAACATAGGTTATGAAGAGCAGCTCTTAAATTGTTGCCCCGACTACTACTGGTCACCTCAGCCTGTATTCAGGTGTCAGATCCTCACCTGTCCGTCTGCAACAGTCTAGAGAGGCTGAATGGCCTCACCCTATCCCTGTGTAATAGGCCGAGACATTAAATGGCATAGCAACCCATGGATTATGAGGGGCTGGTAAGCTGTATCAAATGAAGGTCACCCCCTTCTCAGTTACAGAGACACAAACAACAAAATATACTCCAGGTACCCTCTCAGTAACACCTCATACAGCTGCAGCAGCGCTTCTCTTTGGTTTGAAAAGTTACTTTTGCATCTTTTCACCTCTTTAAATGGAAATAGGCTGGTGAGGGCTGAGTGGCCTCCTCATATCCCTCTGTAATAGGCACATTTGGAGAGAATTGCTTTCCCGTTCCTGAGAAGCAGTCCCAATGCGTTGTCTCAAAGTTATGAAAGGATGTTGTAACCGTGCACTTTTACCCAAGAGTAGCCTTACACAACGTCATTTAGCAATTATTTCGTACCTTGGGTTAAAGTCTCTAGAAATTGCCCCAGCAGTCAGTTTTTGTGGCTGCTTGGTTATTTTATCCCTGTCTCCTTTTATAAACAGCGTGGGACACATACAACACTGCAGTGTTCCAGCAATAATGTCACATACAAGGAAAAGCAATGAAACAGGTTGAAAGATTTATGGCCCATACGTTAGAAACTCTCATCCATTCCATGCAGATTGAGCAAATGCTCACTTAATTACGATATGAAAAGTTCTGTAAGGAAGGGGTTAACTGAGTCTGTTTTTTGAAGTGATTGTGATTAATGCCAATCTCCATGGATTCTAATTATCCCAGTGGAGATTTCCCATCTTTTAATGATAAATGGGCTCCCTAATTATCCCACAGTATGAGTGGGAGCATCACTGACAGTACAAACAGGGATCATCAGCTCCAGAGAGAGGGGTGGAGAGATCAGAATCTGAGAACATTAGACTGGAATGTTCCAACAATGGACAGGAGTTTATCCTATAAATTTTGGTTTATTTCTACACATTATGATTGGTTGTCATTTTCATGGCAGATCTATTTTGCTCTTTACATTATTCAATATATTTGTTATCCTATGCTGTCTAACGTAGGTGTCCCTGGTAAGTCTCACCATCTCGATATGTTTTTCTATAAACCCGTTAATTCGTTACTGTTCTTTCATATAGTCTTCACTTCTTGCGACAATTATTGTTCCTGTTAAGACTCTGAATCCAGATATTCACTCTGAAGACTACGAATAACTACATCAGTGAATTCTTTGAGAAGGTGACTAAGGAGGTGTACGAGAGGAAAGCGGTAGATGTGGTGTATATGGATTCTAGGAAGACGTTTGATAAGGTTCCACATGGTAGGCTACAGCAAAAAATACGGAGGTATGGCATTGAGGGTGAGTTGTAGGTTTGGATTAGGAATTGGCTGGCTGGAAGAAGACAGAGAGTAGTAGTTGATGGTAAAGGTTCATCTTGGAGTGCCGTTACGAGCGGTGTTCCGCAAGGATCTGTTTTGGGACCATTGCTGTTTGTCATTTTTATAAATGACCTGGAGGAGGGATTAGAAGGTTGGATGAGCAAGTTTGCGGATGATACAAAAGTAAGAAGGGTTGTTGACAGTGAGAAAGGATGAGTCAGGTTACAGCGGGATATAGATAAGCTGCAGACCTGGGCAGTAAGGTAGCAAATGGAGTTCAATGTAGCTAAGTGTGAAGTCATTCACTTTGGTAGGAGTAACAAGAAGATGGATTACTGGGCTAATGGTAGACTACTTGGTAGTGTGGATGAGCAGAGGGATCTTGGTGTCCATGTACACAGATCTCTGAAAGTTGCCACCCAGGTAAATAGTACTGTGAAGAAGGCATATGGTGTCCTGGGCTTTATTGGCAGAGGAATTGAGTTCCGGAGTCCTGAGATCATGTTTCAGTTGTATAAGACTCTGGTGCCGCCTCATCTGGAGTATTGTGTGCAGTTTTGGTCGCCATACTATAGGAAGGATGTGGAGGCATTGGAACGAGTGCAGAGGAGGTTTACCAGGATGTTGCCTGGTATGGTAGGAAGATCGTATGAGGAAAGGCTGAGGCACTTGGGGTTGTTTTCATTGGAGAAAAGAAGGTTTAGGGATAACTTGACAGAGGTGTACAAGATGATTAGGGGTTTAGATAGGGTTGACCGTGAGAACCTTTTTCCACGTATGGAGTCAGCTATTACAAGGGGCATAGCTTTAAATTAACGGGTGGTATGTGTAGCACAGATGTTAGGGATAGGTTCTTTATTCAGCGAGTCGTGAGTTCATGGAATGCCCTGCCAGTAGCAGTAGTGGACTCTCCCTCTTTATGGGAATTTAAGCGGGCATTGGATAGGCATATGGAGGATAGTGAGCTAGTGTAGGTTAGGTGGGCTTGGATCGGTGCAACATCGACGGCCAAAGGGCCTGTCCTGCGCTGTATTCTTCTATGGTCTATGTTCTATGAACTAGTTTAATTACTATCGCCTTTTTTGCTTCAGGAAGATACTCATGGGTCTCCATGTTAACCTACTCAGCGATGAACCATTACCTCACCGCCCTTGTTATTTAAATGTTGGTAGCATGGGCATCACTGCCTTCTGTTACGGAGAAAAACTGAATTCACTTAACCGGATTCCATACCTTCGCTTTCCCAAAGCTTTTAAGAATACATTTCTGGGATTCAGACATCATGCCCAGCATTGATAGCCCTTCCCGATTTGCCTTTACGAAGGTGGTGTGAGTGTACTGTCTTCTTCGGTCACTGCAGTCCACTTGTTCTGACTTGACTCATTATGTCGTTGTCTCTGGTTTGTTACCCGTGCCACGTGATAGAGAGTCGAGGAATAGGGAGAGAGAAGAGTTAAATGCGTGGCTACAGGGATGGTGCAGGAGGGAGGGATTCCGGTTTCTGGACAACTGGGGTTCTTCCTGGGGAATGTGGGACCTCTATAAACAGGATGGTCTACACCTGAACCTGAGGGGCACCAGTATCCTTGGGGAGATGGTTGCTAGTGCTCTTTGAGAGGGTTTAAACTAACTCTGCAGGGGCATGGGAACCTGGACTGTAGCTTTCGGGTACAGGATCTTGAGTGTCGGGAGGTTAGGAACATGGCATCGATCTCGAAGGAGGGTGACTGTAAACAGGAAGGTGGCTTGAAGTGTGTATACTTCAATGCCAGAAGTATAAGAAATAAGGTAGGTGAGCTTGCAGCATCGTTTGGTACCTGGGACTTCGATGGTGTGGCCATTACAGAGACGTGGGTAGAACAGGGACAGGAATGGCTGTTGCAGGTTCCAGGGTTTAAATGTTTTATCAGTGTCAGAGATGGAGGTAAAAGAGGGGAGGTGTGGCATTGCTTGTCAAGGATAGTATTACAGCAGTAGAAAGGGTGATTGAGGAAGACTTGCCATCTGAGGTAGTGTGGGCGGAGGTTAGAAATAGGAAAGGTGAGGTCACCTGTTAGGAGTTTTCTACAGGCCTCCTAATAGTCCGAGAGAAGTAGAGGAAAGTATTGCGAGGATGATTCAGGAGAAGAGTGAAAGTAGCAGGGTGGTTGTTATGGGGGACTTTAACTTCCCAGATATTGACTGGGAAAGCTATAGCTCGAGTTCGTTAGATGGTTCGGTGTTTGTCCAATGTGTACAGGAGGGTGTTCTGACACAATATGTAGACAGGCCAACAAGAGGTGAGGCTATACTGGATTTGGTTCCAGGTAATGAACCAGGCCAGGTGTTAGACTTGGAGGTAGGTGAGCACTTCGGGGGCAGTGACCACAACTCGGTGACTTTTACTCGAGTGATGGAGAGGGACAAGTGTGCACAGCAGGGCAACAGTTATAGCTGGGGGCAGGGAAATTATGATGCGGTGAGGCATGACTTAGGATGCGTGGATTGGAAAAATAGGCTTCCAGGGAAGAACACAAAAAATATGTGGAGATTATTCAAGGAACAGCTAATGGGTGTCCTTGATAAGTATGTACCAGTCAGGCAGGGAGTAAAGGGTCTTGTGAGGGAGCCGTGGTTTAATAAGGAATTGGAATCCCTTGTGAAAGGGCAGAGGGCGGCCTATGTAAAGATGAGGCGTGAAGGTTCAGTTGGGGTGATTAAGAGTTATGAGGTAGCCAGGAACGAGCTAAAGAGAGAGCTGAGAGCAGCGAGAAGGGGACATGAAAAGTCGTTAGTTGGTAGGATTAGGGAAAACCCAAAGGCTTTCTATAGGTTAGTCAGGAATAAAAGGATGACTAGGGTAGGTTTCGGTCCAGTCAAGGATAGTAGGGGGAAGTTGTGTGTGGAGGCGGAGGAGATTGGTGAGACACTAAATCAATACTTTTCGTCAGTATTCACTCAGGAACAGGACACTGTTGCTGATGTGAATATTGAGTCACAAGTGATTAGAATGGATGGCCTTGAGGTACGTAGGAAAGAGGTCTGGGGAATACTGGAAAGGATGAAAATAGATAAGTCCCCTGGGCCTGATGGCATTTATCCTAGGATCCTCTGGGAAGCTAGGGAGGAGATAGAGGATCCATTGGCCTTGATTTTTATGTCATCGTTGTCTACGGGAATAGTGCCAGAAGACTGGAGGATAGCGAATGTGGCCCCCTTGTTCAAGAAGGGCAGCAGGGATAGCCCGAGTAACTATAGGCCAGTGAGTCTCACTTCTGTTGTGGGCAAAGTCTTAGAGAGAATTGGAAGGGATAGTATTTCTGAACATCTGGATAGGAATAATGTGATCAAGGATAGTCAGCATGGTTTTGTGAAGGGCAGGTCGTGCCTTACAAACCTTATTGAATCCTTTGAGAAGGTGACCAAGGAAGTGGACGAGGGTAAAGCAGTAGATGTGGTGTATATGGATTTTAGCAAGGCGTTCGATAAGGTACCCCATGGCAGGCTAATGCAAAAACTATGGAGGTATGGCATTGAGGGTGCATTAGAGATTTGGATTAGGAATTGGCGGGCTGGAAAGAGACAGAGGATAGTAGTTGATGGTAGAGATTCATCTTGGAGCGCAATTACCAGCGGTGTTCCCAAGGATCTGTTTTGGGACCATTGCTGTTTATCATTTTTATAAATGACCTGGAGGAGGGATTAGAAGGTTGGATGAGCATGTTTGCGGATGACACGAATGTCGGTGGAATTCTGGACAGCGAAGAAGGATGTGGCAGGTTACAGCACGATATAAATAAGTTGCAGACCTGGGCAGTAAGGTAGCAAATGGAGTTCAATGTAGCTAAGTGTGAAGTCATTCACTTTGGTAGGAGTAACAAGAAGATGGATTACTGGGCTAATGGTAGACTACTTGGTAGTGTGGATGAGCAGAGGGATCTTGGTGTCCATGTACACAGATCTTTGAAAGTTGCCACCCAGGTAAATAGTACTGTGAAGAAGGCATATGGTGTCCTGGGCTTTATTGGCAGAGGAATTGAGTTCCGGAGTCCTGAGATCATGTTTCAGTTGTATAAGACTCTGGTGCCGCCTCATCTGGAGTATTGTGTGCAGTTTTGGTCGCCATACTATAGGAAGGATGTGGAGGCATTGGAACGAGTGCAGAGGAGGTTTACCAGGATGTTGCCTGGTATGGTAGGAAGATCGTATGAGGAAAGGCTGAGGCGCTTGGGGCTTTTCTCATTGGAGAAAAGAAGGTTTAGGGGAGATTTGATAGAGGTGTACAAGATGATTAGGGGTTTAGATAGGGTTGACAGTGAGAACCTTTTTCCGCTAATGAAGTCAGCTGTTACTAGGGACACAGCTTTAAATTAAGGGGTGGTAGGTAGAGGACAGATGTTAGGGGTAGATTTTTTACTCAGCGGGTTGTGAGTTCATGGGATGCCCTGCCAGTAGCAGTGGTGGACTCTCCCTCTTTATGGTCATTTAAGCGGGCATTGGACAAACATATGGATGTTATTAGGCTAGTGTACGTTAGGTAGGCTTTGGTCGTCACAACATCGAGGGCTTAAGGGCCTGTACTGCGCTGTATTTTTCTATGTTCTATGTTCTATGCGAGTAAAGGAAGAATTTCAGGATATTGACCCAATGACTGTGAAGGAATTGTGTTCTGCTAGAAGACTGGAGGAGAGCAAATGTCCTCTTGTTCAAGAAGGGGGGTAAGATACAACCCTGGAAATTATAGACCAGCAAACCTTACTTCGGTTGTGGTTAGAGAATTGGGCAAGGTTACAAGAGATAATGCTTATAAAAATCTCAAGTGTAATAAGTTGATTAGGGATTGTCAACAAGGGTTTGTGAAATGTAGATTGTGCCTCACAAATTTTAGTTAGTTATTTGAGAAGGTGACTAAAAGGCAGATGAGGGTAAAGTGGCTGATGTGGTGTCTATGGATTTCAGTCAGGCGTTTGATAAGTTTCCCCACGGTAGGCTATTGCACCAAATGCGGAGGCATGCGATTGAGGGTGATTTCGCGGGTTGGATCAGAAATTGACGAGTTAAAAGACATCATAGGGTGGATGTTGCTGGGAAATGAGCATACTGGAGTTCAGTTACTAGTGGTGAACTGCAAGGATCTGATTTGGGCCACTGCTATTTTTCACTTTTAGAAATTTCCTAGATGAGGGCATAGGAGGATGGCTTAGTAGTGTTGCAGATGACACTAAAGTTGTTTGAGTTGTGGATAGTGCCAAAAGATGTTGCAGGTTACACAGGGACATAAATAAATGCACAGCTGGGCTGAGAGGTTGCAAATGGAGTTTAATGTGTAACAGTGTGAGATGATGGACTTCAGAAGGAGCAACAGGAATAAAGAGTACTGGGCTAATGGGAAGATTCATGGACATGAGGATGACCCGAGAGATCTCGGTGTCTATTTGCATAGATCCCTGAAAGCTGCCATCCAGCTTGATATGGTTGTTAAGAAGGAATTCGGAGGGAGAACTCAAGATGGCTGGAAGTCAGTAGATCTCTCCTGCTGAGCTGTGCACCAGACCCCAGTCAAAGTCGGGCACTAACACTCCATTTATTTCCCATTGTGGTCGACATAATTAGGTTTTGACGCCCAGAATTGCCGTGTGTGAGGTTAACATTGTTAGAAAGATGACGAAAGGGAAGGAACTGCAAGGATTGCAGCAAGCATGGCACTCCCAGCAGCAAGAGACACATCTGCGGCTGCATCATCGACCTCACCGAGTTGTCGCAGGGACACAGCTATCATGGCTATCAGCTGGAAGGAGCCATGCACAGCCTGGACTTTGAGTTTGTGAAACTCTGAAAGAAGATGGATTCAGCGATGGAGGAGGCCTGGGCCAGGCTTGAACCGATCTCAATCATGCTGCAGAAGCATGGCCAACAGATCTAGCGTCGCGGGCAGCGCATCATGGAGTTGGAGCAACGGACTGCGTCCTCTTAAACGGTGGTGGAATCCTTGGCGTGTCAGGTCCAGGCCCAAGAACAGCAGATACAGGCTTTGGAACAGCAGGTCGATGAGCTCGAAAATCAAGGCTGTCGGAAGAACATTGGCCTGGTCGGGATGCCAGAACAGAAGGGAGAGGCCAGCTGGTCAGCTCCTTGGAGCAATGGCTCCAGCAGTTATTAAAGCTGGGAGTTGAGTCAAGCAGAGTTCTGGTGAGTGGGCCCAACGGTCACGGCGCACAGGCCCGAAGTGGACCAGGGCCCCGACCTGGTCCTGGTGCGATACCAGCAGTTACAGAGATAAGGAAACGGTGTTGGAAGCTTTTCGAACAATAGGGAAGGAGCCTCAGGCTCTGATATACAAAGGATCGCCAAGTATGCTGTTCCAAGACTTTGCTGCGATCATTATTCGCAAAAGAATGGTCTTTGATGAGGTAAAAGGCGGCTGATTAACCTGTGAGATATCCGGCACTATTTCATTTCAGCCATGGAGGGTCCAAGTCCTTTGCCTTTTGACGCACTACAAAAGGCAAAGGACCTCCTGGACACCTTATAATAGACTGGCTGGCTCAAGTAATATGCACAGTAATGTTTACTTTATTTTTTCTCCGTGGTTTACCTGTTCGTCCTTTTATAATAAAATTGTGGGTGTCCTACGTTTTTCTCTTTTTTCTCTCTAATCGATTCTCTGTCTCATCGATTTATTCTTTGTTTTTTATGTATATCATTTCCTTTCCATTTCTCTCCCTTGATATGGGATGGGGATGTGACTGGGGCAAGCAGGGCGTGCTTTTTTGTTTTTTTTTACCAGGAGTGCCAAGGGTTAAAACATGGATAGGACGGGTTGAGTGCCCAATTTTAATTTTCTTGTTAGAAGATGTTGTCTGGGTTTGGGGCACAGCTTCAGCTGGAAGGAGCCATGAAAGGGTTGGTGGAGAGTATGGGCGTCCCCTGTGGACAAGGGGCAAAGTCTCCTTTCATTTGTGTTAGATGTTGTTTTGTTGTGGACGTAGATGTTAGAAGTATTGATCTGGTAGTTTTGTAAGTTATATTTTTAACTTTATGCAAACTATTTGCTACTTCCTTCAGCACGCTATGAGATGGGTACTTCCTCCCAAGGGGGTCACGTGCTACTTTGGACGGTTATGGCTAACCGTTTATTTAAATGGTGCGCATGGAATGTCAAGGGGAATCATTCACAAATAAAGAGTAAAAAATTACAATCAAGCCTGAGGAAAAAAAGAGGATTGATGTCGCCTTGCTGCAAGAAACATATGTAACCAGTTCGGAGCAGTTCAAATTACAGCAAGGAGTGTACAGACGTATGTTTTTTTTTCTCATTGTTTAATTCGAAAAGCAGAGGAGTTACTAACTCCTCAATAAGAACCTTCCATTTTAACTGTGAGACTAAATTAAGGATGGATATGGGCGGTTTATGATTATTAAAGCTTTAAAACATGGAGGTATGTATGGAAGTTTGAATGTCCGCTGCCCTTGTACATTCCCTCAGTTTATTAACAGATGCGCTTTCCGGGTTGATGGCTATTGGAGCACGTCATACAGTAATAGGGGAAGACTTTAACAAATTTAGAAACACTGAATCGGACAGGATGCCTCGGGGTCTTGCTGGTATGTCTCCGCAATCCATGTAGTTTGTGGACCTGAAACTAGGGTTGGGTGAGTAGAGCTATCTTCACCCCGAGGGAGGAACCTAACATTTTACTTTCTCAGCCACATCAATGCTATATTGGGATTGATATGTTTTTTTGCCCCATCGAACGTTAGGAACTCGGTGCTGTTTTGCAGAATTGGGAACATAGCGATTTCTGAACATGGAGCAGTGTACATGGGGGCAAGGCATTAAGGGTCATGCGTTTACTAATAATATTAGAAGAGTATTTAACATGATTCAGTTATGTAAACAAGGATAGATTCTGGGATTGTTGGTCTCCCTGGATGCAGTGAAAGCGTTTGACCGGGTGGAATGGCCGTAACTCTTCTATGGACTGTAGTGGTTTGGACTTGGAGGGCTCCTTGCCAGGTGAGTGACAGAAAGCAGCGGTTCTCACTAATGGTATACGGTCTGACAATTTTAGTGTCAGTAGAGGCAGTCGCCAAATGTGCCCATTTCACCATTACTATTTACATTGGTGATTGAGCAGTTGGCAGAGGCCATCTGGAGGGCCCACAACTCAATTACCTTGGAGGTACGGTAAAGCAGTCCTAAGATCGCCCTTTATGGGATGCCCTTTTTCTCTTTTTAACTGATCTGATGGCAACTGTTGCCCATTTAATACAAGTGGTTAATGTGCTTGATTTGTTTTCGGGTTTTTAAATTAATTTTATGAAGTCTGAGCCCATGCCTGCGGGGGACTTACGAAAATATCCGATATTGAGAATGGAACTGATATCACATTCAGGAGTTCACAGAACGGTTTCTTCTATTTAGGTGTTCTTAGCATCCTGGCATTTGATCAATCATATACAGCTAACTTTTAGTGCAATTGTTAGAGAAAATAAGACAGGAACTTCAGCGCTTGGAGGATCTTCCAATAACCTGGTTGGGAAGAACAGCTCTGGTCAAAATAAATGTTCTTCCTCCCTTATTACACCCCATGCAAATGCTACGTTTGATGCAGGCTAGGTAAGCACGACAGAGGCTTTACAGTTGGCTTGGATCTTTCATCTGGCATCATAGGTGGCCACCTCAGCTGGACAAATTGCAGCTTCCACAGGGGTTGGGAGGTTTGGATTTTCCATGTTTTAAGAAATATCTATTGCGTTCCCTATTATCCCATGAAGCTGATTGGGCTTGTCAGGATACGCGGTCAATCTGGCTAGAAATCAAGACCTCTCAGACAAATTTCCCATTCATGGACAAGATGAGGACTGTTCTGGTCAATTGCAGAAATCTGAATGTCCTTAACATGGGTTAAAGTATTGAGACTGATACGAAGAGGTGAGGGCAATTTCCTTACCTTTTCACTCCCATAGTCAGAATATCAGGATTCCAGTCGGGGTCGATGGTCTTGCTTTAAGCTCTGGAAGTCTAGAGGAGTCTCTTATTTGGGAGATTTATTTGAGGAGAAGATTATGATGTTTTTCAAATATCTCCCCTAGATATATGAGCTATGTCGGAGAAACCTCTTTCTTTACTTTTTGACTAAGGACATTATACAGAAAAAATGGCTGCATTGATGGTTAAACCCTATTAGTCGGATATATAGAGGAGAGTGCTTCGGTCCCTCAGCGCTCTCTCAGTCAGCATGGTGTATCCCTGGTTAGGAGGCAATATCTCGAAGAACATTGAGCCTCCGTGAAGAATCTGCACTCCAGAATTGGGGGTGGAGATCTCGTCAGAGGCATGGGAGGATATTGGGGAGAATGTAAGGAAAATTTTAATTTCTCATAGGACACAATTGAAATTGCAATTGAAGGTAATACACAGGGCTCATTTAGCAGTAGAGTGGCTTGTGAAATGTACGGCGGGAGCATGCGCAATGTGCCCCATATGTAAAACAGATGTTGGTAATCTTTACTCGTTGTTTGTGGTCGTGTCACATGTTTCCTAGGTATTGGGGTGCGGTAGCAACTCTTTTGGAAGGGGTCTTGTGAAATGAGGTCAAGGTCGATCCGATGTCCCTCCTCATGGGTTCACATTATTTTGAACATTATTTGAATGTGAATGGAAGAAACTGTTCAGTATTCTTTCTTTCTGTGCACGAAAGAACCTTTGAATGAGCTGGGGGTCGGAAAATCACCTGAGACTCTCGGGGTGGTGTATATTAGATTACTTACAGTATGGAAACAGGCCCTTCGGCCCAACAAGTCCACACTGCCCCGCCGAAGCGCAACCCAACCATACCCCCACATCTACCCCTTACCTAAAACTACGGGCAATTTAGCATGGCCAATTCAGCTGGCCTGAACATCTTTGGACTGTGGGAGGAAACCGGAGCACCCGGAGGAAACCCACGCAGACACGGGGAGAACGTGCAAACTCCACACAGTCAGTCGCCTGAGGCGGGAATTGAACCCGGGTCTCTGGCGCTGTGAGGCAGCGGTGCTCACCACTGTGCCACCGTGCCACCCACAAATTAGTTATGGAACACATCCCTCACCCACACACCCCTCCCCGCCCACTTCTTTACAAATACGGTGCACCAGAAAATGGAACTGATTTATAGAACGTGGCGCCCATTCTAAACTAAATAGGCACAGACTTGTTGGTTAGGTTGGTGAGGGCTATTGAATGGTTATGAGGGCTGTGTCTGGCGGTCCAGGGACCTCTGGGAGGAAAACGTCCAAACAGATATGGGTATACCAACTGATGCTCCCTGTCATGGGGAGCTTTGGTGGGATTGTGCTGAATGCGGTAACAATTGAGTGTTATTTAATTTACTTTTGTTCAACTTAGTTTAATTTAGTTTTTCTTTTTACCTATTCATTGATTTGTTGCCTTCTTTTTTTTGGTATCCTCTGATTTCTGGAGAAGAGCAGCAGTTTGTTTACTTTTATTATCGTTACCGCATAAGATTGTTATACAGATTTGCAGTGATTTTGTAACTTTGTCAAAAATGTAAAATCTTTTTTTTCAAAAACTAATGTTAACAAAAAAAGAAGGCATATGCGGAGTTGGTTTTTATTGTTCAAGGTATTTAATTTCCGAGCCACGAGGTCATGCTGCAGCTGTACAAACTCTGGTGTGGCTGCAATTCGAGTATTGCATACAGTTTTGGACACCACATCATGGGAAGGATGTGAAAGGTTTAGAGAGAGTTCATAGGAGATTTACTCAGGTGTTGCCTCGTATAGAGGACAGGTCTTACGAGGAAAGGCTCAGGGACTTGACACTGTTTTCTTTCGAGAGAAGAAGATTGACAGGCGACTTCACTAACACAGATAAGATAAAAAGAGGATTAGATCGTGAGAACATTTTCTTTCAGTCAGTGATGGGTAGCACGAGGGAAATAGCTTTAAATGGAGGGGTGGTTGATATAGGATAGATGTCAGAGGTAGTTTTTTTTTTATTCAGAGAGTAGTAGGGGCATTGAAGGCACTGCCTACAACAGTAGTAGACTTGTCATATTTAAGGGCATGTAAATGGTCACTGGGTGAACATGGATGAAAATTGAATAGTGTAGGTTCGATGGGCTTCAGTTTGGTTCCACAGTTCAGTGCGACATCAAGGGCCAAAGCGTTGCCATGTTCTATGTTCTACATTCAGGCTATTTAGTGCAGCAAAGCCACACCGACCCTCCGAAGAATAACCCATCCATACCCAATCCCTCACTCTGTTACTTTACGGTAACCACTGAATCATGCCAAAACCTACACATCAATGAACAGCATCGGCAATATAGCATGGATAATTCACCTAGGCTGCACAAAACCTGGATGTGATCTGAAACAAAAGTGTCTGGAGAAACCCATGCAGAAACTTGGACAATGTGCACAGGGAGATTATTGGGTTCACAGGCGGAATATGGCAGATTTTAGCAATTTTTCTTCGGGTGTTCTAATCGGATGGCTTTGTTTAATAGTGGCTCTTTCACTTACTAAGAGTTTTCTAGGTATGGAAGAAGGGACTTCGTGGATTTTACAAAAGGTGAGCAAGGCAAATCTGTTGGAATTGGCAGACAAGGTAGAGTTGGGTTTGTGTTGTCTGTGAGAAAATGAGCGATAATAACAGCAAGAGCTCAGCATTAACATTTGGTGGAAACGTCATCAGAATCTTGGAAATGACTAGAATTCAATTGTCGATGAAGAGCCTGAACATGAAAAGGAATGGAAACAGTTTGAATTTTGGATAAAAGAAAAAGAGAGGGAGAAGAAAGAGACAAAAAGAGAGAAGAAAACAGAAGCACAGAGTTTCAATTTCAAGGAGAAAAGGTAATTTGTGACGCGTTGGCAAGATTTGGATGAAGAAGATGGAGGCGTTCTGTGGCCACGAACACAAATAGAACGTAGTGGTGAACGTTTTCAAGCTTAGTGTCAATGCAATATATATGTATATCTCCTCTAAAAATAGAGTAAGAATAAGGTGTTTAAAATGAAGCCACCTTTGTGTATTGATGGCTCATTTTGTTTAAATGTGAGGTGTAAGAGTACTGTCATTTTGAAAAGATCATTTTCTCTTGTTCCTTTTTCTTTGAAGACAGGTCTTAAAGGCAGGGATACCGAACTGACCCTAATAAATGGTTTAAGTTAATAACTGAGGAAGCCTACAAGTTTTACTAAAACGGTGGTAAAATGGAAGGGCAGCGGCCAGCTCTCACAGAGCAGATCTTCTTGTTTTGATTTTAGCTGCAGCATTCAGCAACTGCTTGGGATCCCAGAAGGGTTGGAAGCTTCAATAAATGATTCTGAGCTACCATTCTCTCAGAGATCTCTGTTGATGTTGTTTCCTCCTGGACTGGAAAAGTGCATGTAAGAGTCTGAATTTGAATTCAAATTTGTACCAAGCAATGTGTACCAAGAAGGTACGATATCTAATGTTTGTGCAAGTGTTGAAACATACAAGCTATGCCAAATTGTTCTTTTCTTTATTGTATTTTAACTGAAACATTTAAATAGATTATATTTTGCCTCATGTCAAGTGTATTGAATAGTCGCAACGTATCTGAAACACACACTTCACATTTAGGGTCAAAATAAGGAAATTTGGGTCTATGTGGCCTCAAAATGTTTTGCGTAGGATCTGTTCTGGTGCACATAACTTGTAGGTGAAGGGCTTCGGATTGACTCCTGTTATTTAAAGGTTCGTGGAGGTGCCGGGGATGGTTTGCTGGAGATTGTGAAGTGAGCTGCCTCAGACATTCAGGGAGACCTGAGGATATGGGGACACAACACTGAATGGTGCATGGGAACTCTAGTAACGGCATCTGGGTCTGAACAACAAATGGAGCAGAGGCTACAGAGAGGGGAATTTCTGAAACCACGGAGTGAGTGTGTGTGGGGAAATGGATCTGCTGTATCCACCCCGGTATTCCAGGAACAGCTTCACAAACGTTACTTAACCCAGGAGCAGAGTGTGGGGGTCCCTGGCTAAACAAGGAGCTGGTCACAGTGCGGTGTCACCTCCTTTCACACATCCTCCAGCTTCACAGCAGGCGGAGGACGGTGCTGCCAGTGGCTGGTAGGGTCACAATTTCATTCAGCTTCTATGTTCCAGAACTTTCCAGGCAAGAGGGGGTGACAGCTCCATCATCTCCCAGTATCTCAACGTCAACGTCACCATTTGGAGACGGAGGATATATGTGCTTGATGAAGTGAATGCAACAGTTCTCCCTCAGCAGGGTGCTGCCGGGTGTATCCTTGCTTTCCCTGTAATCTTGGATTCCCATTGATGTGCATGGCTCAGCGAGTCCCTGTGTCAATGGGGAGAGGTAGAGGAATTGAAGAAGCTTTCTCCCTATTAATGTTGCAGCGTGCCCATGCACAGTGCATCATGTTGGTGAATACCCCTGTCCTGACAGCAGCCACAGTCTCTTCATTCAGAAGCAGTCAGCTATTCCCATCGTCCTCGGATCTCCACGTAGAAAGAAATGATAAAAGCTATCCCCTTGATACACGTTGCAAAACACCGTCACCACAGACAACTAACCACATCAAAATATCCCATGTGTACTGACAGCAATGGGGCTACTTGCAGTGTCAGGGAACAAACCATCAGGGAGATGGAGCAAAACCTCCCATATCAACGGGTCTGAGTGAACCTCCCCCAGCTCCCACGCCAGTACACAGTATCACTAAGTCTTGTGACCTCTCTCTCCTTAAGTAACATCCTGATTTCCATTCTTCCTGTAAAAGAATGACAGGTTATATCATAGAACATAGAACATAGAACAATACAGCACAGAACAGGCCCTTCGGCCCACGATGTTGTGCCGAACTTCTATCCTAGATTAAGCACCCATCCATGTACCTATCCAAATGCCGCTTAAAGGTCGCCAATTATTCTGACTCTACCACTCCCACGGGCAGCGCATTCCATGCCCCCACCACTCTCTGGGTGAAGAACCCACCCCTGACATCTCCCCTATACCTTCCACCCTTCACCTTAAATTTATGTCCCCTTGTAACACTCTGTTGTACCCGGGGAAAAAGTTTCTGACTGTCTACTCTATCTATTCCTCTGATCATCTTATAAACCTCTATCAAGTCACCCCTCATCCTTCGCCGTTCCAACGAGAAAAGGCCGAGAACTCTCAACCTATCCTCGTACGACCTACTCTCCATTCCAGGCAACATCCTGGTAAATCTTCTCTGCACCCTCTCCAAAGCTTCCACATCTTTCCTAAAGTGAGGCGACCAGAACTGCACACAGTACTCCAAATGTGGCCTAACCAAAGTCCTGTACAGCTGCAACATCACCTCACGACTCTTGAATTCAATCCCTCTGCTAATGAACGATAATACTCCATAGGCCTTCTTACAAACTCTATCCACCTGAGTGGCAACCTTCAAAGATCTATGTACATAGACCCCAAGATCCCTCTGTTCCTCCACCTGACCAAGAACCCTACCATTAACCCTGTATTCCGCATTCTTATTTGTTCTTCCAAAATGGACAACTTCACACTTGGCAGGGTTGAACTCCATCTGCCACTCCTCAGCCCAGCTCTGCATCCTATCTAAGTCCCTCTGCAGCCGACAACAGCCCTCCTCACTGTCCACAACTCCACCTATCTTTGTATCATCTGCAAATTTACTGACCCACCCTTCGACTCCCTCATCTAAGTCATTAATAAAAATTACAAACAGCAGAGGACCCAGAACTGATCCCTGCGGAACTCCACTTGTAACTGGACTCCATGCTGAATATTTACCATCTACTACCACTCTCTGACTTCGACCGGTTAGCCAGTTTTCTATCCAATTGGCCAAATTTCCCTCTATCCCATGCCTCCTGACTTTCCGCATAAGCCTACCATGGGGAACCTTATCAAATGCCTTACTAAAATCCATGTACACTACATCCACTGCTCTACCCTCATCCACATGCTTGGTCACCTCCTCGAAGAATTCAATAAGACTTGTAAGGCAAGACCTACCCTTCACAAATCCGTGCTGGCTGTCCCTAATCAAGCAGTGCCGTTCCAGATACTCGTAAATCCTATCCCTCAGTACCCTTTCCATTACTTTGCCTACCACAGAAGTAAGACTAACTGGCCTGTAATTCCCGGGGTTATCCCTATTCCCTTTTTTGAACAGGGGCACAACATTCGCTACTCTCCAGTCCCCTGGTACCACCCCCGTTGCCAGTGAAGACGAGAAGATCATTGCCAACGGTACTGCAATTTCCTCTCTTGCTTCCCACATAATCCTAGGATATATCCCGTCAGGCCCGGGGGACTTGTCTATCCTCAAGTTGTTCAAAATGTCCAACACATCTTCCTTCCTAACAGATATCTCTTCTAGCTTATCAGTCCGTTTCACACTCTCCTCTTCAACAATACAGTCCCTCTCGTTCGTAAATACTGAAGAGAAGTACTTGTTCAAGACCTCTCCTATCTCTTCCGACTCAATACACAGTCTCCCACCACTGTCCTTGATCGGACCTACCCTCGTTCTCGTCATTCTCAGGTTTCTCACATACGCATAGAATGCCTTGGGGTTATCCTTGATCCTATCCGCCAGGGATTTTTCATGCCCTCTCTTAGCTCTCCTAATCCCTTTCTTCAGGTCCCTTCTGGCTATCCTGTATCCCTCCACTGCTCTGTCTGAACCTTGTTTCCTCAACCTTATGTAAGCCTCCTTCTTCCTCTTTACTAGACATTCAACCTCCCTCGTCAACCAAGGCTCCCTCACACGACCATTTCTTTCCTGCCTGATCGGTACATACATATCAAGGACACGTCGTATCTGCTCCTTGAAAAAGTCCCACATTTCCACCACATCCTTCCCTGACAGCCTATGCTCCCAACGTATGCTCCTCAAATCCTGTCTTACAGCATCGTAATTTCCCTTCCCCCAATTGTAGAAACTTCCTTGTTGTGCGCACCTATCTCTCTCCATAACCAAGGTGAAAGTCACAGAATTGTGGTCGCCATCACCAAAATGTTCACCCACTAACAAGCCCACCACTTGTCCCGGTTCGTTACCGAGTACCAAATCCAATATGGCCTCCCCTCTGGTTGGACAATCTACATACTGCGTTAGAAAAGCTTCCTGGACACACTGCACAAACACCGCCCCATCCAATCTACTTGATCTAAAGAGCTTCCAATCAATATTTGGGAAGTTGAAGTCGCCCATGACTACGACCCTGTGGCTTCTGCACCTTTCCAAAATCTGTTTCCCAATCTGTTTCTCCACATCTCTGCTGCTATTGGGGGGCCTATAATAAACACCCAACAAGGTGACTGCACCTTTCCTATTTCTGACTTCAGCCCATACTACCTCCAGAGGCAGATCCCCCTCAAACTTCCTTTCTGCAGCCGTTATACCATTTCTAATTAGCAATGCCACCCCCCTCCTTTTTTACCACCCTCCCTAATCTTACTGAAACATCTGTACCCAGGAACCTCCAACAGCCATTCCTGTCCCTCATCTATCCATGTTTCCGTGATGGCTACAACATCGTAGTCCCAGGTACCGATCCATGCCTTAAGTTCACCCACCTTATTTCTGATACTCCTTGCATTGAAGTATACGCACTTGAGCCCATCTCTGTGTCTGTAAGTAGTCCCTGTCAGTGCTACCTTCTCCACAGCCTCCCTACAGTCTTGGACATCCTGACACACAGCTAGCTTACTTGCTGGACTACAAGTCCGGATCCCATCCCCCTGCCAAATTAGTTTAAACCCCCCCGAAGAGTGCTAGCAAACCTACCCCCCAGGATATTGGTGCCCTTCTGGTTCAGGTGCAACCCGTCCTGTTTATACAGGTCCCACCTTCCCCAGAATGCAGTCCAATTGTCCAAATATCTGAAGCCCTCCCTCCTACACCATCCTTGCAGCCACGTGTTCAACTGCACTCTCTCCCTATTCTTTGCCTCTCTGTCATGTTGATTTCCACCTGCCAAACTATTATCCGTTGACTTTACCTGTAGCCTTTTCACCCCTGTCGATAATTTACTCACAGAGACATTGCCAAACGTAGTTACAGTAAATTTGTTCCATTCTCCTGATTATTGATATTGATTATAAACAGTTGGGGACCCAGCGGTGCTCGCTATGTGCTACCACTGGTTACATTCTGTCAAACTGATTCAGATTGATTCATCCGGAGTGCCTGCTTCCTGTTTGATAAGCAGTCCACCCCCATTCCTGTTCCACACAGTCGAATGACTGAAAAAAGAACAAGGAACATCAGTCCATAGTTAAGCATATCGAGCCTGCTCCACCATTGAATACAATCATGGCTGATGTCATCTCGGCCTCAGCTCAACTATTCCTGTCTGCAGTCCATCCTGATGCTCTGATCTCTTGTTGTATATTGCGCCATATGAAAAAAAATGCACTCCACATCGACATCAACACACCTCAATGTGTTGATTCTTACCTTTCATTCTTCACCTTTCATTCTTCACCTTCACCTTTTATTCTTCACCTTTCATTCTTATAAACTCGAAAGAATAGGCCTGAACTGCTCAATCTCTCGTTATGAGACAAACGCCTCAACTCTGGAATCAATCTAATGAACCTCGTTGGAATTGCCTCCAATTCAAATACATCCTTCTGCAAGTCAGGGCACCCAAACTCTACTCCCGTTGCAGCCTCACTAATGCCTTACATTGCTACAGCGATACTCCTTACATTTATACTCGATCCTTTTACAAAGAAACACTGAAACTACGCTTGACTTTCCTATTACCTGATGTACCTGCACGCAGGATTTCTGTGATATGCACACGGACACCCAGAGCACTCTGCCGCTAAGCACTCTGCAGTTTCTCTCCATTTAGATATTAATTTGCCTTTCTTTTACTCTGGACAACTTGAATGACCCAATATTTATCCAATTTAATTTTCATTGCCAAATGTTGGCCCGTTCACACAGCCTATCCATGTTCATTTTTGATCTCTTACATCTTCCTTCTGAAGTATATCCCCACCGATGTTAGTATCATCTGAACATTCGGCTGTAGTGTTTTCTGTCCCCTCAAACGAGTAATAATATCGATTACAAATGGTTGAGGGCTGAGAACTGAAATATATGGCACCCCACAAGATGCATTTGCAAAAGAAAACGACACTTTTATTCAATATGACTACATTTTGTTGGTTAACCTATCCTCCATCTATGCTATCAAATGACTCCTAAACACATGTTGTCTGATCTTACCACTTACTCTTTGGAGAACCGACATACCCGTGCCTTCAGGAAGACCAGATATGTTCCATCTCCAGGATTACCACTGTCCACCTTGTTCGTCACATCTTTAAGTAACTTAAGAAAAAACCTCATACATGATTTATCCTTTGTGAAGCCATGTTGACTCCAATGGATAATGGTTTAACTTTGCAAATGCCCAAACAATGGATTCTAGTAATTTGCCGAAAATTATAACAGTTTTATCATTACATTTTACGGTTATTATAAGTTCTTCCCTTTGGAAAGCCTTCTCCAATTGCTGTGTAAGGGGCATGTGTGACTGAATGGAGTCATCATCCTGCTGGTGTTCAAAATCGATGGGCTGACGTCTTTCTCGTGTTCCCATGTTATCATCTCCATGGCCATAATGACCTCCTCCTGTTGCTGTGCAACAGTTTGAGGGGCTAATGCGAATCCTCATTCAGCTCCATAACAGGTGGAGATACTGAACAGTCTCCTCATGTATCACTGAGATGGGACTGAGAGAATAATTGATCATTTCGTATTGTCATACACCGGACAAATGTCTGAGTTGCCTCCTGCATTCTCATAAAATGAGTCTCAGATAGTTTGTATTTTTATCCAATTCACTTGCACCAGGCTTAGTGGTGCTGAACGACCTCCTGTTATCCCAGTGTTACAATCTCCAGTCACACTGTGGTCCCTTCCAGTTGGGGTTGAACGGGGCTGAATGGCCTGATCCTGTTGTCGTATAATAGGATACTGCTGCCTAATCTGTGCCTAGTGTTATCGATTCAAGGGGATGTTTGGCCTCTCCTCTCAGTTTATATAAGTTTCCAGGGTCTGAAGAGCATTGTCCTGTTCTGGTGTAATACAGTTTAAAGCCTGAATATCCTTCTACTGTTCCTGTGTAACAGACTTGGAGAACATACAACATAGAACACAGAAGAATACAGCGCAGTACAGGCCCTTTGGCCCTCGATGTTGCGCCGATGCAAGCCCACCTAACATACACTAGCCCACTATTTTCCATACACCTGTCCAATGCCTGCTTAAATGCCCATAAAGAGGGAGAGTCCACCACTGCTACTGGCAGGACATTCCATGAACTCACGACTCGCTGAGTAAAGAACCTAACCCTAACAACTGTCCTATACCTACCACCCCTTACTTTAAAACTATTCCCCCTTGTAATAGCTGACTCCATACACGGAAAAAGGTTCTCATGGTCAACCTTACCTAAACCCCTCATCATCTTGTACACCTCTATTAAGTCACCCCTAAACCTTCCTTTCTCCGATGAAAACAATCCCAAGTGCCTCAGCCTTTCCTCATACGATCTTCCTACCATACCAGGTAACATCCTGGTAAACCTCCTCTGCACCCGTTCCAGTGCCTCCACATCCTTCCTATACTATGGCGACCAAAACTGCACACAATACTACAGATGCGGCCGCACCAGAGTTTTATATAACTGCAACATGACCTCAGGACTCTGGAACTCAATTCCTCTACCAATAAAAGCCAGTACGCCATATGCCTTCTTCATAGCACTATTTACCTGGCTGGCAACTTTCAGAGATCTGGATACATGGACACCAAGATCTTTCTGCTCATCCAGACTACCAAGTATCCGACCATTAGCCCAATACCCCATCTTTTTGTTACTCTTACCAAAGTGAATCACCTCACACTTAGCTACATTGATCTCCATTTGCCACCTTTCTGCCCAGCTCTGCAGATTATCTATATCCCACTGTAACCAGCCACATCCTTCCGCACTGTCAACAACTCCTTCGACTTTTGTATCATCCACAAACATGCTCACCCAACCTTCTAACCCCTCCTCCAGGTCATTTATAAAAATGACAAACAGCAATGGTCCCAAAACAGATCCTTGCGGAACACTGCTAGTAACGGCACTCCAAGATGAACCTTTACCATCAACTACTGCTCTCTTTCTTCTTCCAGCGGGCCAATTCCTAATCCAAGCCTCCAACTCACCCTCAATGTCATACCTACGTATTTTTTGCGGTAGCCTACCATGGTGAACATTATCAAACGCCTTACTAAAAATCCATATACACCATATCTACCGCTTTCCCCTCGTCCACCTCCTGAGGCACCTTCTCAAAGAATTCAATAAGGTTTGTGAGGCACGACCTGCTCTTCACAAAGCCATGCTGACTATCCTTGATCACATTATTCCTATCCAGATGTTCATAAATCCTATCCCTTACAATTCTCTCTAAGACTTTGCCCACAACAGAAGTGAGACTCACCGGCCTATAGAAGTGGAACATATTTCTCTATTTGCTGTTTAATTGCCTTCTATTGCTGACTCTTTCCGATGTCTGATGTTCCATGTAAAAATAAGATAATCTTTCATGCATGTAAGCTCCAATGGATATTGGATCAACCCGATCATCCGTTCCTTTTATGCTAACACCTTCGTTGCCGGAATCAGTTGAGGGAAATATCTCTGAGCTGCTTCCAAAAAGCAATATATTTTCTTCAGTGTTGAGACTAAATCTGTATTCCAGACGTGATCTCACACAATCCTGTACAGCAGCAGCAACACCTTTCCAGTCTGCTGTATGGTTCTCACCCATTTTAGAGCAGTCTCAGCTGTCTGGGGAAATACGCAGGTTTATTGAAAGATCATTGTCCTTTTCTACTCCACCAAAATAACTGCAGATCTGGAGAAAATATCACAATGCTTGAGAAGAGCATAAATGTTGTGGTTAGATGATCTGTGCCATTAATCTCCACAGAGCCCACGTCGGTCATATTCAACAGAATCTGTTAAGGTGGAGCTCAGAAACAGCAAGGAGAAGGACACATTATTGGGAGTTATATATCAAAGTGAAAGCTGCAATATAAATGTTGGGCATGTTATAAAACAGGAAATGAGATATCTGTTTATGGATACTGCAGTAATAATGTACTGCTTCAAATTATATCTGAACTATGTTAAGCCAACTGAATGTTATTTCTGGGGAACATGGATTTCGTGAACATCTGTGAGATGGTTTGCATTAGCATTTTGTCGAGCACCGAGCTTGAGATCAGGTTATTTATGAATTCGTGTTGGATGATCAGAAGAGCTAATTGAAAACATAGCCATTAACGACCTTTTGAAAATAGTGACCACAATGTATTCGTTTTAATTTATGCTGTTTGAGTACATGACATTTTTGGTATCAATTGAAGTAACCATTATAAATCTGGGTCATGCAAGCCGTGAAGGTGTGAGGAGAAAGTGGGGACTGCAAGTTGCTGGAAAGGCACAGCAGGTCCGGCACCGTCAGAGGAGCAGGAGAATGGACGTTTCAGGCATACGTCTTTCATCAGGAATGAGGCTTGTGGGCCAAGTGATAAGTGAGCGGGGTAAAACGGGGGTGGGGGGGTGGGTTAGGCAGCTGGCAATGCGATAGGTCGATGAACATGGGGTTGAAAGTGATAGGTGATGAAGGGAGACAGAACGCCTCATCTACTGCAAACCATTAAACCCGATGTGGTCTTCTCTACGTTGGCGAGACAGGACGTCAACATTTGGGTCGTTTCGGAGAACAACTCTGGTATTGTCACACTGGTCACATTGGCTGCTCTGGGAAGCAAGAAATGAGGTTGCTAAGCTGTGGTGAAAAACTTTGCTTCCTCACTCTCCATCGGAATCATATTGGATGGAGGCAAATGTTGTTCCTCTTTTCAAGAAAGATAATGTGGAAATCCCTGGCAATTGCACACCAGTCAGTCTTATATCTGTAGTTAGCAAGATTTTGGAAAAAGTCTTGAGGGAGAGGATTTCTGACTATTTCGTAAAGCATAGCGTGACTAAAGGCAGTCAGGATATTTTTGTGAGGAGTAGGTCATGCCTGACTAATCTTATTGGGTTCTTTGAGGAGGTGAGAAGACAGGTCGACGAAGGTCAAGTAGTAGATGTGACGTATATGGATTTTGGTATGGTTCCCCGTAGTAGGCTTATTCATACAGTCAGGAGGTATGGAATACAAGGAGATTTGGCTACCTTTAATCAGAATTGGTTAGATGACAGAAAGCACATTTTGGTTGCAGATGGAAAGTATTCTGCTTGGAGGCCAATGCTGAGTCAGGATCCTCTGATCTTCGGCCTCTGATCTTTGTAGTTTTAAAAATGACTTCGGTGAGGAGATTGAGAGATGTGTGATCAAAATTTGCAGACGACGCAAACTTTGGAGGTGCCATTGATAGTACCTATGGCTATTGCAGCTAGCACGACGTAGACAGGATGCAGAGTTGGGCTGAGAAATGGCAGATGGAGTTCAACCTGGATAACTGCAAAGTGATGCACTTTGGAAGGTCGAAAATAAATGCCGAATATAGGATTAAAGACAAGGTTCTAAGCAGTGTGGAAGAACAGAGGGCTCTTGGTGTTCATTCCTGATGAAAGGGTTTTACTTGAAACGTCTATTTTACTGCTCATCAGATGCTGCCTGACCCGCTGTACCTTTCCAGCACCACTCTGATCCAAAATACATAGATCCCTTAAAGTCACCAACCAAGTCCATATGATGGCTTGGCTTTCATTAATAGGGTGATCAAATTTAAGAGCTGCGAGGTTTTGCTATAGATTTACAAGTCCCTAGTGGGACCACACTTGGAATATTGTGTCCGGCTCTGGTCATCCTACTATTGGAAAGATACATAGGCTTTGGAGTGGGTGCAAACAAGGTTTGCCTTAATGCTGACTGTTGTGGAGGGCTTGTCTTATAAAGAGAGGTTGACTAAGCTTGGACTTTTCTCTCTGGAGCGAACGAGGAAGAGAGATGACTGATTAAGGTGGACATGGTAATGAGAAGCATGGATAGAGTCAATAGCCAGAGACGTTTCCCCTGGGCAGGGTTGACTGGAGCGAGGGGTCATAGTTTTAAGATATTGGGAGGAAGGTATAGAGGAGATGTCAGAGGAAAGTTGTTTGTGCAGATAGATGGGAATGCATGGAATCCGTTGCCAGCGGTGATGGTGAAAGCAGAGGTATTAGGGACACCTCAACACCTACTGAACATTCAAATGGACAGCAGTGAATTGAGGGGCGTCCAGATAAGTTTATTATATTTTTACATTAGGCTTGATCCTCGGCACAACATAGTAGGCCGAAGGGCCTGTTCTGTGCTGTACTTTTCTATTTTCTATTTTCTATATTCTTATGTGTTCATCATCCTTCCCATCAATCTGGTCCACCGAACTATAACTTTTAGCCTCACCTTCATCTACCTATTAGATCAAAGGAAGTGGCTTAAAACAATACCGACATTTGTAGTAAGCCAGTGGATTCAGAGAAATGTATGACCCAGGAAAGGAGGACCAAGAAACTGAGAAGAAATTCAAAAAGAGAAAAAAACATGCAAACAATAAAAGACTGCTGAAAAACTTCTATCAATGTATGAAAGAGAAATAAAAACAAGGTCAAATGTGAAACAGTGAGTTTGCAGACAGGATAATTTGTTATAGAGAACATTACAGAGACAATAAATAGATTTTTTTGTGTCTGTCTTCAGGAAGAATATCCATAAATTCTCCCAGGTAGACCAAGTGACCATGGAACATGTGCAAGTAATGTCTAAAATCATTCATATCAGTGATGAGGTAGTATTTGACAAGACAGCTGGATTGAGTGATGATATATCTGATAGACCAGATTTACTTCATCCAAACATTTCAGTGGAAGCAGCAATAGTCATATTGATTGCATTACGGTTTTTCATGTTATTTTCCGAAGCATTCCCAAAAGGCAAGGAGCCAGTCAGGATAAGGAACGGTTACAATTATTATCCGCCAGTTTAAGAAAGTATGAAGATGGAGAGTGCTGAACTAGGGATCAGTTAAGTTGCCATCCATTGGACTGTTGGACTCGAATACAAATCATGTGCTACTGGATACATTGAAGGTAAGGGTAATACTGAGGAGTATGATAATGCATCGAGGAAAGGAAAATCATAAATGCAAACTTTTTTTTGGATTGGTTTGAAGATGGTTTTTGTAGACATAGGCAATGAGGAACCCTTGGATAAGGTATAGTTGGATATTCAGGAGAATATTTTAAAGAACTCACGCAGTAAGCTCATAAGAAAAGTTATGCGAAAGGTATTGGGCAGAACATATGCAAATGGGAAAGCAAAAATTAGGTTTACATGCATGTGAATGCAATTGGAATATAGAAGATGTCATCCATTTGTTGCATAGAGTGTTGGTGTGATTAAACTTGGAACATTGTGGACGGTTTGGAGTCCCAATCTAAGATAGAATATACTGAGTACAGAGGAACTGCAAAAGGCATTCTCCAGATTAATCCATGAGACGACAAAAGTGGCTGATGGGGACCGCAACCTGTGATCTCGAGTTTCAGAAGATGAGAAGTAATTGTAGTGAAACTTAGAAACACCGAGGGGACTGAATAACAGAGGACATGGAAAAGTGCAAACAGGCGAGATTAGGGAGACTGTCACGATATTCTGCATGTACAAGTAGAACAGAATAATCAGCAAACAGTTAGTGTCCATTAGAAACCAAAGGGGCAATCTGTGTGTGAAGCTGGTGAACATTGATAGATTGTGACATGAGGATTCACATCTGTTTTACCTGAGAGAAGGAGAATGTAAATACAGAATTCAAGAAGATGGACAGTGAAGCTCTTGAACAGGTTGATGTAAAATGCGAGCAGGGATTTGAGGCTTTGTCTTGTATAAAATTTAACTAATCCCCAGGTCCAAATGAGTTGTAAAACAGGCTGCAATTGGAGACAATGGAGGAAAGACACTGACTGAAAATTTTAATTGAAATCTGGCCATAGGGGAGGTGCCAGAGGACCGGGGAACAGCTACTTTGATTCCACTTCACAGTAAGGGTGGTAGTGATAGACCACGGAAGTATACACGAGCGAATGTTAGATCACGGAAAATCATCATGACTTTATCAGAAGGAAGTCACATCTAATTAATTTGATTGAATTAATATGAGGTGGTCGCTTGTTTAGTTTTGCAGCAAGGCCTTTACCGAAGTTCCATTCGGGAAATGAAAATTAAAGTAAACACTCACAGTATCAAGGGTAACGTGACAAGTTACAACGAATGTTGTCTTAGTGGCACGAGCAGGAAGGTGCTGGGAGAAGGCTGTGTGAATGGAGACCAGTGTACCCTGGTGTACAACAGGGATTAGTGCTGTGTCCCTTATTGCTTCTGGTATTGTTAAATGGTGTAGATGTGAATCTGCAGGGGTGTTGATGGACGGAATGGCAGTGGTGTGAAGCAAGTTTGTGTTGGACACAAAGATTGGCCGGGTGGTTGGCAGTGAGGAGGAAGGCCATATGTTACACGAAGATACAAATGGAATGGTAAGATGGGCAGGTAAATGGCGGTTGGAATGTAACCTTGATAAATTTAAGGTGATGCACTTTGGAAAAAGGAGCCAGACAGGGGAGGACTTAATGAATGGCAGCACACTAGGAAGCTCAGAGGGTGCTTGTTCGCACATCCTTGAATGAAACTGGGCAGGGAAATCGACTAGTTAAGAATTGGACCTTGGGTGTAGCCTTTATTCATCAGGGCGAAGTTTATAAGAGTTATGCAAGGCTTTGGTTTGGCCAAGATGGAGTACTGTATTTAGTTCTGGGAGCCACATTACAGGAAGGATATGATTGTACTGCAGGGTGTGCAGAGGAGATTCACAAGGATATTCCCTGGGATGGAGCATTTCAGCTATGGAGAGAGTCTGGATAAACTCGGCTTGTTTACCTTGGAGCAGACAAGGCTGAGAGGGACGTGATTCAGAAGGAAAAGATTACGAGGGAGATGGACATGGTGAATAGACAGCATCTGTTCCCTTTAGTCAGAGGGTCAAAGCAAGGGAGCACACTTGAAAAGTGATGATTTTGATGTCAAGAGAGGATGTTTTTGTCACCAAGAGGGTGTTGTGGTCTGGAATGTACTTTCTGAGAGGGGAGTTATCACTGGTATCCTCACAGCCTTAAAGAAGTACTTGGACGAGCAGTTGGAAGTGTTATAACATTCTAGGTTATGGGCCTGCTATAGGAAAGTGGGACTAATGTAAATCGTGCTGTATTTCTATTGGTACAGAGTCATGTGCCTATGAGTGTATACTGACAACATTCTGGCAAGAGTACTGAAAGCTTGTGCTCAAGAACTTGTCACTGTCCGAGCCAAACTGTTCTAATACCGTTACCACAACGACATTTCCCCGAGTATGTGGAATATTACCCAACTATCTCCTATACATAAAAAGCAGAACAAATCCAATGCAGTCAATTACCGACCCATCAGTCTACCCTCGATCATCAGGAAAGTGATGGAAGGTGTCAGTGCTTTCAAGCAGCACCTGCTCAGCAATAACGTGATCAATGACACCCAGTTTGGACACCACCAGGGCCACTCAGCTCCTGACCTCATTACCTTGTTTCAAACATGGACAAAAGAGCTGAATTCCAGAGGTGGGGTGATAGTGACAACCCTTTAAAACAAGGCTGCCTTTGACCAAGTGTGGCATCAAGGGGCGTAAGCAAAACTGGAATCAATGGGTATCAGTGGCAAACTCCCAACTGGTTAGAATCATACCTGACACGTAGAAAGATGGTTATGCTTGATGAAGGTCAGTCAATCCAGCTCCAGGACAAGTCTGTAGGAGTCTCTCTGGCAGTGGCCTGGGCACAAATATCTTTAGAGCTGCTTCACCAATGATATTTCTCTATTATGAGGCCAGAAGTGGGGATGTTCACCAATGATTGCACAATGTTCACAACATTTGTGGCACCTCAGATACTGAAGCAGTCCATGTCCAAATGCGACAATTTCTGGACAGTATCCAGGCTGACACGTGGCAAGTAAGATTGACGCCACACAAATGCCAGACCGTGACCATCACCACTAAACTACAATCTAAACACTGCCCCTTGGCATTCAATGGTGTTACCACCACTGAATCTAACAGGATCAAAATCCTGGGTGGTAATCATTGCTCAGAAACCATGATGCCCTTCCACCATCCATGCTATCACTGCCATCTCAGAACCCAGCCAACAATGAAGTCTATGAACCTCGGGCATCATCTCGCCCACGTCGGCTTGCTGATATAACAGAAGCCAAGTATAATCTTGGTCCTATTCTTCTTTTCATTCTCCTCTACTCTGGACCCAACTCGAAGTCTTTTGTGGGCGGCACGGTGGCACAGTGGTTAGCACTGCTGCCTCACAGCGCCAGAGACCTGGGTTCAATTCCCGCCTCAGGCGACTGACTGTGTGGAGTTTGCACGTTCTCCCCGTGTCTGCGTGGGTTTCCTCCGGGTGCTCCGGTTTCCTCCCACAGTCCAAAAGATGTGCAGGTCAGGTGAATTGGCCACGCTAAATTGCCCATAGTGTTAGGTAAGGGGTAGATGTAGATGTAGGGGTAGGGGTATGGGTGGGTTACGCTTCGGCGGGGCGGTGTGGACTTGTTGGGCCGAAGGGCCTGTTTCCACACTGTAAGTAATCTAAAAGTCCGTTTTCTGGCTCCGGGTTGAGAACCCTCCAGGGCAACACTTAAATCAACTTAAATCTGCAAGTTACGCTCACGTTGCTGCCGAAGCTGTTCGCAACTTATATAAAAGAGAGGGAGAAAATGTGAGTTTAATGCGGACACGCCCTAGCACAGGAGCCCTTGGAATGTAAGCACTAGAATAAACGGATCATTTTATTGGAGACAAAGGCTTTCCGAGTATTACAGGAGTCGGAATTTGGGCGCCAAGTATTTTCAATACATTTATTTAAGGGGATCACATGGAATATTTCCACGTCTGCTTAAGGCACTAAACGATTTTCATAAGAGAGTGGGTTAGAAGGCTGTAAAAAACATCCAAGGCTAATGAGACAAGTGAAGTGAATTGGTAAATACGTGGGAGATGGAGAGCAATGTGGGTAGATCCGACATTTTGCCCTTTGTTGGAAAAAATATAGAACGGCAGACTCCCACATGAGAAAGAATTTCTTGAAAAGAGTTAGTGTATGAAGGGATTCATTGTCCTTTTTCCAGTTTTGTTCTGTGCAGATCTCTGAGGCCCTTGGAGTGTGGTGAGTTCTGAAATGAAAAGTCATTACTGTGACTGGCATAGATTCTGACCCATTGTACATTGTCCCATTACAATGGGCAGCTGTAACATTGAGAAGCATCTGGATCTCTCTGTACACCAGTACACCATCTCTCAAAAAAGCAATACTGCAGGAACAGAAAACAGTTCGGAAATATAAAGGTGAGTTCCCATTCATCTCAAGGCGAGTTCAATACAGGTGCAGGATGTCTTCATGCCTTGGTCTCCTTTACCGAATAAAGCACAGACATGACGTTGTGAGAGAGCAGTGAAGGATGAATAGGCTGATCTCTGGGATGACAGGCTTGAGAGGGAAGACGGATACTGTGAGAGGAGAAAAGTATTGAGGAGATGTTCGACGAAGAACTAGAGGGGGAGGGGTGTTCAATGTGTTGAACGGCTACACCTTTCCCAATGCTTCTGTGTCGTCTGTGGGTAACCTCAGTAAAGGTGGAAGCAGATTAACAGATCTTAGAAAGGAGGTCTCCTCAGGGCCGACAGGATTGCGTTTCCCATTTCTTTTTACAATACTGAGAGTGCTGCTCGGTGTTCTGCTCGGTTTCATTCTTAAGACTTTGGAGCAGTTTGACACAATTGTGTTTCGTGCTTATCCGTTTCAGAGACCATTGGCAGTTTATCACAATTCTTTGTGTCGGAAGTCACTTTTATACCAGACCAGGAAAAAAGCAAGTTCTCATTCCTGACAGTACATTAGTGAAGCGCAATGGCATTAACAATCGGCATGGCCTTTAATTCACGATGACTGACGCCAGATTATCGATGTCGATATTTTTATAGATGTTTTAAATACCACCCACCCACCCCCCGCCCACCGCCAAGTGCAAGACGATTAGCTTGGTTTGGATCAGTAAACGTCGTGATATTTCCACAACAGCATAATCTCAACATGAGGACCTATCAGAAACCCTACTAAACAGGTTATGTCTGTGCCGCTTGACAGCTAATAGACAATAGACAGTAGGTGCACGATTAAGCCATTCGTCCCTTCGAGCCAGCGCCGACATTCATTATGATCACGTCTGATTATCCACAAACAGTATCTTGTTCCATCCTTATACCCGTAATCATTTATTCCACAATATTTCAGAGCGCTATCCATCTCTTTCTTGAAAGTATGCAGAGACTTGGCTTCCACTGCCTTCTGGGCCAGAACATTGCATATATCCACCACTCACGGGGTGAGGAAGCTGCTCCTCAGCTCTGTTCTAAATGGCACACACCCTACTTTTAATATTCGTGCCCTGGCTCTGAACTCTCCCAACAGCAGAAACATGCTTCCTGCCTCCAGCGTATCCAACCGTTTAATAATCTTAAACGTCTCAGTCAGATTTACTCTTATCCTTCTTAACTCAAGTGTATACTTGTCCAGTCGCTCCAATCTTTCAACATATGACAGCTCCACCATTTTGAAAATTGACCTCGTGAACCTACGCTGCACACCCTCAATAGACAGAATGTTCTTCCTCTAATTTGGAGATCAAAACTGCACACAATATTGCAGTTGCGGTATCACCATGGCCCTGTACAGCTGCAGAAGGACTTTACTTTCTGCTCTTTTACTCAATTCCACTTGTTATGAAGACCAGAGTGCCATGAGCTTTCTTAACTGCCTGTTGCACCTGCATGCATGCTTTCATTGACTGATCTAAAAGAACGCATAGATCTCGTTGTACTTCCCCTTTACCTAACTTGACTCCATTGAGATAGTAATCTGTCTTGATGTTCTTGCCACCAAAGTAGATGATCATACATTCAATCAGATTAAACGGCATCTGGCATGCATCCACTCACTCAATTAGCCTATCCAATCACCCTGTATTCTCATAACATCCTCCTTACATTTCACTCTGCCACCCAGTTTTGTGTCACCAGCAAGTTTGCTAACATTATTTTTAATATGGTCATCTATATCATTAATATTTATTTTGAGAGCTGCGGTCCCACCACCGAACTTTGTGGTTCCCCACTGGTCACAACCTGCCATTTCGAAATGGACCTTTTTATCACTGCTCTTTGCTTCTTATCAGCCAGCCAATTTTCAATCCAAGTCAGTATTTTGCCCCCAATACCATGTGCCCTAATTTTCCTCACTAATCGCTACTGTGGGACTTTATCAAAGGCTTTCTGAACGTCCAGGTGCACTAATTCCACCTTGTTCCTTGTTCCTTGTCCATCTTCATAGTTTCATACTCAAAAAAATCCAGAACTTCAGTCAAACACGATTTCTCCTTCATAGATCCATGCTGAATATGACCGATTCTGTTACTGCTATCCAAATGAGTCGCAATTCCATTTTTTGACAGCTCTACCAAAAAGATCTTCCACCAATTTGACTATCACGATGTGACTGAGGGCATGGTGATTCCTCTGATTACGATTTTTCTCCTTTAAGGGGACTCCACGTAGTTGTTCAATTTTACACTTTGCCTCAGAGATGTAAGAGTTGGGGCTCAAATGAAAACGCTTACCTTGGGGCACGGCTTGTTGTGCAGCACAACATTTCAATCCTGTTGCAGGAATGGTGTTAATGGTCATAGCGCTTTTTGTGTCCACTGATCAGCAGTTCACTGATATCACCTGGAGCGAATCGAATTGTTTGAAGAGAAGCATCAGTGATTTTGTGGGCATCATGACGAGGGGAGGTTGGATCATCCACTATACACTTCTGGCTGCGGAATATGCATCCAAGATTTTTTTTCACCACAGATGTGCAGGGCTCTTACATTATTTGTGATAGAGATACTTGTGGGCCCCATGCCTCCAATAGTTGTTTGTTCATCTCTAGTTACTGATGATTGGTTATTGGAAAGCATCAGAACTTAGAACAGATCTGCGGGTCTTTCGATCATTGCACCCTCTCCAGAAGATTTTAGTTCTGTGATTGAAATGTAAACAGCTTAAACGTTTTGTCATATGTTTTCGGTACACATAGTTCTGACCCTGGTATGTTTTCCCAGAATCGGCACTGAACGCAAGATCAGCTGGATGGTAACCGTGGACTCAGATATTATCTCAGACAAAAAGTTACAAATTGTGCTTGCATACAGTTCTGCTGCTGCTGCTGCTGCTGTTTTGCACAGCACCACGGAATTGCCACGAATTCTTGAGACAAAGCAACAGAGGTCGATCGGTGAAAATATGTACAGAGGGTTTTGGTCTGAAAATTAATTGAGGGCCACAAGGAATTGACCATTAAAGAAGAGTAACAGAGTCATTGAGTCTCAGATTCATATAATATTCAAATACACCTTTTGGACCAGATCTCCCATGACAACGAGGTTTCGTCAATTGAACTAGTCCTATTTCATGCATTGAGCACAATACTTCTGAAACATTCCTATTCATACCTCCATTCAACTGTATTTTAAGTGTTGTAACTGTACTTGTCAGTTTCACTTATTCTGCCTACCACTGTGAGAAACAGCTGCCTCTTATTCCCCGTTTACATCCCGCCCCCTCACTTTAAATCTATGTAATTTAGTTTTAGGCACTTCTGCTCTCGGGACAATACCTTGGCAATTAATCCTATCCATGTCCCTCATCATTGAAGGCTCTTCTTATCCTTCTATGCAAAAGTGAAAATTCCCGTACTATACAGACTTTCTTCATATCTCAATCTCTCCCATCTCAGTCACGTCACGAATTAGTCGATTTTTAAAGCCTTTTCTTTAAAAGCTGAGATTAGCGGGTCGAAATTGCATAAGAATTGTTTACGATGGAATGGAATTCATGCTTGGTTTGAAACAAAAATAAATGGACAAACAAGAGCCAGATCACGACAGAAAAATGTAAAACACAAACGAAAACAATGTATAGGCGTTATTAAATATTTACCTACAAAATAGCTGTTGCTATTCTGCCTGCCAAAGTGGAACGGTACTATCGTAACGCATTCCAGTTACCAGCGCTGTAAAGTGCGTGCAGGTCTACATTTTCTGTATATACTTGAGTAATCGTTGATTTTTTGACTATTTTTTAAGTTCAAATTAGTCTTGTCCACTATTGCATGGAAACTACACTTGTGTTGCTGAAACTCATGTGCATCAATATTCATACTCTACGGTTAGCAGAACTCCAACATATACACCCAGAACAGAGCAGTAGAGCCAGCAGACTGGAAAGCCAGAGCGGAGTGCAATGGGCTAGCACACTGATTGATAAAATGTTGAACTGTTATCTCTAATGGACGAGAGTCGAATGTACTTGTTATATATGGCAAATCCCATATAAGGGTCGACTTTTACATGAGATCCGCTTATACTTGACATATCCGGTTATTTCCTACACTTTCCCAATAGCAGGGCGACTAAAATTGTACTCAATATTCCAAACGTGGCTTTACCATTGCCTTGCACATCGACAACACATTGACATGTCCCAACCCCGAAATTCAATACTGTTCCAAGAAGGCAAGTGTGCCTGATGCCTTCTTCACAACTTCGTATACATGCGGCCCCCACTTCCAAAGAATTACGTACGTGCACTCTGGGTTCCCTCTGTTTGACAACACTCCACAGGGCTGTACCGTGAAAAAGGCTACGCTGGTTGCCTTAAAGTGCAAAACCTTACATTTGTCTGCAAGAAACTCAATCTGTTGTTCCTTTTCCCCACTGGCTCAGCTAATCAAAATTAAACTTTTCTTTTCAATCACTTTCTGCACTGTCCACGATATCCCCAATGTTAGTCTGTTCTACAAATTTACTATGCATGCTTCCTATGTTCTGACCAAATCATTTATAAATCGAAGGAACAACGGTGGATGAAGCACCAATCCCTGTGACAAACGCTGGTCCCAGATGTCACGTCGGAACAACAAATATCTACCAGCACCCTCTGTCTCCTACTGTCAAGCTAATTTTGTATCTAATTGATGAGCTGTCCCTGATTCCCTGTGATGTAAACTTATACCCAGTCTCGCATGCAGAAAATTGTCGGATCTGACTAAGTTCCACGTAGCATCTGAGGAGCAGGAAAATCAACGTTTCGCGCAAATGCCCGAAACAGGAATTAAGGTTTTTCCTTCGGGTTCATTCCTGATGAATAGCTTTTGCCCGAAACGTCGATATTACTGCTCCTCGGATGCTGACTGACCTGCTGTTCTTTTCCAGCATAACACTAATCTAGACTCTGATTTCCAGAAACTTCAGTCCTCGCACTTACTTAGTTTCCACGTAGACAACATATGCTACTTTACCTTGATCTGTCTTCTAGGTCACTGTTAAGACAGAGGGAAAAACCTCCTGCTTAAGTTAAAACCTGCAGCACAGAACAGATTTATTCAGTGCAGTAATTCGTAAAACCTCCAGCGGCCATGGACTATTTAAATTAAAATCTAACAACCATATTTCTTAAAGTATAACAGGGAATAACTAACTGTCAACAATTTACAATTCCTTACTCTAAACTATTTTTTACATTCCTTTCTGTAATATTAGTTCAATAAAACTACGTAATAACGTTTACAATACAACAATTCTTATCACGAAATCAGGCATCTTTCGTTTTCTCTGAATTCCGGTAATCTTTTCTTGCTGTTAATGACTACTAATTCGCTGGTTGCTAATCGATAAAGGTACCTTTTAAGGGAATTGTTTTACGGGCAATCTTTTTACATGCTCGGTCATAGCCTTTCTTTTTCAATTGCTCAATTTTAACTGGCCTTCTACACCAAAGCATCGGATTGTGTCATCGTATTTTAAAATTTTCAATTTACTGAATTAAAAGTTGATTTCTATCTTGCATTTTTCGGGGTATAATTTAAAATGTTTGGTCTAATTGGAAACTGTTTTCTCGTTTCCAGGTAACCAGCTACAGCAATAGCTGGACCACATGTTATATTGTGTCTCATGGAGAACACTTCGTGCTGTCATTATTCATTCCAACTCTGTTCAAGGTAAATTACACACACTTCTTCATAAAATCTTGTACCTTACGAAAAGGCAGAACCATCATAATTAAAAGATTACTTCATTTTTTCTCTACCTTTCAAACAGATTATTTTACCATACAGATAACTTTAATATCAGTTCACTTCAACTTTTTCTTATTAACGTTTATTTATATAACGTTGAATAAATACTAATCTCATCTCAACTCTACCAGTTAAATCCACGATAATGTGCTTATGATTACATTCCTCCAACCCACACGTATGGTTTTTAAATTAAATGCCTGAACAATTAGACTCCAACGTATCTCTAAGAATTCGACTCATATCCTTGTCTTTCACGAGTTCAAGAGTTTTGAAGTGTTCTAATAATGTAAGCGGATTGCGGTCAGTGTACACAACCACCTCCGACACATTGTTCCTGACATATTGCAAGGCCAGTCGCAAACTGAACAGTTCTTTTTCCATCGTGGAGTGTTTCATTTGGCGGATGTTCATCTTCTTCAATAAGTAACGAAATGTAAGTTTAATTCCATCTTCATCTTCATTGTTGGAGTACACCTCCAACTCCAATATTACTCGCTTTGATGGCGACTTTAAAAGTTGCAAAACGTTTGGTTTAGCTAAAACTGCTGTGGTGGTTACTATTGATTTGAAATGGTCAAATGCCTCCTAGCATCTGTGTGTTCAATGAAACTTTGTGTTCCACTTCAGGAAAGCGTTTATTGATGCCATTGCACTGTTGAAGTTTGGAACAAGTTTCTGACAAAATCCGCTGATTCATAGGAATTGACACACCTCTTTTGACCGGGTTTTTAATCGAAACTTCTTGATAGCCTTCATCTTTATGTTTCGTGGGTGAAACGTACACGAGCAATGTTTTATCCTCAGAACGTCATCTCTGTGTTCGCAAATTCTATTTAATTTAAGTTTATCACCAGTTTTGCTATTTGTAGTCGTTCAAAAAGCTCTGGCAACTGTTCCATGTGATGCTTCCCGGATCCTGAAATATCACTACATCATCCAGACAGACTGCACAGTTTTTTACCCCAGCCAGGATTCTGTTCGTGATTCTTTGGAATGTGGTGGGTGCATTCTTCAATCTGAAGGGCATCGCTTTAAACTGATATAGGCCATTGGAAGTTACAAATGCAGAATATTTTTCACCATCTCTAATAAAGTTAATTGCAAGTAATCTCACACTAAGTCCAACTTGGTGACGTAACTGGTATGTCCGAGTTTTTCGATGTAGTCCTCCAGTCGAGGTATTGGATATGAGACTAATTTTGTTGATCTTCTGATTTTCCACGCAGTAATATTCGGTCTCGTCGGGTTTGGGAACTAAAACGATTGGAGAACTCCACTCATTCTGCCTTGGTTTGATGATGTCCTCGTCGAGCATTGCCTCCACCTCCTTCTGGAAATGGCTGGCTTTGAAAGGATCAAGTCGATAGGGGTTTGTTTTACTGGAGCAGTATTTCCTATGGTCTGCTTCATCTAGAATAGCGTAGGTCTTCCCGATCTGAATTTTACATATGTATTTGTACTGCAGTGACAAATCTATTGAATGCATTCTATGATCCCGAGGCAGACAGGTTGCTAATCTATCCCTATCAATTTTGAGCCACCAAAAAATCCATATCATTTGTATTTGACTCCTTGCTCTGCGGGTCAGTAACTAACACATATTTCACCAATTCTTCCTCTCCAGTATAATATGGTTTCATCATGTTCGCGACATATTAATCGTATTTTTTCGATCTAGCATCCTTACTAAATAGGTCACCAGACACAACTTTTTTTCAATTTCATAGGGACCACCAAAACTGCATTTGACGGGATATCCTATCACTGTTTACACTACGAACACCTCATCCTCTCAGGAAAACGCCCGAATCTCTGAATTTGTATCTGCCACCTATTTCATTCTACACTTCGCCCATGTTTAGATAACCCCCTACTCTATTTAATCTCTCCCTCACCTTTAATGCGTAATCTGAGTGTGAGATCGCCGACGTTTGTCCTGTCAATTTTTATTCAATTAATTTCAAAGGGCCTCTCACTTCTTGAAAGAATATTATCACAAAGGGAGTGAACTGAGTAGATTCGTTTGAGGAATTGCTCATGGCAATCAACACGAATGGGACACCTTTTTCCTCATCATTTGGCTAATCCTTATAGTATGCTTGATTATCGACTTCAAAGTCTGCTGTTACCTTTCTGTCGGTTCCGAGGATTCAGGGTGATACACACTGGGTTAAATTTACTGTATAGCAAAGCGACCCATAATTTCCTTAAACATCCTCGCAGTAAAATCTTACCCTGATCTGACTGTAGCTTTCTGAGTTCCCCATTCGTTGTGAATACAGCTTCGAACTCCTCCGCTACCACTTTTCATTAATACTGTCTAATGGAATTGCCTCCAGAAATCTGGTTGATACATCCATTATGGGTAACAAGTCCTGATTCCTATATTTAATTCTCAGCAGGAAGGATGTGGAGGCACTGGAACAGGTGCAGAGGAGTTTTACCAGGATGCTGCCTGGTTTGGCAGGATGATCGTATGAAGAAAGGCTGAGGCACTTGGGGCTGTTTTCATTGGAGAAAAGAAGGTTTAGGGGTGACTTGATAGAGGTGCACAAGATGATTTGGGATTTAGGTATGGTTGACCATGAGAACCTCTTTCCGTGTATGGAGTCAGCCATTACGAGGGGGGATAGCTTTAAATTAAGGGAGTGTAGGTATAGGACAGATGTTAGGGGTAGATTCTTTACTCAGCGAGTCCTGAGTTCATGGAATGCCCTGCCAGTAGCAGTGGTGGACTCTCCCTCTTTATGTGCATTTAAACGGGCATTAGATAGGCATATGGAGGATAGTGTGCTAGTGTAGGTTAGGTGGGCTTGGATCGGCGCAACATCGAGGACCAACGGGCCTGTACTGCGCTGTATTGTTCTATGTTCTATGTTCTATGTAACAACCCTACTACTTCTGCATTTTTCCAGAATCTGCCAGCCTATGAGTTCTCAAACTCTCTACTTCTATTATGTGGTCTGTATAAATACCCCAATTGCGGTGCTGTTCCATTTATGTTCCTAAATCCTAACCACACTGATTCAGTAGACGAACCTTCCTCAACAACCTTCATTTTTGTAACTGTGATGCACTCTCGGATTCGCAATGCTCCTCTTTTTACACACTCCCAATTCGTTTTAAATGTTCTAAAACCTGGAACATCAAGCAAACATTTCTGCCCCTGTGAAACCCAAATCTTCATGATGGCCATAATATCGTTGCCATCACTCTTGTTTCTGACATTCCTTGCATTATAGAAGACACATTTTAACCGATCCCTTTTTTCAACGCATGAGAAACGTTCCAGATAGGTTCACTAGATCCCGTCACTGCCCCATCTGGTACTGTTCCCCTCTCAGACATGTGGCTCTGTTTCTCACACCCTGCCAAACTAGATTTATCCCTCCCGAATTACATGAGCAAATCTCCCACCCTTGTCCTATTTGTGTCCCTCCATGTCAGGTGCAACTCGTCCTTCAGGTACAGGTGTCACCTTCCCAAAAATGTATCCCAACGTATCGTTATCTGAAGCCCTCCGTTCTGCACCAGCCTCACATTCACGTGTAAAGCTGCATTCACTGACCATTCCTCACCTCACAATCTCGTGGGACCGGTAACAACCTGAATTCACTACTCTATTCCTCCTGCTCATCAGCTTCAAACTTAACTCTCTGGAGTTACTTTTCAGATCCTAAATCCCTTACCTGTGTATATCATTGGTGCCGATGTGTACTACGATTTCTGGCTGTTCATGCTCCCTGTTGAGAATCCTATTAACCCGATCAGCGACGACCCGGACACTGGCACGGAGGAGCCAACAAACCTTCCGAAAGTCCTGTTCTTGAACAGAAACATTTCCTATCAATCGTCGTACGATTGATTTTTTTTTACCACTAGCGCTTTTCTATTCTCCCCCCCCTCGCTTCCGAGCCACAGTGCCAGGCTTTTCCCTGGTTTGCTTTCCAAACAAGCAGTATCCAAAATGATGTACTTATTGCTGAGAGGAACGGCCACAGGGGATACCTGCTCTGAACATCGGTTACGATTCCTCCCCCTGCCTGTGACCCAGCTGCCCTTATCCTATGTCTGGGGATTGACCACCTCCCTGTACATCCACTTGAAAACTTCCCAGAATTCCTTTGCTCCTCCACGACGCCTGCTATAAGTGTTTTAAACGGTGAGACGTACCTTCAAGACGTCTTTGGCTCCTCACTCGCTCCTCTCGGCAAATATAGACCCCGATGCCTGAGCTCAGTGTTCTTAACGCTTATACTCACCTTCCCAGACACTTATGTAATGTATTGTTGAATTGTTAGCAGTTTTTCTGTGTTTTTCCACTATTGTCGGATGGACTGCAATGTTTTGTGATTTAACTTTGTTTTCTTTATTTTTCGGTTTTTCTTAACAATGTTCAGATCTTCGGATAGAGGAGCCGGAGGTAACTCTGTATTTACCATTGCATCTCATGTGGCCAATTTCAAATTCCTGACTGTACTTATGTGAGTTCACGTCACAATGAACCGAATCAACCTAATTCATCTCTTATGGGGCCAAGTTTCTTTGAATTTTTAACTGGCACTATTCTCTCCCTCGTTGCTAATTTCCCCACCATATGTATTTGTTAAATCTATATCGATTCTTCTCAACCACATTTGGCAAAGTTGCCTCATGCCCCCTTTCTGCACTTCTGATTTCGTTGGTAACTGTATTCCTCCTGGTGTGGCCTATCTAGACCATATAAAACATTCTTAAGCCGGCAGACCAGACCAACGCTTTGCAATTTGTTTGGGATGTGCACAGAGAAAATTACCTGGATTAAGTTAGTGAGGTTTTCCAAACAGACAAAAACAATTGTTCACAAAATTGCACAATAAAACACACCGAACAGAATAAAGAATGCCTTTAGAACGCAGTCCAAACACAGTGGACCTAATTACACTGAGTCGAGTTATACAAAACAGTGCCAATATGCCACTCCCCTTTACAAACGGAACGTGCTTACAAGTTGAAGTTAGAAGGACAGATGGAGAGAGTTTCCACTCAACTAACTTTAGAACTCCCAGCCAGTTCTGGACTGAACGACATAGCTGGAGAGCTTACCACTTTCCTTTCATTACACGTAAACCTGACCATCTTGGGCTGGACTCTCACATGTTTACACATCAAGAAATGGCACCTCAAAATCCTTTTCAGCTCTGTACAAACCCAGTCACATCGGAGCTGGGCCCGTTTATGATCCCTCTGAAAATAATCAAGGGCAGACTATTCTTGTGACAAGGAACACCTGTTCAAAAAATATGGACTAGCTTTGTGCCCCTTAAAAAGAAATGAGCCATCATACCAAAAGATGGCTTCTTTCTTAAAACTCATCCAAAACTAAGTTAGTAGTTTAAAACACATAAACACGAAACTAATTATAACCATGCAAACATGCACAACTACATGCAAATTCAGATAGTGGCAAACCCGCCACAGAACGTGGCTGGATTACATTCAAGCCTCGAAAACGCTTCAGCAATCAGGTTTTCGCGAGATACCACATGCACAGTTGTCAAATTGAATGGTTGCAACAAGTTCTATCTAATCAGTCTGGCACTTTGTCCTAATTTTTTTCCACAAATATCGTTGGACTATGATAATTGTTACCAATTGTTTCAGAAGCATTGCTGGTAATGTAAACATTGATATGTTGCAAAGCCAACACCAAATTTAATGTCTCGAACGTTGAATGTTTCTGTTGTTGAACGTTCAACTTCCTGGAAAAATATCCGATGTTTCAATCTGTTCCCTCATCATCCCCCTGCTGGTGCACGGGACTGAAACCCACATCACTGGCTTCGATAACCACCTTGAAAGTCTTCATGTAATCAGGTGTGGTTAATGTTGGGGGAGTTGTACAATAGAGCTTTTAGGCTGTCAAATGTGTTTTGACAGTCCGCTGTTCACTGAAACTTCTTGCTCTTGTTTAACAATTCAGAGAGTGGAGCAGCAACGTTGCTAAAGTTCGGCACAAACATTTTTTTTAAAGCCATTCAATACCCGGAACTGTGGTATTGCTTTTTTCCGACGACGGTGTGGGACATTGCTCCATTACTTTCATTTTAACATCCCATGGGGCAGTTTGTCCATGTCCAATAACATGGTCCAGGAAAGTGACTTTGGCTTTTTGCAAATTCATTTTGAGCCTGGTCTACCAAAGCGCCTGCCTTCAGATATCGATTGAACAAGTCCGATAAGTGTTGTAAATATTCCTTTAATGAATGACTGAAATAACGATGTCATACATTATCATCACCGTTGATTATCCCACAATGACCTTAATTGTCAGTCTCTAAAATATGGCTGCAGCGTTTTTCATACCAAATTTTAAGTGTTATAGATCATTTTGCGTTACAAAAGCCGACATTCCCTTTGCTCTCTCTAAAAGAGGTACTTGCCAGTAGCCTCTGAGCAAGTACAACTTATAAAAGTAAGTTGCTTGTCCTCTCAACGCACAAGCATTTCCAACGGCGTTGACTTTGCGATTGTCCACACATAACTGTTGGGTACCATCTGACATTGACAACATGACTCTGGGTGAGCTCCAGTCACTGAAACTCACTTCGATTATGCCATCTTGGAGCATACTCTCTGTATCTTTCTGAACATTTGCCAAATTTAGAGGGTTATGCCTGTAAGAGTGTTGCTTAATCGGAACAGCATCTCCTATCTATACACATTGCATAATTAGTTTAATACTTCCTACTTTAATTCCACATATCTCCCGAGGTGACAAAAATAAATCTGTTAGGCAATTCCAACTTTCTTATGGAAGCTAACTCAATAATTCATATCAATTTTTGACAAGTTCCTCATTGACCAATTTGATTTGATAAATGTTCAATTCAGAATCCTCTGTACTTGGTTCTTGCTTCAGTCTTATAATCATTTAAACCTTCTTCTCTTGCTTTCTTTCCGTATCAAAATACACTGCTGCCTCATAGCGCCAGGGACCCGTGTCAATCCCACCTCGGACAATTGGCTGAGTGGAGTTTGCACATTCTCCCCGTGTGTGTGTGGGTTTTTCTGGGTACTCCGGTTTCCTCCAACAGTCCAAAGATGTGCAGGTTAGGTTAATTAGACATGTTAAATGGCCCGTAGTGTTATGTACATTAGTTAGGGTTTAAATGTATGGGAATGGATCTGGATAGGTTGCTCTTCGGTGCGTCAGTGTGGACTTGTTGGGCTGAAGGACCTGTTTCCACATTGTAGCGAATCTAAGGTGAAGTGAAAATATTCACATGACGTTCTCTGTAAGATTTCTTTCTGTCTGGAGTCCTGACCAAGCAGTTCACCTCACTCAATTTCCTCTCAGTTTGTACAGTACACTCAGTCTTGCATTTAATGGCTCGTCTATTACTGGAGCTAACACCAATACATTATCCCCAATTGCAAAATCGCAAATTTATGATTTCTTATCTGCCTCCTGTTTCATTGCATGCTGTGATACATTTAAATGCAGTCTGGCCAACACCCCAGCTGTATTTAATTGGTCTGTAAAATTTGACACATAGTGCAAATGGGTGGTCTTTGGATTCCGAACTATTAATTTCTCCATAATCAATTTTATAGGTTATCTTTTTCATGCCCCAAAATTAATTCAAATGAACGGAATATGGTCGATGCATTCCGTACACCTCTGATCGAAAAGAAAGTAAAGATGGATCTCCTTTATCCTAATCATCTGAATAATGCTGACCATAAGTCTTCAACATCATCTTTCGTGTTTGATACCATCAATGTAGCGCTCCAAGTGAATCTGCATGTTACGCACTAGATGTGAATTGTTTTATTCCAAAGTTAGCCCTCACATCCTTAACTATTTTGGATGTGAAGTTTGATCCTTTGACCTGACTGGATCTCCAGGTAATTCGTGACTAGCAAAAAAAAATAAATAATTTGTCAACAAAATATTTAACTGTCATGTTGCATAATGGGATTGACTCTGGAAAGCTTGTCGATTTATCGATTGTTGTTAGTAAATGGCTTATTCCCACTTTTTGCTTGAGGTAGGAGATCTACACAATCAATCACGACTCTTGTGAGTGTTTCCTCAAATGCTGGAATAAGTATGAAAGGTGTAGGTTTTGTTACTGCCTGTGGGCAAGGGATTAGCTGACAGGTTTGTCATGTCTGGCAAAAGTCAGCAAAGTACTTGTGTAGTCCAGGCCAGTAAAAGTCCCTATGTATTTTTGCCTTTATTTTCCTCACTCAATTACTTCTAATTGGTAACTCATGTGCCACTCATAGCACCTCGTTTCTCTACACTACTGGCAAAACAAGTTGCTGAATCTCTGCGCATTTCACATCTGCTTGAATGTGAAAGGATCTCAATTTCATTACATTACAGTGTGGAAACAGGCCCTTCGGCCCAACAAGTCCACACCGACCCGCCGAAGCGCAACCCACCCATGACCCTACAATTACCCCTTGCCTAACACTACGGGCAATTCACCTAACCTGCACATCTTTGGACTGTGGGAGGAAACCGGAGCACCCGGAGGAAACCCACACAAACACAGGGAGAACATGCAAACTCCACACAGTCAGTCGCTTGAGGCGGGAATTGAACCCAGGTCTCCAGCACTGTGAGCCAGCAGTGCTAACCACTGTGCCAGAGTGCTGCCCTAATTCCTAATTCAGACATCGTTTGTTAGGTGATAACACAGGGGGATGCATTCACTCTCCTTCTCTCTCAATGATTTTGATAGAATTGCTTTAGGTTCTCATGTTTTTGTTGTAATCAAAAATCTTAACAGAGCTAAAGTTCCTTGCATGCTTAACTATTTTCTCCCGTTCTGAGTCACTTTTCTGATCAAGAAAGTTCTCAGAAAAATCCATCAGCTTCCCTTGCTGCGACTTTGGATGTCTCTTACTTCTGCTTGTGCGTCTGTCATCTTTTAACCACACAATCACGGGACATTCGTGGCTAAACATACTTCAGGACTTCAGTTGCGTCTCCACTCGTTTTTCAACCTGAATAAGCAGCACGTCTATCGGTGAATCAGCCATATCATTTGTCAGCATTAATTGCATTCCTGGAGCTGAGAGGTGATCCAGTGCATCTACCACAAATTCTCTATTCTTCGCTGGACTCTCTCGTCTCACTTTTGACAATTGAGTACACTTTACACACTGCATGAATGCATGTTACCAATACCTTCTTTGGTCCTCAGGAGAACATACCTCCTCATCCTTCAGCATTACAGACTTGGAGGATACTGTGTCCCTTAATGTTGTAAATCATTATCTGCTACTCCTACCCTACGTGATTTAACTTTACCCAAGCATGAGTTTTTCTTACACTTACACCTTCATCAACCTTCCTTATTTTGTACACTCTGAAGCAGTTGTCTATCTTCCCTTGAGCGTTTTGTTCCTAGTCCAACAAAGTTTCAAGGCTTGTCTGTTTTTTCTACATCTAGCTATCTCCTAGCCCATTAACACTGTGATTTCCAGTGGCCCCCATTTTTAAGATGGAAAAAATGGAACATTGTAACTTCTTTGGCCCTTCCTCGGTATTTTTTTACCCTGTGGTATATTAATCTTATGATCTACGTTGAAATCTACTTATCCTTTTGAACATGAGCATTTCTCTTTGTCACAATTTCTATCCGTCATAGACTGAACTTGATTTTGGGAGGCAAACCGAGTTTCATTTACCAGCTCATAATCATCAGCCGCTTCAGCTGCGAGTCTTGCCAGTTTACCTCTCTTTTCTTTCACGAGTTCACGTAACTTTCTCGCTAAGGATACCTTCAGTCTTTACCTAATGCCGCTTTAGCTGACATTACTTTTTCAGTGTCAGGTTTTTTTTGTGTTCCATAACTCTATCTTGTTTTCTTTCTCTGCTCTCTCTTTTGCCCTCGAATCTGCTGCTCTCTCTCTGTTTTTTTTTCCTGTTCTGCTTTTAATAGTACCTCAAAGTGTCGCATTACTGGTGCTTTTTCTGTATCTCTCGCCTCTGATTCAACCTGCTTCATTTGCAATTGAATTCTTGCCAGCTGTGTAGATTCTGTTGGTTTTTTTCAACAACATTAAATGCTGAGCTACTGTTGTAGTTATCTCTCATTTCCTCACAGAAGCAGCAGATCCAATCCCAGTTGTTCTGCCATTTCCTGCCAGCTTGTTCTTATTCACGTTTTGAAATAATGTCAAAGTCACCGAATGCACGTCCAGAAAAATTTAGCGACTGAAAGTACCATTACTTTCCCAAGCTGTGTCTACCTGGACCAAATAAAAACCCGAAATACAGGCCCTAGGACGTTCCGCTCGCTGTTTAGAATTCTGTAAAGAGCCTCCAATCTGTTTTGGACGAGGTCAGACCACTCAAAACATCAGGCAGTACAGAGAAGAAAATTGCAATGTGTTTCGGTAACTGTACAGTGAAATTGACCCTGAGTAAGTTTGTGAGATTGACTGTCAGATTTTAAAACAGGCAAAAACGTATTCACAGCATTACACAATGCTACCATGACCACAGAATACAGATCCCCTCCAGAACTCCGTGTGTCCAAACTAGACAGAATTCTGCTGTTTTAGAATATACACAACAGATCCAATAAGCCAACCCCTTTTAGAAACCAGTATATTGGAACACATGCTAACAGTGGAAGATTAGAAGGGCAGAAGGAGATAAAGAGACAGTTTTCACACAGCTAACTGTTGAACTCCCATACAGTTCTATAATTTATGACACTACCTCCAGCATGCTTGGCACGATGCTCACATGAACCTCGCTGCTGATACCTTACAGATACCTCCTTCTTTTCTCTTGAACACAGACGCAGTATCTCCTATCATGTTTTGCTGCATAATCCTGCTAGCATTGCCAATTAAATTCCACTGGAACAGGCTGATTTACAGAACGGGCCAGACTGACTCTTCAGATAGTGCCAGCTGAGTCTCGAAACCGCACTGGATCCAGTTTCCAGATTACAATTGTCTCACTCTGCAGATTGCAAAAAGGCAAAGTCTCCAGGCTGCAGCAGGCCGAAACCCAGACCACACCGGGTCCTGTCTCCAGAACACGCCAGCCTGCGTCTCCAGGCTGCACAGTGCCATGTCTAGAAGTTGCACCGGGCCAAATGCCAGACGGTACTGGACAATATTTCCAGAAAGCACCAGGCCGGATCACCAGACCTCACCGAGCCCAGTCTCCAGACACACCGGTCCAATCTTGAAACTGCAACGGTCTGATTCTTCAGACCGCACTGGGCCTCGTCTCAAGAACACACGGAACCAAGTCTCCAGATCACACGGGGCCGCATCTCCAGACCGTACCAGACCGAATCTCCCTCCATACCGGGCCTAGAGCTCAAAGGCAGGACTGGGCTGACGCTGCAGATACCACTTAGCCTTGTCTACAAAGAATGGAACTGGTCCGAATCTCCAGACAGCACTGGGCCCAGTCTTCAGAGCGCAATTAACCAAATCTCGAAATAGCGCCAGGCCATGTATTCAGTCTGCACTGGACAAGTCTCCAGACCACAAATAGCCATGTTTCCAACAACCCTAGGCTGAGCCTCCGGACGGCAAATAGCTTACTGTCTGGACAACGCCAGGACATGTCTCCAAACGAATCCAGGCTGACTCAAGACCAAACCACGTCCAGTCTTCACAGACGACCCATGCTCCAGACTGTAGAGAATGCAGTGTCCAGACCATACAGGGCAAAGTCTCCAGACTGCAATGGTCTAGTCTCAAGACGACAGCAGGCCGAATCTCCTCACCAAAACTCCCCAGTCTTCAGAGCACACTGGGTTCCATCTCCAAACCACACCAGGCAGAAAATCCAGACTGCGCCGGGCCCAGTCGCCAAACGACATCAAGTCAATCTGCTTTAGGGTGCAGGACCTGGAGTGTAGGGAGGGTAGGAATATGGCATCAATCTTAAAGGATGGTGCCTGTAAACAGAAGAGTGGCTTGAAGTGTGTATACTTTAATGCCAGAAGTATACGAAATAAGGTAGGTGAACTTGCAGCATGGGTTGGTACCTGGGACTTCGATGTTGTGGCTATTACGGAGACATGGCTAGATCAGGGACAGGATTGGCTGTTGCAGGTTCCAGGGTTTAAATGTTTTAGTAGGGTCAGAGGTGGGGGTAAAAGGGGGGGGGTGTGGCTTTGCTTGTCAAAGATAGTATTACAGCGGTGGAAAGGAAGATGGATGAAGCTTTGCCATCTGAGGTAGTTTGGGTTGAGGTTAGGAATAGGAGAGGTGAGGTCACCCTGTTAGGAGTCTTTTACAGGCCTCCGAATAGTCCTAGAATCGTTGAAGAAAGGATTGCGAAGATGATTCAGGAGAAGAGTGACAGTAATAGGGTGGTTGTTATGGGAGACTTTAACTTTCCTGATATTGATTGGGAAAGCTATAGCTCAAGTTCGTTAGATGGGTCAGTGTTTGTGCAATGTGTGCAGGAGAGTTTCCTGACACAATATGTAGATAAGCCAACAAGAGGTGAGGCCATACTGGATTTGGTTCTGGGTAACGAACCAGGCCAGGTATTAGAACTAGAGGTAGGTGAGCACTTTGGGGACAGTGACCACAATTCGGTGATTTTTAGTCTAGTGATGGAGAGGGATGAGTGTGTACTACAGGGCAAGAGTTATAGCTGGGGGCAGGGAAATTATGATGCGTTGAGGCATGACTTAGGATGTGTGGATTGGAAAAGTAGATTCCAAGGCAAGAGCGTAATTGATATGTGGAACTTGTTCAAGGAGCAACTATTGAGTGTCCTTGATAAGTACGTACCTATCAGGCAGGGAGGAAAGGGTCGTGTGAGGGAGCCGTGGTTTAATAAGGAGTTGGAATCCCTTGTTAAATGGAAGAGGGCGGCCTTTGTAAAAATGAGGCGTGAAGGTTCAATAGGGGCGGTTGAGAGTTATAAGGTAGCCCGGAAGGACCTGAAGAGAGAGCTAAGAGCAGCAAGGAGGGGACATGAAAGGTCCTTAGTTGGTAGGATTAGGGAAAACCCTAAGGCTTTCTATAGGTATGTTAGGAATAAAAGAATGACTAGGGAAGGAATAGGTCCAATCAAGGATAGTAATGGGAAGTTGCGTGTGGAGGCTGAAGAGATTGGGGAGGCGCTGAATGAATACTTTTCGTCAGTATTCACTCAGGAACAGGACATTGTTGTCGATATGAATACTGAGGCACGAATAAGTAGAATGGATGGCTTTGAGATATGTAGAGAAGAGGTGTTGGAAATTCTGGCAAGGGTGAAAATAGATAAGTCCCCTGGGCCTGATTGCATTTATCCTAGGATTCTCTGGGAAGCAAGGGAGGAGATTGCAGAGCCATTGGCCTTGATTTTTGTGTCCTCTTTGTCTACAGGAGTAGTGCCAGAGGACTGGAGGCTAGCAAACGTGGTTCCCTTGTTCAAGAAGGGGAGTAGGGATAATCCTAGTAACTATAGGCCAGTGAGTCTCACTTCTGTTGTGGGCAAAGTCTTAGAGAGAATTGTAAGGGATAGGATTTATGCACATCTGGATAAGAATGATGTGATCAAGGATAGTCAGCATGGTTTTGTGAAGGGCAGGTCGTGCCTCACAAACCTTATTGAATTCTTTGAGAAGGTGACGAAGGAGGTAGATGAGGGGAAAGCGGTACATGTGGTATATATGGATTTTAGTAAGGCGTTTGATAAGTTCCCCCATGGTAGGCTACTGCAGAAAATACAGAGATATGGCATTGAGGGTGAGTTGGAGGTTTGGATTAGGAATTGGCTCTCTGGAAGAAGACAGAGGGTAGTAGTTGATGGCAAAGGTTCATCTTGGAGTGCTGTCACTAGTGGTGTTCCGCAAGGATCTGTTTTGGGACCATTGCTGTTTGTAATTTTTATAAATGACCTGGAGGAAGGGTTAGAAGGTTGGGTGAGCAAGTTTGCGGATGATACGAAAGTCGGAGGAGTTGTAGACAGTGAGGAAGGATATGGCAGGTTATAGTGGGATATAGAGAAGCTGCAGAGCTGGGCAGAAAGGTGGCAAATGGAGTTCAATGTAGTTAAGTGTGAAGTGATTCACTTTGGTAAGAGTAATAAAAAGATGGATTACTGGGCTAATGGTAGACTACTTGGTAGTGTGGAAGAGCAGAGGGATCTTGCTGTCCATGTACACAGGTCTCTGAAAGTTGCCACCCAGGTAAATAGTGCAGTGAAGAAGGCTTATAGCGTACTGGCTTTTATTGGTAGAGGAATAGAGTTCCGGAGTCCTGAGGTCATGCTGCAGTTGTATAGGACTCTGGTGCGGCCGCATCTGGAATATTGTGTGCAGTTTTGGTCGCCATACTATAGGAAGGATGTGGAGGCACTGGCACGGGTGCAGAGGAAGTTTACCAGGATGTTGCCTGGTATGGTAGGAAGATCCTATGAGGAAAGGCTGAGGCACTTGGGGTTGTTTTCTTTGGAGAAAAGAAGGTTTAGGGGTGATTTGATAGAGGTGTACAAGATGATTAGGGGGTTAGATAGGGTTGACAGTGAGAACCTTTTTCCACGTATGGAGTCAGCTATTACAAGGGGGCATAGCTTTAAATTAAGGGGGGGTAGATATAGGACTGATGTTAGGGGTAGGTTCTTCACTCAGCGAGTCGTAGGATCATGGAATGCCCTGCCAGTAGCAGTAGTGGACTCTCCCTCTTTATGGGTATTTAAGCGGGCATTGGATAGGTATATGGAGGATAGTGGGTTAGTGTAGGTTAGGTGGGCTTTGATCGGCGCAACATCGAGGGCCGAAGGGCCTGTACTGCGCTGTATTGTTCTATGTTCTATGTTCTATGTTCAATCTTCCAGACATACCAGACTAATTCTCCAGATTGCACCGTAATTTGTTCCCAGAACACAACGGTCCCAGTCCACAGAGAACACTGAGCAAGACTCCAAACCGCACCAAGTCTATAGAACGCAATGGGCTGAGTCACTAGACCAGACTGGGTCCAATCTTGAGGCTGCACAGGTCCACGTATTGGGACCTCACTGAATCTGTAGAAGGAACCACGATGAGTCTGCTGAACACAATTGACCTTGTCTGCAGATTGACTAACACGGGTCCCAAGACCGCACCACATCTACAGAATGCACTGGGCAGTCACCAGATCACACTGGAACCAGTCTCCAGACCACAGAGTACTGAAAATCCACAATCTGCAAGGTGGAGTCTTGATATTGGTCTGGGATCAGTCTGAAAACTGCACTGAGTTTCCCAATCGCACCTAGCTACATCTGCAGACTGCAACCGGCCCAATCTTCAGACTGTACTGGACATTGTCTCCAGACAGCAAAGGATCAAACCTCCAGACATGAACAGGCCCTGTCTTCGGACTAAACCGAGCGCAGTTTCGACATCACATTGGGCCCAGTGTCCAGTCCAAATGTGGTCCAGTCTCCAGACTGATGCAAGCCAAATCTCTAAACCGCACCAGACCCAGTCTCCTGACCACACAAGGCCGAGTTACCAGACGACTCTTGGCCGAGTCTCCAGACCACACTGCGTTGAGTCTCGATGCCACACTTGACCCAGTCTTCAAACTGCACTGTGCCCAGACTCCAATCTGCACCAGACCGTATCTGCAGATCAAAACAGGCCCAGTTTCCAGACTGCACTAGGCCCAGTCTCCAATTCTGCCGAGGCCCTGCCTGCAGCTCGCACTCTGCCCAGTCTCCAGACTGCACTGGACTCAGTCTGTAGAACGCACCAGCACATAGTGAACCATTCTGCAGAATACACAGCGGACCAGACTCCAGGCCGCACCAGCCTCAATGTCCAGAAAGCAGCGGGCTGAGTCTCCAAATCTCTGGACATCCTTAGGCCGCGTTTGTGGATTGCATGGGACTGTATAGGCAGATGGCACCTGGCCAACTCTCCAAACTGCACACTACTACTGGAGCCAGATCGCACCAGGTTCACGCTAAAAAATGGCACCAAGCTGAGTCTGCTGGCAACACTGCGCAGAGTGTCCAGACTGCATTAGACGCAGGCTCCAGAACACACCAGGACTTGTCCGCAGATTGCCCAGGGCCTAGACTCCAGATCGGGACGGGCCATGTGTCAAGACCATGCTGGGCCCAGCGTTGACAACACACCAGACTGAGTCTACAATGACTGAGTATGCACACCGTACTGGGCCCTGTCTCCAGGCTGGGCCATGCTGAGGCTCCAGATTACAGTTTCTGAGTCTGCAGACAGCTACTGGCTCAGCTTGCAGACTGCACTGGACCTTGTTTCCAGATTGCACCAGGCAGAATCCACAGAATGTATTAGAATGAGTCTCTGGACTGCACCAGACAGAATCCACAGACTGCACCACGTCTAGTCTCCATACCGCACCAGGCACAGGCTCCGACAACACTGCCCCCAGTCTCCAGTCCAAATGCAGCCCAGTCTCCTGACCGCACTGGGCCCAATCCCCAGACTGCAGCACATAAAGAGTTCAGACTGCACCAGCACCGTCTCCTGACTACAATGGCAGAGTCTACAGATCCCATTGAGACGAGTCTCCTGACCACACAAGGTCGAATTTCCAAACCACGCTAGATGCAGACTCTGAGCTGATTCCAAGTTTCTGGGACTTGCTTCGCGACTACACCATTTCGAGTCTTCAGACTGCACTGGGCCGAGTCTCCAGGCCACAATGAGCTGTGTCTCCTGATTGCACCTGGTCGAGTCTCCAATCCACATTGGGTCAGATTTCCAGATAGCACTGGACCAAGTCTCTTACCAGATGAGCCCAAGTTCAGACTAAAGACTGCAGTGTTCTTCGTCTCCAGACCACAGTTACCCCTATCTGCAGATCGCACCGGTCCTAGTCTCAGCACTGCACTGGACCCAGTCTACAGTTCGCACTAAGTCTCCAAACCACCCCAGGCATAGTCTGCAGACCTCACAGAATCTCCATACGGGACCCAGCCGACTCCAGACCGCATTGTGTTTTAAATTTCGAGACATCGCCTCCTCATGCCAGCCTTCCAGTTGTTGACTCCCCACTGGAGACTTCTCCCTGATCCGACGTCCAGCCTGGGACTCATCCCTCAATTCCTGTCCGAATAACATTAAAACATTAAAAGTTTTGGGCAAAATTAGCTCAGAAAAGAGATTGTAAAAAGACAATCTGTAAGAGCAGCTGGAGCAGAGAAGGTCATTCTGGAACATTGCAATTCTACTGCTGTCATTAGGGCAATTCTGCTATTTTCCTCTTCTAACATTATCTGTAGAGATTCAGAGTCGTTTTGTCCGATTTTTTACAATGCTGTTCTTGAAATATTAACAGAAGAAGATGAACTTGCCATGTTGGTCTGTATTCTGAAATTGGATTATCTTCAGAAATTTACAATCCAATCACACTATAAGTTGGAAGAATATCATTTAAAAAAAGACAACACAATAGAATACTTCTATTCCTCTTTCAAAATAGCCTGGATAAAATAGTAATGTAGTGGTCTGCACAAATCCCTGAGCTGGACAGATATATTGGTTCGGTTGACAGAACATTGCGGTGCTGTGACCCGTATAGCTCATCGTGCTCGACCGATATCCAGAAGAACATAAGGACTGAAGATCATAATCGAGAGTGTGCTGTTCAAAAGGAAAGCAGGTCAAGCAGCATTTGAGAAGCAGGAGAATTGAAGGTTCAGGCTTATGTACGCAATGTCGATTCTTCTTCTCATAGCATGCTGTCTGACCTGCTGTGCTTTTCCATCACCATACTCTGAAAAGATATATACTCTGGGTTTGCAGATCAATGCACTACTGTCGTCTCCATAGCTCCGGTTAGGATAGATATTTAGTCCGGTTAAGTGATTAATGAGCTGCTGTGTTCTGCATAACTCCCAGTGCTAGGCAGATATCAAGTCTGTGTTTGAAAATCAATGCACTGTCGCCTGCACAGCTGCAGGCGGGGTGCAGATGCACTGCTATGTTCTACACAGTTTCCCACACTCTGCAGATTGCCGAGTTGTTCCGAGCAGAACTTTCCTGAGCAGTGTTTTGTCCTGAGCAGATATCTCCCCAGCCTCCTGGTTATGTGAAGCGACATGAGAAAGTGATATAACTAACCATGTCAACTGATCTGACAATGGTTTTTACGTTCTCATTTCATAACGAAGCCCTCCACATCTCATCTAATTCATGCTGCTGTGTAAACTTACAGGCTACATCTCGTTGGTGAATATCCTCTGTTCTGGTAGTAGCCAGAGCCTCTTCATTCAGAAGCAGGGACTCATTCCCGTCGTTTTCACTTCTCCACGTACAAAAATGGATGGTCTCTCGGGTAAGAACCGTCCCCTTTATGCATGGTGCAATACACCCACGCTCTCATCGCTCCTCCAGCCAGCCGACTACATTAACATATCCCATAGAGAAGCAATGCGGCCACTGGGAACTTCAGGGAGCAGACTATCAGAGAGATGAAGAAAATTCTGTCCCGATATTACCAGAAAGTTTCATACTGTCTGGAATATTCTAACATCACAGTTTATGTAAGTCCGTGACAGTCCCGGTAACATTCTACATCCTACATTCTCTGGAACAATTTGGGAATGATAAACCCTGAGAAAATTCCACACACAAACTTGCTCAGAACATTAAATGTCCAATATTCCTGTACATTCCACGAAAATTCTGTACACGACAAATCCTTAAATATTCTATTCCTGACACTACATAGAACATTCCTTAATCCAAATTACCAGAACAGTGTCTACCTCACATTCTACCGTCTGCTCTATACTCTCCACTCTTCAGAACATTCTTTACTCTACTATCCCTGAACTATTCCATACCCGATATTCTACAGAACATTGTATCCCCGAAATTATCCAAAATATTCTAAATCCGATAATTTCAGCAAGAGTCTTTATCCACCATTTTCCCGGACACTTTGTACCGGGCGTTCTGCAGAGCAATCTACACCGGAAATTCTGCAGATCAATATGTATGCGACCTATTATGGGACATTTTATATCTGACATTGTTTAGAATATTCTGCACCCAACAATTCCCGAAATATTCTACACCTGACATTCACCAAAACGCTCTTCTCCCGAAATTCTCTGTAACATTCTATACCTAATACTCTCCAGAACATTCCATATCCAACAATCCCTGAAAAACTATTTACCTGACCTGCCCAAGAACATTTCGATTCTTACATTTACCTGTACATTCTGCATCTGACAGTAAGTGGAACGTTCTGTGCCAGACGTGCGCTGGAACATTCCAGACCAGAAGTGCCCTGGAACATTCTATAACCGACAGTCTGTGCATCATTGTGTACCCGAGACTCTCCGTAACATTCGACACCCGACGCTCCCGGGAGCATTTCCATCACTTGCATTTTCCCAAACATTCAGCATCTGAGATTCTCTGGAAAATTCTATTTCTGAACTATCAAGGAGCCATACGTAACCGATATTCCCTCAAACATTCTATACTCAAATTTTACCAGAACATTTTGCCACCGGAATTTCTCTCAACCTGACATTCTATGGAACATTCTGTGCCCGACATTCCATGGAGAATCGTATATCTAACATGTTTCAAAAATTTCTACTTCCGAAATCTCTGGAATATATTGAAATAGTCTTTCCCTGCTGCATTCTATACTGCACATTCCCCAGAAAGTGTGTGTGTAGAAAGTGAGGGGCTGAAAAGCTGGAGATCAGAGTGGAAGTTGTGCTGCTGGAAAATGTCTTCGGATGCTGCCTGACCTTCTGTGTTTTTTCCAACAGAGCACTTTCACCCAGAGATTTCTGTATCTGACATAACCTAAAACATTTTTTCACCGACATTTTCGAGTACATTTTGCGCACAGCATTCCCCTGTACATTCTTTTGCCAACAGTCCATCGAAAATCCTATAGCTGACATTACCCCGAACTTCCTTTACCCGACGTGACCACTAACGTTCTACAAACAACATTCCCCAGATCACTCTGTACACGACACTCTCTGGAATATTTTATACACCACATTCTATGGAATATGCTGTACCCTTATTCTGGAACATTCCAGAATTTCCTTGGACATTGTATACTCGACATTCTCTGGAGCATTCTGTACCGACTTTATCTGAAACATCCTGCACGTGATATTCCTCAGAAAATTCCATACCCAACGTTGCCTGGAATATTCTATGCCCGATATCCCTCAGAAGAGTTTGTAATCGAAATTCCCTGGAACATTTTGGATATGAAAATGCCTGGCACTCCACGGAACATTTCAGAAATGCCATTCCCCGGAACATTCTCGACCTGACATTCTCCGCAATGTTCCACTTCCCAGCGTATTCAATACTCGACATTCTCTGAAATATTGTGTACTCAATTTTCTATGGAGCATTGTATACACGACATTCTGCAGAACATTCTATACCCAATATCCTCAATAACAATGAGCATCCGATGTTCCTGTGGCATTTTATATAAGGTGTTCCATGGAGCAGCCTATGCCTGGCAGTGAACGGACCATTCCATGGAATATTTTATATCTGACATTCCATGAATAATTCCATAACTGGCATTCTCCGGAATGTTGTTTAACTGAATTTCACCAGAACATTCATATTCCAACATTGACATGATCATTCCATACCCCGAAAAAATTTATATGCCATTCGCAACAACAATCCATACCTCAGATTCCTGAAGCATTCTGGACGTATATAACGCTGAACATTGCATTCCCAACATTTCTCTGGGCACTTTTTTGTCAAAATTGTCTGAAAAGTTTGCAACCGACATTTCCCAGAACATCTACACCCGAGGTAGTCCAGAAGATTGTATCCTGACATTCCCTGGAACATTCTATAAAGGACCTTTCACGTAACATACGAAGTCTGACATTCCCGGGAACATTCTGTACCCGACATTGGCCAGAAGGTTCTGCATCCCACATTTCCCAAAATATCCTGTCCATCTCCTTCTGCCGAAACATTCTATTAGATGACATTCCCTGGAGCATTTGCTACTCTACATTGCCCAGTTCATTCTGTACCTGACATTTCCAGTAACATCACAAGCCTGAAATTGTACAGAACATTTGAAAACTCACATTCACCAATACATTCCGTACCTGACATTGGTTGGAACTTACCACACTCGACGTTCTTCAGAACATTTTATACCCTCCATTCTCTGGATCTTTCTGGACCTGACATTGGCCCAAACAGTCCACACCAGCATTCCGTGGAATATTCTATCCTCAACATGCTCCAGAACATTCTCTGCCCTACACACTCTGCCACATTCTGCACACAGTATTGCACGGAACAGTCTGCACACGACATTCTCAGGAACACTCTCCACCAGACTTCCTACAGAAAATTCTTTACCCCTCTTTCTCCAGAATTTGTCCATATCCGAATTTTCCCAGATCATTCTGTACTCGAGCATCTCTAAAAACCTCCTTAACCGACCTTTTCTGGAAAATTCTGCAAATAACATTCTCAGGATTATTCTATACTAGACATGTTCCGGTATGTGCTCTACCACTCATTCTCTCAAATATTCTCTCCTCGATATTTTCTGAAATGTTCACGTTCTTCTCCAGAACATTGTGGACCCGACATTCTCCAAAATATTCTGGACGCGAATTTCTCAGCAACATTTTGTACCCGACTTTCCCCGGGACATATTCTACCTGACATTCGATGAAGCAGTCTAAACCTGATATTCCATGGACAATCTGTACCCGATATTGCATGGAACATTGTATATCCGATATTCCTTGGAACATTCTGTAATTAACATTCCTCTGAACATTTTGCAACCGACATTCTCTGGAGCATTCTATGCAAAACATTTCCTGAAACTTTCTCTCCCCGATATCACTGCAATATTCCACAACAATCTTTCTGCGGTACATTCTGTACCAGACATTTTCCAAAAATTTCTATGGGGGTTAAGTAAGGACTGCAGAAGCTGGAGATCAGATTTTCGTGTGCGGCTGGAATAGTATAGCAACACACTGTCTCACCAGAATTTTCAAACCGTACTTTCCATGAAATATTCTTTACCCGACATTCTCCAGAACATTTAGCACCCGATATTTTCTTGTATATTCTGCACTCGACAGTCTGTCCAATATTCCAAGCCTGACACTCGCTAGAACATTTTGTACACGACGTACCCTGAAACGTTCAAAAACAAGCTTCCCTTCATCATTCTGTAACTGAACGTCCCCAGAATATCCAATACCCAAGACTGACAGGAACTCGAAAATATTCTGTGTCGAAATTCTCTACAACATTGAATGGCCAGCATTTCCTGAAGCATTCTACAAATGATATCTCCCATATCATTGTGTATGTGACATTTGCCAGAATCCCCAATACCCGGAATTTTATGAAACTTTTGCAACCCACAATACCCAAAATATCTCCAACCGAGATTTCCCATAACATTGTATACCTGAAATTCCCTGGGACATACTATTCATGGCATTGCATGGAGCAAACAATACGGACATTCCCGTGAACATGCTGGACCCAGAATTCTCCTGAAAAATTTTCACATACAAACTGACCCACCACCAGGATATATTTTCCTACAAATCCCTATCCATTTTTCGCAAAGACATTCCCATCTGCGACTGTCTGGTCAGTTCGACGGCCCCTAACAACTGACCCTCCTCTCCTGGCATCTTCTCCTGAAACCGCGAGAATTGCAAAACCTGCGCACATACCTCCAGCTTCACCTTCATCCAAGGCCTCAAAGGAGCCTTCCACATCCATCAAAGCTCCACTTGCCCTTCCATATGTCATTTATTGATCTGTTTCTCACAATGTGTTCTCTTCTACATTGGGGAGACCAAACGACTTCTTGCAGAAAGCTTCAGAGGACATATCTGGGACAGCCGCACCAATCAACCCAGTCACCATGTAGCCGAACATTTCAACTCCCCCTCCCACTCTGCCGAGGATATGCAGGTCCTGCACCTCGTCCATGTCACTCCAGTTCCACAGGAATCCTGGATGAAGAATGCATCATCTTCTGGTTCAGGACGATTAAACCCTATTGCATCAATGAAGACTTTATCAGTTTCCTTATTTCGATTTCCCCCACCTTAGCCCAGCTCCAAACTTCCAGATCAACACTGTCCACATGACCTGTCCCACCTGTCAGCCTTCCTTCCCACCTATCCACTCCACCCTCTCATCTGATCTATCACCTTCACCGCCACCTCCATCCACCTATTGCACATTGTGCTAACGTCTCCCCAGCTCAACCCCCTCTCATTTATCTTTCTCCCAGCAATGATCAGAGCATCATTCCTGATGATGGGCCTTTGCCCAAAACGTCGATTTTCAGGATCATCGGATGTTAGCTGAACTTCTCTGCTTTTCCAGCAACATTCTCATCTTTACTCAAATCTCCAGTGTCAGCAGTACCCACTTCTGCCTTGAAAATTGTACACGCAAATTTCCAAGAATATTCGATACCCTACATTCCCTGGGTCATTTTGCAAAGGACATTCACAAGAATATTCCGGAAATATTCTGCAGATGACATTCCCCGGAGCATTTAGTCTCCCATATTCCCTAGATTTTTCTTCAGCTGAAATTTGGTATAACATGCCATGCCGAAATTCACCAGAACTTTATCTAATCGAACTTCCCTGAAACATGCTCTGCTGACATTCTGTGAAGCATTCTGTAAACGATTTTCCCAAGAAAATTCCATACCCAATATTGCCTCGAACATTCTATGTCCGATATACCTCTGAGCATTCTGTAATCGACATTCCCTGGAACATACTGCACACGAAAATGCTTTAAACAGTCAATTCCTGACACTCCACGGAACATTCCATACCCGACATTCCGCATAACATTCTCTACCAAACATTCTCCAGTATCTTCTAAACCCTCCATTCTTCAGAACATTCTTTACTCGACATTCTCTGAAATATTCTGTATCTGATATTCGACAGAACATTAGATATTTGACATTCTCTCGAATATTCTCTGTTTGATATTCTCAGCAACATTCTGTAACTGGCATTCCCTGGAAAACCTGGTACCTGGAATTTTGGGAGCAATCTATTCCTGACCTTCTATGGACCATTTTGTAACCATTATTCTATATAACATTTTGTACCAGCATTGCTTGGAACACACTGTAGTTAACATTCCCCAGAACATTTTGTAATCGACATTCACTGGAACATTCTGAAGCTGACATTCCCCAAAACGTTCTATATCCCACATTCTCTGGAATATTGTACATCCAACATTCACCAGAACACTCTATACTCGACATTCTCCAGAACTTTGTGCATCTAACATTCCCCGGATTATTCAGTACCTGAGATCTCTGCAATATTGTGTTCACGACTTTTCCTGGGAAATGGTATCACTGACAATCCACAGAACTTTCTGCGTCTCTGGCCAATTCTATTTCCGACCTCATTCGGAATATTCTGTAACCGATATTGCCTCGAACAATATGTAATCAATATTCCACAGATCACTACATTACTGGCTTTCCCGGAATATTGATTACCCAACATTGCTAGGAACATTCTATACCCAACATTCCCTGAAAAAGTCTATTTTTGGCATTCTCTGGAACATTCTGTAACTGAATTTCCCCAAAACATTCAATATTCAACATTGACTGGAAGATTCTATGCACGATATTTTGCAAAAAAAAATCTTTACCGAATATTCAATTTTCAACAACAATCCAGACTCAACATGCCCTGAAGCATTCTGTACCCAATATTTCCCGCAACATTCAGTAGTCAACATTTCCCTGAACGATATATCCCCGAAATTGTCTGAAACATTTGCAACCGAGATTCCCCAGAATATTGTATTCCTGTCATTCACTCGAATATTCTGTACATGACATTCCACAGAGCATTCCCCCAACCATTCACTGCCCGATATTCGCTGGAAAATTCTGCAAGCCATGTTACACAGAGCATTCTATAACTGTAATGTCCCGAATCAATCTTTAGATGACATGCCCCGGAGCATTTGGTACTCAATATCCCCACATCATTCTGTTTCTGACATTACCATGAAAGATCTATGCAGGACATTCCACGGAGCATTTGATGCTTGACATTTTCCAAAACGTTCCTTACATGACATTCTCCAGAACGACATTCGCCAAAAATTCCATTTTGTAATTGCCTGGAACATTCCATCTTGGCCATTCCCCATAGCATTTCATTGCCTACATTCTTAGGAATACTGAGAATGAAAACTGAACACTGCAGCCGACTTTGTACAGAGTATTCTATCCCCGAATTTTACCACAAATATCTGTGCTTGATATTCCATGGAAAATTGACGACCCGATATTGAACAGAACATTCCATACCGGATATTCCCTGCAAATGTTTGACCCTACAATTCCCGGACCATTCTATGATCGACAATCCCTGGAATACTCTGCACACGACAATCCCTCTGACATTCTGTACCTGATATTCCTCGGAATATTATCATCCTAACGTTTCCTGGATCATTCTGAAACCTGAATCCCACTCAATGGAAACATTCTGTACTCGACAGTCTCTGGAAAATTCTATGCCGGACATGCCACTGTACATTCTATCCCAGGCGTTTTGCAGAACATTCTGTGCCTGACATTTTCTGCAATATTCCATATATGACTTTTTGCGGACCACTCTGAAACTTACATTCCTTGGAACATTCCATACCCAATAAATTCCCCGAACATTCATTAACCGAAACTCCCAGGAACATCCTATATACGAATTTCTGCAGAATATTCCATTCTCGAACATTCAGCGGAACATTCTATATCAGACGTTTTCCAGTTCATTCTATACTCAAAATTCCCTGGACATATCTGTAGCTGACATTTGCTGGAACATTCTGGAACTTATAATCTCCAGATCAATCTATAACACGCATTCGCCAGTACATTCTACGCCATACATTCTCCAAAATATTCTATATTCGATGTTCGCTGAAAAATTCTGTGCAAGACATTTTTACCAGAATTGCTCAGCAACATATTGTACCTGACATGCCTCGGAACAATCCACACATGACATTCATTGGGCCATTCTGAAGCTGACAGTCAATGGAACACAGTGTACCCGACATTCATTGAAACACTGTCTACCCAACATTTCCCATAACATTGCGTAACAGGCATTCCTCTGACCATTCTTTACCCAACATTTTCCAAAGCGTTCTGGTCCCAATATCTCCGGATTATACTTCAACAGTCTCTCCCCGGTACATTCTGTCCCGTTTATTCCAAAGTAAATTTTAGGGGAAGAAGGCGAGGACTGCTGCAGCTAGATATCAGATTCCAACCAGGTGCTGGAAAAGGACAGTCGGTCAGGCCCTCGGATTTTGTCTGTCCTGCTATGTTTTTCCAGCAACGAAATCTCGATCCAGCAATTTCTATCATCGACATTCCCTGAAAAATTCTTTACCTGAAATTCTCCAGAACATTTTGGGCCCGACATTCCATCGATCATTCTAAACCTGACCAAGCCGAGAGCATTTTGTCGGCGACGTGCCCTGGAAAGATCTATAAAGGACATTCCCCGAATCATTTTGTCCTCAATATACTCAGCAAATTCTATAGCGGATATCACCCATGACATTCTGTGTGCAGCATTCATTAGGGCATTCTGTGCCTAACAGTATCTGGAAAATTACTTTTCCGACCTTACTTGGAATGTTCCCTGGTCGACAATCTCTGGAGCATTCTATACCCAATATTAGCCAGAGTTTTCTGTCACCGACATTCCCAAAAACATTCTGTACTCAACATTGGCCGCAACATTCTATAACCGACATTGCAAGAACAATCCTCTCGCTGGCATTCGCTGGAACATTTTGGAACTGGACTCCTCCAGAATGTTAAGTGCACAATATTGACAGGAACATTCTGTATCCGAAATTCCTTGAAAACTTCTATGACTAAATTCTTCAGAATAATCCATAACCAACATTCCCTGAAGCATGCTGCATCCGATATTCAACGGACCATTGCGTATCTGACAGAACCCTCTATACCCGACATTGCCTGAAACGTTTGTGCCCGACATGCCCCAGAACATCTCCTCCTGAGAGTCCCCAGAATATTGTATACCTGACATTTATGTAATATTCTGCACACGACATTGCATGGAGCATTGCAGACCTCACATTCCCCAGAACATTCTTTATCCGACGTTGGAATTAAAATTCTGTGCACCACGTTCCCACAATATTCCATACCCATCCATCCCTACAACAACCTGCAACCGATAGTCCCGAGAACATTCTATGCCAGTCATTCTGCGAAACATTTGTTTCCCAACAATACCCAGGTCATTACCTACCCGAAATTACGTCGAATATTCTATTCCCCAGGACGTTTTGTGCCTGATATTCCCTGTATGAATTTATACCTGCCATTACTCAGAACATTCCGTAACTGACATTCTGCTGAACATTCCGTACCAGAAATTTGTGGGATCACTGTGTTACCAGAAAATTCCCTGGAAAATTCAGCATCCAAATTTCTGCACAACAGTCTATCACTGACATTCCCTGGAGCATTATATACCCGACATTCCTTCAAGCACTCCATGCATGATATACCCCAAAACATTCTAAACACGACGCTCTATGGAACATTCCATACCCAACATTTCCCGATACGTTTTATACCCACGTTCTCTGGAAAAGTCTATATCCAACATTCTACAGAATATTCTATACCAGACATTGGTTGAAATGTTCTGCCACCGTCATTCCCAAGAAAAGTCAATAAGAGACATTTACTCAAACATTCTATTTCTGATATGCCGGGAACATTCTGCACTCGAAATTACTGGAATATTCTGCACATGGCATTGCCGGAACATTCTGGATCCAAGTTTCCATGAAACATTCTGTACCCAACATTCCTACAAAATTGTACACATGAAATTCACTGGATCGATAAATAACAGAAGGTTCGGGACCTGATATTGAATGGAACATTTCATAGCAGACGTTCCCTGGGACTGATTGTACTGTACAATCACTGGAATGTTCAGGAACATTCTATCCTGAACATTCCCTGGAATATTCTGAACACAACATGCAGTACCTGATGTTCCCCGTTGCATTTTCTACCCAAAACATTCTGTGGACCATTATAAAACTGACATCCCACTCAGAACATTCTGTACCCGACATACTCTAAAACAATCTGTGCCCGACTTATCCCGGTGCATTTTCTCCCCAGTATTGCTAGGAAAATTCTGTGCCTGACATTCTCTGGAGTATTTCATACATGACTTTCTGTGGAACATTCTGTAAAGTACATTCCCTTGAAAATTCCCAACAGATTCCCAGAGCATTCACTGACTTACATTCCCAGGAACATTCTGTACTCGAAATTCACAGGAATAGTCCATACCTGACCTTTTATGGAACATTCCGTATCTGACATTCCATGACACGTTTGATATCGGAAATTCTCGGGCACATTATGTAACTGATATTCCCCAGATCATTCAGTATGAAGCATTACCTGGAATATTCCGTCCCCGATATTCCCTGGAAACCTCCTTGCCCAAAATTCCCTGGTTAAAGAATATTCCAGGGAATGTGAGGTATTGATTATCACGAAGAACCTCCGATATAGAAAGCTCGAGGAATCCTTGGATATGGAATGCTTAGTGGAGTGTCAAGTACAGAATTTTCCAGGGCATGCTTTCTAAAGAATGTCCTTGGGAATATCGTTAATAATTGTACTAAGGAGTGTTCGTTGCAGAATGTTCCAAGGAATGTTACAAATAGAATGTTCTTGTGAATGGTGGGTGCAGAATGTTCCAAGGCAAGTCAGCTCCAGAATTTTCCAGGCGATGTCTGGTAAAGAATGTGTGATCAGTGTCGCGTCCAGAATGTTCCGGAGAATGTTATATAGAAACGTTATATAGAGTATTGCATTACTCTATACACGAACAACTCCAGATTGATCTATACTCAAGATTTCCTGAAGCATTTTGTGCCCATTTTTCTTCAGAACATTTATTACCCGACATTTCCCGGAACATAATGGACACAACATTGACTAAAACATTCTGCAACTGACATTCACCAGAACATGGTCCACCCGACATTCCCCACAACATTCTGTGCCCGACGTTCCGTGGAACTCCGTACACTCGACATTCGATGGAAAATCGTAGTCCTGACATTCTTTGGAACATTCTGTTCACGAAATTCCAGGGCATATTCTGCAACGGGCATTCGTTACAATATTCTATACTTGACATTCATCGCAGCATTCCATATGTGACATTTGCTGAAACATTCTGCAGCCGATATTCTCCGGATCATTCTTTACCCAACATTCCCCATATCATTCTAAAGCTGATATTCTCTGGAACATATTGAGCCTGACATTGACTGGGACCCTCTGTCTCTGATATTATCCAGAATTCTGTGCTCGACATTCCTTGGAGCATTCTTTCTCGAATTGCACCTGAATATTATTTATTCAATTTCGTTGGAACATTCTCGAACAGGCATTCCACGAAACATTCTATCTCCAATATTACGCAGAACAGTATGTACACGATGTTGCCTGAAACATTCTGTATCCGGCAAACCCGGAATTTTCTGTATCGGACGGTTCCTGAAATATTCCAAACCCGAGATTCTGCACGCCATTTTGAACCTGACATTGCTGGAAACATTGAAAAGCCGACATTCTGAAGAAAATTGTTTCACCAAAAATTCCTCGTAACTTTCTGTCACAGGCATTATCTGGTGTATTTTCTATCTACCACAATCTGGAACACGATTTACACATTATTCCCCAGAATCCTCTGTACCCGATATTCCCTGGAAAACCCCTTGCCCAAAATTCCCTGGAACATTCTTTTCCAGACATTGCCCCGAACATTCTACACACAACATTCTCCGTAACAGTCCAAAAGCATTTGTGAATGGCAGAATGTCAATTAATTATAGCAAAGATAATATCCAGAAGGCAAAGGTCCCATCCAGAGAGAAGAAGACACTGTTCAGAATACCCCTCTGCAATTTAGTGCAGTAAATGTCGTTTTTCGCCTGCACTTACATTTTTTCACAACAGAGTATCGACCATCAGTGAGTATGAATGGTAGATAATTCCAACCTCCGTTAGTCTAAAAGGAACTGGGAGAGAATCTTTCAGGAAGGAGAGGTTTTCACCTTTAATATTCGGAACTGTAAAGACGTGACCTGTCCCTGCTCTCGAGTGATCGACTGTGTGGGAACATTCGAGAAACCATCCAGTCTTATGGATTTGTGTCTGTGTGTTTGGGTGGGTGGGCTTATTTTAGTTTATGAGACGCTGTTGTTAGCAATTCAGAACTACGTAGTTCTTATTTTGGCTCCAGTTGTATTAATAAATCTCTGAATACCGGGACACATTTCAAAATCTCACTGGGTCATCAATCCAACTGGTCACTTTGGATGTATAACGTGTTTGTTTTCATTCCTCATAGGTAACATAGTTACGATCTATGTCCTGTTTGAGAAAGATTGTGAATTATCTCCATGTGTCAGACGTTACCTAGGTGCCATGGCAGTGGAGGACTTACTTGTCATTATACTCGACCTGATATTGTGACACATTCCCATTGGTTATTGGGAACAGTTTTATTTCCTGGAATCCATCCCTGTATGTAATATCCACGCTGTCTTTCTTTATGCAGCCAGTGACAGTTCTGTCTGGTTCACCGTCGCTTTCACCTTTGATCGATTTGTGGCCATAAATTGTCAGAAGCTGAAAAGAAATTATTGCAGTGAGAAAATGGCAGCTGTGGTTCTGGGAACAGTGACTGTGCTGACCTGTTTGAAGAACATTTTCTGGTATTTTATGCTCACCGGTTGGTATTGGGGGCTGAACACTCCCTGGTTTTGTGAGGAAAATGAACAGTGTTATACTCTCTCATCTGGTCACAATCGAGTTCCTCCACCACATTCTAACCCCGTGTGTTCCATTTCTCCTTATTCTACTGTTCAATATTTTCACCGTGAGACACATTTTAGTGACCAGCAGAGTCCGCAGGAGACTCCGGGTGGAGACTAATTGGGACACTCAGTCTGACACAGAAATGAGAAACCGAAAAAAGTCCGTAATTTTACTCTTTGTGATCTCGGCTAATTTCATTCTGTTATGGTCAACGTTAAAGGTGTATTTTATATGGTATCGGATGTATTTTATTGTGGATGCCCCTATGTTCCTACATCCTTTTGTGCAGCAATTAGGCTTCATGCTGCAGCTTCTCAGTTGCTGCACAAACACCACGATTTATTCCGTGACCCAGACTAAGTTCAGGCATCAACTGAAGATTGTGCTGAAATATCCCTTTTCCAAAATTCATCGATCAATCAAATTCATTGATTAATCAATCAGTCCGGGATTTTCTCATTTCAGTTCAGTGTTTCAGTAATGTTGCAGTCTATAGTTATCTGAACAGACTAGGAGTTGTACTGTTTTGTCAAACATCATTCCAAAACGGTTAGGGGAACACATTTCAATATTTCTCTGTAAGGTATCTACCACTTCACGTTGTAAGAAACAAAAATAGCTCATGAAAGAAACAGAAAAATGAAGTGCATTGTTTTTCTCTGTGTTCAAGTAGCTGAGCTGGAGACAGACAGAGACTTGGTCTTCAGAGTCGAGGGGGCAGCGCTGAGCCTCGGAGCTGGGTGCAAATCAATCTGTACTTGCTTTCAAATCTTGGTCAAGCACTTTGACATGCCTTCAGCATAAGTTGTATCACGCACTTTTCCCTTCTCCCTCTATATCTCCCTTGCACTCTCACATTGTCCTGCTCTCTCTCTCTCTCTCTTCCTCTGTGTTATACAGCCCATTTCAGTGTCCATCCCTTCCCAATTCTCCTTCACTCTCTTCCTGTCTCCACTGTCTTAACACCCATCTCCTCCTTCTGGTGAATCCTCTCTTCACCGAATTCTATCTCTCACCTCCCTTGATAAAGGAACATAGTGAGCCATGAAGATTCAGGCTGTTGTTTGGGGAACAGAGCGGGACTGTGGAGCTTTACGCAGTTGCTAGTGTAACATTATGGGGCTCGGGCCAAATGCCATTTCCTCGGGAATGCAGTGAGTTTGAGAATACTGGCCATTACTAGAGGTCAATTATAGGGATGGCAACGTATGTTGTGGATGAGGAAAAAGATTGATGGTGTGACAGCAGGCGGTTTACACACGCAAATGTTGGTCTGGCACATAGTATCACTTACTCAGGGTACACAGTTGGGTTAGGATCAAAGGCGATTTCTAGTGGATTCACCAAGGACGGACTTGCAGGCCAGTTCATGCATAAAGAATGTGTGGGGTAGTTAACTTATCAATGAGTCTGTATGTGGAGAGTGAATGTGATGTGCTTGTGCAAGTGAATTAGCATCATGGTCATGGTTGTTGGGGAGTGTGTGCATGTGGGAGTGAGTGTGATGGTTGGTGAGTGTCTGGAACAATGAGCTTGTTGGTGAGTAAGATTGTGGGGATTTTAGCATGACTGTGGGGAAGTGTTCAGGTGTTTGAGCATGACGGTGTGGGAGCGTGTGATGGAGTGAAGATGACGGCGTGGGAGTGTGCTTGGGAGTGAGCATGATGCTAAACGTGAATGCGGGAGAGTAAGGATAACTGTGAGGGAAAATGAAGATAACAGTGAGGGAGAGTGCAATGAGTTAGCATTTCGTTGTGTTGGTGCAGGGGTAAGTGAACGAAAATTGGACGAATATGCGGAAGGAATGTGTGATGATGGGGGAGTGAACTTAATGGTGGGCGAAGGTGCGGGGGGTGGCATATATAGGCATGACAGTGGGGCAGTTTGCAGGCTAGGAAGACTGACGGCGTGGGAGTGACAGTGGCATTAAGTGGCACGATGGGGATTCGTGGAGCAGTGAGCACGATGGTTGTGGAGTGTGTGTGGTGGAGAGTGTTACGATGGGGCCTTGTTCGGTAGACCATGTGTGATGGTGGTGGAAAGTGAAGTCGAGTGAAGGAGAAGGTGGGAGAGTAAGTGTCAGTAAACGTGACGGTTAGGGAGTGTGAAAGGCAGTGCGCACTAACCAGGCAGTAGTGTGCTGCAGAATAATGGTAACCATACGGGACTGTGTTGGAGAGTGTGGGCGACGGTCGGAGATTGTGCGTGTGTGGGGTTGTGTACATTGCTGGAATATTTGACAGAGTAGTGATTGCGACAGTTTAGGAACGTGTGTTGGCAGTTGATTGACGGTGAGGGAATGTGCAGCATAATGATCCTAAAGGTGGGGATTGCACGGGTCGTAAATGTGATCTGGGCGAGTGTGTGGAGAATTGCTTGTGATGCTGGCCGAGTGTGGGGTGTGTGTACATGATGGTAAGGGAAAGTGGGATGAGGAAAGCGTGCTGGTGGAAGAGTTTGCTAGTGAGTGCGCATGACTGTGGTGGACAGTGCACAGGATTCAGCATGATGCAGTGTCTGCGATGGTCGAAAGATTTGCTAGGGAGTGAGAGTGACAGTAGGGAAGTGAATGGAAGTGAAAGCATAACGGTGGGTGATGTGAGGGACAGTGTGCGGGATGGTTGGAGCGAACGTGTGGTGTCAATGAACGTGATGATGGTAGTGTGCAGTGATGTGAAGCTGACTTGGGGTGTGCAAAGTGGGGGTGTATGTGGGTGAGCGAGCACGATGTTGGATGCATGTGCTGGTACCGGAGTGTGATGGGATGTGAGTGCACAAGGGAGTGAGTGTGACAGTTTGGCGAGTGTGTGCGACAGTGAGCTGATTTTGGGGAGTGTGGGGGAGTGATTCTGGCAGTGGGAAAGTAGATGAGGGAGTGAGGGTGAGAATAACGGAGTATGAGGAGGAGTGAGCATGATGATATGGGAGGGTGTGAGGGAGTCAGCATGACAGTAGTAGAGCGTGCGTGGAAATGAGCATAATGATGTGTTGGGCAATGAGTGGAGGAAAATTAGGGGCAGTCAGCATGACATTGTGAGAGTGGGTGGTGAACTGAGCGTAATTGTGGTGTAATGTGGTGGGGAGGGCAACTTAACGTTAAGTAATTATTTGGCTCAGTGACTTTCACTGTGGGGAATGGTAATGTGAAGTCTCCATGAGGGTGGGAGAGTCCGTAGGAATTTTAGTAGGACATTTGGGAAGTAAGCTGAGCAGCGAGCGCGTGAATGTGCGCATGGGACTGTCACTGAGTATGAAAGTGGGCTAGTGTGCTTGACAGTGATTGCGATGATGGCAAATTAAGTGGGGTTGTGAGTGTGATGGTGATGGCTGTGTGGATTATTCAGCGTGATGGTGAGAGAGTGAGTGGAGGAGTGCTCATGACGGTAGCATGAGCAAGAGGGGGTGTGCATGATGTTTGCGGATTGTACACGGGAGTGAGTATTAGAGTGGGGATGAACATGACAGTGGGAAGTGTGCAGGAATGTGAGTGGACTGTAGGGGGAGTGGTCAGAGAGTCAGGGTGACTTTGAGGGACTGTGGATGGTTGTGCGGGAGTCAGCAAGGAAGTGTGTGACTGTGCTGGAGTGTTCCTGGTAGTGACTGTGATGGTGGGTTAATGTGACCATGCGATATGTACCCAGGAGTGAGCGTGACGGTGAGTAGCAAGCATGAAAGTGGCATAAGGCTCTGCGGATTTACTGTCACTTTGGAGGTGTTCAGGTAATGAGTGAGGTGGTGGGAGAGTGTGTGGGCGAGTTGGTGTGGTCATAGGGGAGTGTGCGGGTGAGAGACAGTGTTATTGAGCGAGTTGTTGGAGGAGTGAGAGTGACCTGCTGGATTTCACGTGGTGTTGGCCATGATAGTGAGATGTGTGCGCTATGGTGAGCTTGATCTTGGGAGAGTGAGAATGACGATGGATTAGTGTGTGAGGGAGTGAGATTCATGGTGCGGTAGTGTTGTGAATTGAGTGTGAAGGCTGGGGACTGTGTGGGTGAGTGAGTGTAATATTTCGGAAAAGTGCAGGAGAGTGTGCATGACAGCAGTGGATATGTAGCGCAGAGGGCATGATGCTGGGGCAGTTTGGGCCAGGGTGTAAGTATGATTATGGGGAGTGTGTGGAGTGTGAGTTTCACAGGGTGGACATTTGCGAGAGAGTTACTGAAGGAGGAGTGTGTGAGGGAGTGAGCAAAGCAGTGGGGGAGTGTGTGGGGATGTTCTTGTGACAGTGGGAAAGTGAGTGGGGGTGTGAGTGTGACAGTAGGTAAGTGTGTGGTGTATTGACCGTGAGGGCGAGGCATTGTCTCTTTGAGTTAGTTTGAGGTGGCGAGTGAGTGGGAAAGTGAGGGGAACAGTAAGGGATTTTGCATGGGATTGACTATAACAGTGCGTGAGTCTGCAGTAAAGTTACTGTGCAATTGTGAAGTTTTCTCAGGTGTGAGCATGTTTGTGCAATCTGAGGGAGTGAGTGTGATGCTGGAAGAGTGTATGACGGAGTCACTGTGAGCTTGGTGAGTAAGTGTGGTAGTGACCATGATGGTGTGGTCACGTGTGTGGGAGTGAGCATCATGGTAGCAGTCTGTGCATGGAACTGAGTGTGACAGTAGGGGCGCTTGTGGCAGCATTAGTCTGACAGTGGGGAGTGTGCATGTGATTGAGCATGACGATAGGATGTGTGCATGTGATTTTGAAATATGGCGTGGGAGAAAGCATCATGGTGGAGTATCGTGTGGGGGAGTGAGTGTGATGGTAGTGGAGTGTGCAATGGAGTGAGCATGACAGTGTGGGAGTGTCTGGAGGAGTGAACCTAAATTGATGTGTGTGGAGGAGTGAATATTACAGTGGTCTGTGGACTCGGAATTGAGTAAGGCAGTGGGGGATTATGAAGGGAACAATGGGGGAGTATGTGGAGGATTGAGAGTGACGTTGGGATAATGGGTGTCAGAGTGAGCATGACAGTGGCGTATGTGCAGTGGAGTGAGCCTGAGGTGGAGAACTGTATGATGGAGTGAGAGTGAGGGTGGAAGAGTGAGTGGCGAAGTGTGCATTTTGATGGGAGGGTGATCGTGATAGTGCAGGAGTGTTTGGAAAGTTAGTGTGATGGTGGTGGAGTGCATGGTTGAGTGCTGTTGACAGTGTGGGTGCGTGTGCGGAAGTGAGCTTGACATTGAGGGAGTCTGCAGATGATTAAGCGTATCGGTGCATAAGTGAAAGGGGGAGTGAAAGTCACAGTGGAACCATGGGTGGAGGACTGAGAGACAGTGGGGGAGCGACTGTGACAGATGCAGGGTGTGTGGAGCAGGGAGCGATGCAGTGGGGCAGTTTGTAGGAAAGTGACAATGTGACGGTGGTGCAGTGTGGCTCGGAATAAACATGACAGTTCTGTATAGGCAGTGGCACGACCAAACGGTGCAGGACTATATGGGGAAGTGAGCCTGATGGTCTATCAGTGTGTGGGGGAGAGAGCCGCATGGATGGAGGGAGTGTTGGAAGTAAGAATGATGGTGAGGAAGTGTGTGGGGGAGTTAGCGTGAAGGTGGTGAAGTGTGCGTGGGAGTGAGCATGACAATGTCTTTGCCAGAGTCAGCACGACAGTGGAAGAGTGTATGTAGGAGTATGCATGGCAGTGAGGTATGTGCAGTGGAGTGAGCTTGATCTGGAGCACTGTACGTTGGAGTGAGCATGATCGTGCATGAACGTGCAGGAGAGTGAGAATAATGGTGGCTGAGTCTGAGGAGACACATCATGTTGATGCAAGAATGTGTGCAGCAGTGAGTGACGATGGCGTGTATGCAGAGGCTGATGTTGACGGTTTGGGAGTGTATGGAGCATTAAGTGTCAGGTCTTAGACTATGGAGACAATGAGGGTGACTATGGGTGAGTGTGTGAAGGAGTAAAAATGACAGTGAAGGTGTATGCAGGGGAACGTGCATGAGTTTGGGGAATGCGTATGACTGATCATGCTCGCGCAAGATTTTGCAAAGAAGTGATCGTCACTGTTGGGTCATTGCAGGGCAGTGAGCATGAGAGTGCACAACAGTGTGGGGGACTGTGCGTGATGCTGGGTGAGTGTGAGGGTATGCGAGTGTGCAAATGGGCGAATTTGACCCGTCAATGAACGTAATGATGGGGAGTTGCGTCGCAGAGAGCGTGGCAGTGAGGGAGTGTATGGCTGAATGTGGAAGATGATGCAGGTCAGTGAACGTAAAGGTTGGTGAGTGTGCGTGTACATTAGCGTGATGTTGGAACATGCAGAAGGAGTGAGCATGATGGCATGGGAAAGTATGGGCAGTGGGATGACTTTGGGGGAGTGTGCGGGAATTGAGTCTGGCAGTCCGGTTGCAGTGAGGGAGTAAGCATGATAATGACAGAGTGCGCGGCAGAATTAGCATGATGATATGGGAGTACTCAGTGGAGTGAGCGAGGTGGTGGAGGAGTGTGTTTGTGAGCGAGTAAGATGGAAAATGATGGGGATGTGTGGGTCTGCGAATGTGATGATAGGAAGTATGCAGGTACGAAAGCATGATTGTGGGACGCAACAGTCGGATGTTCAGGTAGTGTGAGCATGACGGTGGGATGTGCGAGGTAGAGAGCAAACGTTCGAGGAGTGGGCAGGCAGTGAGTTAAGCAATGGGGAAGTCACTGAGGATATCAACATGATGGTGACAGAGTGTGCGGGGAATGAGCGTTATAATATGCGAATATGCGGTGGTATGTGAGTGACAGTGGCAGAATGCACATTAGAATAAGTGAGATGGTGAGTGTGCTGGACTGTGTGTGTGATGGTGGAGAAGTGTGTGGGCATGAGCGTGATGTTGTGACAGAGCCTGGGGAATAAGGGTAACAGTGGGCTGCATGTGGAGCAGTGATAGTGATGATGGGGTCGTGCGTGGGGGACTGTGTATGACTTTGGAGGAGAGTGCGGTAAATGAATTTGGTCATGGGGCAGTGAGTGAATGAGGGTGTGTGATAGGGATGCACTGTGCGGGAGTGTGAGCGTGATGATATGGGAATGTCTTTTTTATGAGAGTGACAGTGGTGGAGTATGTACTGGAATAAGCACTATGGTGTGTGATTGTGCCGGACAGTGAGTGTGATGGTGGAGGAGCATGTGGTCAGTTTCTGTGACGTTGCTAGAGTGTGTGGGTGACTGAGAGGAATGGTGGGTGAATGTGCTGTGGTCTGAGCTTGATGGTACGCAAGTGTATGGAGGAGTGAGTGTCACACTGGGGAAATGTATTTGGGGCTATACTTGAGGGAGGGATATACTGTGGAGGACCTAGTATGACACTGGGTAAATGTGGGCGTGAAGGTGATGTAGTGTCCATAGCCGTGATTATGATGGTGGAGTGTGAGTGATGCAGTATGCAAGATGATGAGGGAGAGAGAGCAGGGGAGTAAGAGTTACAATGCATGAGTGAACGGGTGAATGAGTGTAATGATGTGGGTGTGTGCAGCGGAGAGAGTGTGTCGGTGGTGACGTGTGCACTCGAGTCAGCATGACGATGGGGAGAGTGCGGGGCAGTGAGTGTGACATGAGGAAAATGTGTGGGGAAGTGACACCGATGTTGAGATTGTGTGGGGGAGTGAGCCGAATGTTGTGGAATAGAATATGTAACTGAGTAAGATGGTGGGGAGTCTAACGTGAGTTCAGTGTAACCGTGATGGAATATGTGATGGACTGAATGTCACATTGGGGAGTGTGAGAGGTGTGAGCACCTTAACGGCAGAGTGTTGGAAGTGAGAGAGAGGTGGAGGAGTAAGTGTGTTGGTGAGGGAGTGGGCTGGGGTGAAACTGTTATGGTGAGGTAGAGGCAGGGCAGGTGAGGGAGCAGAGAATGCAGGAGATGGGCATGATGGTTGAATGTGCAAATGTGTTAGTGTGTGGTACCAGGATTTGTGTGAAGTGACAATGACAATGGAGGAGTCCGCATGACAGTGTGGGAGAGTGTGCAAGTAAGTAAGAATGATGAAGAGTGAGTGGGGAGTGAGCGTGAAGATGGGGTCATGTGAGATCATGGGCGTCACTATGAGTGCGTGTGTGGAGAATGAGTAGGAGAGCGAGCATGATGGTATGTGAACGTGTGGGGTAGTGACCCTGATGGTGGATAGCGTGAGGTGGGGGAGTGAGTAGAAATTGAACGTTACATTAACAGAATTTCTGGGGATGTGAGCACGATGATGGGAGAGTGAGTAGTAGAGTAAGCGTGAGGTGATGGAGTTTTCTGAGGAGTGATTGTGATTGTGCTATATGTGTGGGGAAATGAATGTGACGGTGGGTGATTGTGCAGGGTCTGAATGGGACAGAGGAGGAGTATTTGTGGATAGACTGTGTGGATGAGAGAACATGTCGTGGAGTGACCATGCCGACGGAAGAGTGAACATGATGATGTGATCATGTGTGGGAGAGGAAGCGTCATGATGGGGGTCTGTACAGGGGAGTGAGTGTGGTGGTGGGAAAGAGTCAGTGGGAATTTTCATGACATGAGCATGATGACGGGATTTGGACAGAGAAGAGAGTGGGACCGTGGGGGAGACTGTGTCATGGCATTGGGTAGTGAGTAAGATTGTTGAGGAGTGTTCGGAGTGTGGGTGATGGTGTAGTAGTGCATTGGGGAGTTCGCGTGATGGTGGTGGAGTATGCAATGGACTGACCATACCAGCGCGGCAATGCTTGCGGGAGTGAGCATGAAATGGGGATCGTGAGGTGTGGTTGTAAAAGTGGGGGAGTGCATGGGGGAGTAAGCTCGACAGTGAGTGACAAGGAAATCATCTCATTGTGTGAATGTAATGAAAGTAGAGTATTCGGGTAAGTGAGCATGAAGGTGAGTAAATGTGCATGGGAATGAGCGTGATGGAGTGTGAGTGTATGGGGAGAGTGTGTATTCGTGGACTAATACTGGTGGGGAAGTGAGCATGATGATGGGGGAGAGTGTGAAGGTGGTGGAGTGTGGGGGGAGTGAGCGTGACAGTAGGGGACTGAGTGGGTGAATGAATGTGATACTGGGGGACGTGTGCAGGGGTGTGCTCGTCATGCTGAGGTGTGTGCAGGTGTCTCCAAGTGACAATGGGGGAGAGTACAGGGCAGTGAATGTGATGGTGGGAGAGTGAGTGGGGGATTGTCCGTGAGGCTGGTGGAGTGCACAGTGGAGAAAGTGTGTCGGTGACGGATAAATGTTGATCGTGGGGGAGTGGGCAGGCTGGTGAGACTGAAGGTGACAGAGTGCACAGGGAGTGAATGCAATCTTGATGTTGTATGTGGGATGTAAATGGGTCAGTGGGCAACAGTGAGGTGGAGTTAGACTGAGGGTAGAGGAGTGTGTGGGGTAATGAGCGATAGTATTCTGAATGCACAAGAGATTGAGCATGATGAGTTGAAAGTGTGGGAGGAGTAGGCGTGAGCTTGGGGGAGGTCACAATATTGTGAGTGTGACAGTGGGGGAGGATGTGAGGGAGAGTGCACGATGGTGGGAAACACTGACGGGGAGGGAGTGTGCAGTGGAGTGAGTGTGAAGATAAGTGCGTGTTCGGGGGAATAAGCGTCACCATCGTAAAGTGTGCGGGTAAGGGTGCGTGACATTGGGTGAGTTTGTGGAGGAGTATTTGGTGTATTATGGAGTTTGTGGGTGAGTGAGCATGATGTTTGTAGGGTGTGCAATGGAGAGATTGTGACGGTCTTGGAGTGTGTGGTAACGTTTATATGACAGTGGGGTAGTGTGCGAAGAACTGAGGATGATGGTGGAGCAGTGTTCAGGGAAGTGTTTTCTTTGTCAGTGAAAGAGATCTGGGAGTGTGTTCTTTATTAGTGACCTAGAGCTGAGAGTGTGTTCTTTGTCCGTGACAGATAGCGGGGAGCGTGTGCAGTGTCAGTGACACAAAGCTAGGTGTGTGATCTTTATTAGTGACAGAGAGCTGGGAGTGTGTTGTATATCAGTGAGAGAGAGTAGGGAATGTGTTCTTTGTCAGAGACTGAGAGCTGTGAGTGTGTTGTTTCTCAGTGTCAGAGTGCTGGGCGTTTGTTCTTTGTCAGTGAAAGAGATCTGAGAGTGTGTTCTTTCTCAGAGACTGAGAGCTGAGAGTGTGTTCTTTATCAGTGGCAGAGAACTGGGAGTGTGCCCTTTATCAGTGACAGGTGGCTGGGAGAGCATTCTTTTTCAGTGAAAGAGATCTGAGCTTGTGTTCTTTATCAGTGACAGGTAGCTGGGAGTGTGTTCTTTGTCAGTGACATAGAGCTGGGTGTGTGTTCACTATCATTGACAGAGAGCTGGAAGTGTGTTCTTTCTCAGTAGCAGAAAGCTGGGAGTGTGTTGTTTATCAGTCACAGAGAGCAGGGAATGTGTTGTTTATCAGTGACAGATAGCTGGGAGTGTGTTCCTTCTCAGTGACAGAGTGCCGGGAGAGTGTTCTTTGTCAGTGAAATAGATCTGAGAGTGTGTTCTTTATCAGTGACAGTGAGCTGAGGCTGTTTTCTTTATCAGTGTCAGATAGCTGGGAGTATGTAATGTATCAGTAATAGAGTGCTGGGAGTGTGTTCTTTGTCAGTGAGAGAGTTCTGGGAGTATGTTATTTGTCAGTAACAGAGTGCTGGAAGTGTATTCTTTGTCAGTGATAGAGTTCTGTGAGTGTGTTATTTGTCAATGAGAGATCTGAGTGTGTGTTTTTTTATCAGTGACCGAGAGCTGGGAGAGTGTTCTTTATGACTGACAGGTAGCTGGGAGTCTGAACTTTATCAGTGTCAGAGAGCTGTGAGTGTATCCTTTATCAGTGACAGAGAGTTGGGAGTGTGTCCTTTATTAGTAACAGGCAGCTGGGATTGTGTTCTTTTTCAGAGACAAGTAGCTGGGAATGTGTTCTTTACCAGTGAAAGAAATCTGAGAGTGTGTTCTTTATCAGTGACCGAGAGCAGGGAGTGTGTTCCTTCTCAGTGACAGAGAGCAGGAAATGTTTTCTTTTTCATGGATCGAGAGCTGGGAGTATGTTCCTTTTCAGTAACAGAGTGCTGGGAGAGTTTTCTTATTAGTGAAATAGATCTGAGACTGTCTTCTTTATCAGTGCCAGTGAGCTGAGAGTTTTTCATTATCAGTGTCAGAGAGCTGGGAGTATGTTCTTGATCAGGGACAGAAAGCTGAGAGTGTGTTATTTATCAGTGGCTGAGTGCTGCGAGTGTGGTCTTAGTCAGTGATTTGGTCTACGAGTCTGATCTTCGTCAGTGAAAGAGATCTGAGACTGTTTTCATTCTCAGTGACAGAGAGCTGGGGACGTGTTCTTTATCAGTAACAGAGCTGAGAGTGTGTTCTTGATCCATGAGAGAGAGCTGTGAATGTGTACTTAATCAGTGACAGAGAGCTGCGAGTGTGTTCTTTTTAAGTGAAAGAGATCTGAAAGTGTGTTATTTATCAGTGACCGAGAGCTGAGGGTGTGTTCTTTATCAATGACTGGTAGCTGGGAGTTTGTTCTTTATCAGTGACATAGGGCTGGGAGTGTGTTATGTAACACTGAAAGGCAGCTGCGAGTGTGTTCTTTATCAGTGACACAAAGCTGGGAGTGTGTTCTTTATCAGTGACTGGTAGATGAGAATGTGTTCTTGATCAGTAACAGGAAGCTGGGAGTATGTACCTTATCAGTGACAGCGAGCTTTGAGTCTGTTGGTTATCAGTTAAAAATCACACAACACCAGGTTATAGTCCAACAGGTTTAATTGGAAGCACACTAGCTTTTGGAGCGACGCTCCTTTATCAGGTGGACTATCAACTGATGAAGGAGCGTCGCACCGAAAGCTGGTGTGCTTCCAATTAAACTTCTTGGACTATAACCTGGTGCTGTGTGATTTTTAACTTTGTACACCCCAGTCCAACACCAGCATCTTCAAACCTTGTTTATCAGTGGCAGAGTTGGGAGTGTGTTGTTTATTCGTGGCATAGAGCAGGGAAACTGCCAATCAGTGATTTCATTCAGAATCTGAATATCGGTTTTCAGATAAATGCTGAGAACTCCCATCTCTCCGCCTCTATGCCTACCTATTTTTTTTAAACAAGGCACCCGCCAACCCACCAAGGACCTCTTCTTCCGCCTGCAAGACACTCCATCCTCTTGGACACCCCGTGCTGGTCTTATGCCCACGCTTAACCACTTCATTTCAAACTGTTATTGTGACTTTGACTGCCTCAACCTGTCCAACCGGCTCTTCTATTCTAACCTCTCGCCCTCACTGTGTGCAGCACTTCACTACGCTTGCTATAATCCCAATGTCACCATCGAACCCACAAAACTGATGTGCAGTAGTCGTGCGGCGTACTGCCCTCTACACTGCTGTAGTCAGGAACCAACTCACAGACGCCGCCTTCTACTGTCCCCTTGATGATAACCTCAACTCCCATCACCGAAGCATCATCTCGCAGACCATTCATAATCTCATCATCTCAGGGGATCTCCTATCCACAACCTCCAACCTCATTGTCTGTGAACCCCACACTGACCAATTCTACCTCCTTCTAACGGCTCACAAATCTGACTGCCCCAGTCGACCCATTGTCTCAGCCTGCACCAGTCCCATCGAACTCCTGTCTTCCTACTTCGACACCATCCTCTGCCCCTTAGTCCAGATACTCCCCACCTACCTTCGTGACATCACCGATGCACTTCACCTCCTCCAAGGTTTTCGTTTCCCCTGGCACAATGCATCATCTTCACCATTCATATCTAGTCTCTGTACACATCAATCTGCCACTACGAGGGTCTCCAAGACATCTGTTTCTTCCTCTCATGCCTTCCCATTCAGTACCCTCCCACTGATGCCCTAATTTGCCTGGCTGAACTGGATATCGCTCTCAACAACTTCTGATTCCCGTACTCTCACTTGATCCAAACGAAACGTGGAAGCAAAGGGCACTGCATGGAACCCAGTTATACCTGCTAATTTGTCGTAATGTGGAACAGTCTCTCTTCCGCAGTTAATCTGACACCACACCCCACCTGTTCCTTCGCTATATTAATGACGATATTGGTTCCACCTCGTGCTCCCACTAGGAGTTTGACCAGTTCATACACTTTACCAGCATTTTCACATCTATGCCTTTTTTTGTCCTAAGAAATATGCTTTGCTTTTTCAGACTTTGAACTCTTCTGAAAACCATTTAGTCTCTTTCTACGGTCACCACATTTTAGTGTTTCTGAGCGTGTCTCAGGATTATTTCAGCCACATTGACATTTGAAATATTTGTCCACAGACGTTTTCATCCCCATGAAAAGGCTGATGATATTCAGATCAGCGCAGATCAAACAAGTATCAGATCGTAACATGCAGTTGGATTTGAATTTCTCCGCTACAATGGACAACCATGATGTGAAGTGCCGGTGTTAGACTGGATTGGACAAGTTCAAAAAAATAAATGAAAATAGGTTGTATTCCAACGGGTTTTTTTGGAAACATACGCTTTCCGAGGGTCGCTCATTCTTCAGTTCTTCTTTCGTATAAACCTCTCAGAATATATCCTGTTACCTTGAGACATTTGATCTTCTGCAATGTAGTTATAAGTCACCCCCGTTATGAAAGGATGGAAATTCAAAACAATCAATTGTAGAGTTAAATTGCACAGATATCATCTTTTATTGTCTTTGGTTTAATCTCAGTTCCATAAACATGCCGTCTTGCAAATTCAGAAGTCCAAACCAATCTCCACACTTTGCTCCTCCACTCCCGGAATTTTCTATTCCTTTCCTCTCTCTGTGTTCAGTTCCCCAGCTCGTATCTGCAGACGGAGAATGATTTCAATGGTTTGACTCGGAGGCTGAGGTATCCAGCATGTGTTGGTCAATCGTCCCTGCACAGTTCCCAAGCTGACGTTCCTAGTCAGAACCTCATTGGTTTTTCCCAAGCTGAAGACTCTTATTTATTTTCCCTATCATCATCCTCTGATGAGAACCATCCTTCAGTCGCTGCTCTGGGATGGGGACAATTTGCCCGCTGCTTTTCTCTAAGTGAAAGAGATACCAGTGAAGGAATATTAATTCGAGAGAGCCACAACTTTTATTTCTGGCTCAGCATTGCTAAAACACACGGGGATCATCCCGTGCAATCCATGCTCCAGGCGACAAAGGAGCTCAGGAGATTAACGGTAGCTGTTGATCAATAAAGTGGTGGGGGCGGGTCTGGGGCACTGGGATAATGTGACTGTGAACAATGAATGAATGTGTAAGTATTTTCGGAGGCTCAAGCACAATTGAAAAACGGAGGGTCACCACGATAATCTGAGCAACGGGAGTGTCTCAGAGGAGAGAAACAACACGAATGTTCCATTGCAAGGATCTGGCAGGGACAGCTGGTAATTTATGCATATTTACGATATTATTTATTTCCTGCTTAAAAGATGGTGTGACCCACCTCTGCCGAAGAAATGACTTGAACGCTGGCTCCTTGTTCTGCAGGTATGGAGACTACTATAATGTCAGAAAAGCCCCTTCCCAGTTGACGGTTGGAAAGAAGTGAAACTTTTCTCAATTATTTGACAAAAAGCTCTGTGCACGTCTCAAACTTGCTGTTTGTGGTGAGGCTTGAGGAGACAGGGCAGTTGAAAGGGTATGTGGAACAAGGACTGCCTTTCAAAATGAAACCATTTGTGTTGGCGATAAGAAGAAGCTTCAATACACTGCAATTAATACCAAGCTGATGTATTTGAATTATATCCAGAAGACCGTTGAAAAAGGCCATTCGTATGCTTTCCTTCATTGGTTAAAGCATTAATTACAATATTTGGGAGGTCGTGTTTGTACGTGACATTGATTAGGCCACTTTGGGGATATTGTGTGCAATTGTGGTCTTCCTCCTCTCCGACTTGGAGAAGCTTGAAAGACTTCAGAAAAGGTTTATAAAGATGTTGCCAGCTTCGAGAGATATTGGACGAGTGCTGACAAATGTGACAAGATAAAATTAGTATATCTGGTCGGCATTGACAAGTTGGATTGAAGTGTACGTTTCCGTGCTGGACATATCTCTGACTCTATGAATGGATGATGCATCACTGAGTAGAGCGTTGACAATATCAGTCGAAGCTGATCCATCGAGCAGACTGAGATCCTGGACATTGCGAACAACAAATGCCCATGGCTGCAGTTGCTGGTGAACTCGCTGGAATCTTTTCTCATATTCGGAGCAGGGGAATGCTCTATCCCCAGTTTCACGCTGTCTGTATGTCAGGAAGAGCGATTATCCAATGATTTTGTTTTCAAAACAGGGATAAGATAAATGGCCAAAACCAGCAGTAGTGCGCTTGTGTGGAAGAAGGTTTATTTTTCTGAATTAATTCCTTCCCCCATCGCAGCAAGGGGGTTTATGTATGCGGACGGGAAAGGAAATAGGGTTCGACCCCTCTCTGATCTCCCAACCACCGCTCTTTTGTTTAACACCTCAAGGCAATGACCAGTTTTCTGTCCCATTATGTCATTTCTCACTGAGATAATTTGAATTCCATTTACCGCTGATCAGCTCACCTGACCAGCATGACTTTCTGTTTAAAGTATTTAAATAATTGATGAAGAGCAAGGGCCCAACACTACAAAAGTGGGACGCCATGGTCACAGAATTCCAGTCAGGAAACATTACTCCTGAACCATCACCCTCTGCTTCCTGCCACTCAACCAACAGTTGAGCCAATGTACCAGATCTCATGGTTTCAATGTACTCCTGCTTTTCTTTTAAACCAGTCTCCAAGGCGGGACTTTATCGGTGGCCTTCTGGTATCCAAAGAGACTCCATCAAAAGTGTTGCGCTTATTGATACACCTGGACCCCTTATCAAATTTTGAGACAATTGGTCAGATGCAAAATCACTTGAAAAAGAATGCATGCCGACTGTTCTTGATTAATCTCTGCATCTCCAAATGCAAAATTAATCTAGTACTCAAAATAATTTCCAATATTCTTCCTATCACCAATATGATAATGGCTGGCTTGCAAATTCGCCGTTAATCCTTTGCTGCCTTCTTGAATAAAAGGTAAACCTTTACTGTGCTTCAATCTTCTCGCTCATTTGCTGTTGTCAGAAGGGAATTGAAAATTTTTGCAAGCACTGCTGCAATCTTTTCCCAACAACATTTGGTGCATTTCATCTGACACTGGATATTAAACTCGACAGATTACTCAATACTTCCTCTCTCTCTTTTCAAAATTCTTCACATTGTATCAAAGACCAACTCCCTGATTCATCTTCTCATTCGTGAGCACTGATATAAAGTAATCATTTGAATATCGCCCTAAATCCTTAAGTTTCACACATAGATTCCCGTGAGTTCGCTAATTGTTTTTTTCTAATTGTGCTGTTATCTTTTAACTTTTGAGGTACCTGTAAAGAAACAGAACATTTTGCTTTATTTTATCTGGCAGTATAAATTCATGTTCCCCTTATAGCTTTCCTTATCTCGTCATGTAAGAATCCCTTGAACATATATCTGAAATTCTTTGTTCGATGTGAACACTGACAGAAAATATATGGTCTTATTTAAATGAATATATTTGAAACTACTATTTCAGGCCCATCCTTATCCTTTTCCGTAACAATCCTGAATCTCTTCAAAATAGTTCAGAGGATTGTCTGTAAAATTATCTACTACTGATACTTCAACCAGTTGTCTCCTAAGTCCAGGACCTTCCTTATTAGGACGTCGAGATACTTGCTTTTAAAGAGGTGTTTGTTCTACTTATTAGGAACTGGCTCGAGAACTTTCACACCCTGATGCTACAATTCATGTTCGGGTTCTTGGAAGTCCCCGCTATCACGATACTGGTACTTTTATACTTCCTAAAATTGACATCAGTAACTGCTCTTCTATTTTCAACCACGCGGCTGTATTTAATGTGTTTTCTGATTGAGAATAAATTATTTGAGTATGTTTGACACCTCCTACTCTGCCTTCTTCGCTTTTTCATACACTGACACTGATCCTGGAGTATTCAACCTCCAATCTTACCTCTGTCTCAACCATGTTTCAGTGAGTACTCCCACACTCCAATTTATGTTCTCAAATCATCATCCTTGTTCGTCCAACGCACATCATTCAAATTAATGACATTGAACCATCATAGCGCCTAGCTCAGAACCGTACTGGAATGACGACGACATACTGACTCATTTGTTGATTTCACTCGTTTCTTCTTACCTTTCCGGGGGTTGTGTCTGGTTTCCATCCCCTTTCCAAATTAGGTGACACGCAGCCCAATGGCACTTGTAAATAAATTGCCAGCCGTTCAGGACACACCTCACTCTGGATGTGGCTTCTCTCAACTGCTCATATGATGGGTTCATGCGATTATCCGATCTCTAGTGTAGTATGAGTCAGGGTTGATAGAGCAAACATTATAGTGAAAAGCTGATTACTATTATTTCTAACCGAAACAAGTCACCGCAGCTGCGGCATTTTCAGCAGTTCAGAAAATTGCGATTTGGATACAGACAACAATGGCATCAAACTCCAACACTGACAGTTACGAGTGAATTCATAGCTTTAAAAAAATCACACAACACCAGATTATTGTCCAACCGGTTTAATTGGAAGCATCAGCTTTTGGAACGCTGCTCCTTCTGTAACAGTATAAATTTGTAGGACACAAAATTTACAGCAAAAGTTTGCAGTGTAATGTAACTGAAATTGGATACAGAAAAATACGTTGATTGATTATGTCACTCATCAGCTGGAATGATCATGTCAGTTTTAATTGTTTCATGTGCAAATCTCAATTTTTAAAAAAATTTTCGTCTCAAGTGAACTTTAACAATTGGTGTCAGCTCAGGCAATGCTGCTCTCTGCTACTGTCTGTCAAACAATGTTTAGATTGATCCCAATTGGAAAATAAAATAGTTGTATCTTACATGGAGTTGTGAAGTTTTTGAGCAAACTATAATGTAACTGTGCAAGTACAAATTTACAACACAAACTTGTGTATTTGTGTGTGTGTGTCTGTGTGTATAGTGTAATGCAGTCAGCTGTAGTGAGACATGAACCCAAGATCTCGGTTGGGTTCCTATGGATGGCAAACTTCGTGATCAGTCTCTGTTCGGCCACGTTTCACTGCTGCCTGTCGCGAAGTCCACCTTGGAGGATGGTAACCCGGATGTCCAAGGTCGAATGTCATGGACCACGGACTTATTGTCCAGATCTGAGTGAACACTCCTGTCTGTTCATTGCTCTGCGGTGCCCATTCATCCATTGCCGTAGCTTCTGCTCGGCTTCGCCAATTTACCATGCCTCGGGGCAACCTAAATCATTCTAACAGATGAGAGACTTAACAAACAATCAAGGTATTTTATAATGTATAATTTCAGTTGCATCACACTGTAAAGTTTTGCTATACATTCTGTGTCTTAAAATCTTATACTCCACAACCACGAGATGAAGGAGCAGCGCTCCGAAAACTCGTGCTTCAAATTATAACGTGTTGGACTATAATATGGTGTGTGATTTCCAACTCTGTACAGCCTAGTCCAACACCGGCGTCTCCATGAAATAAGCAATTCAATGTTGTGTTAATAGTCCTGACGAACCACAAAATCACTTTAGAAACAATATACAGATGGACTCTCTTTACCCTGTGTAAATATGTTTATATTCAACGACATTACGAATGTTTTTAACACTAACAGTGCAGATTTACAATTTACCTATGATAGAAGCACCTCTTACAGAGCTGAATTTAATAATGCGAATACAAATGACTAAGATTCGTTGCTTCATTTAAGTTCAAGCAAAACCCTTCATATCGGCTTAATTACAAATCTACTGCTGCCGATGTAAACAGACAATCCTTTTACATAGACAGCACAGCTAAACAGGAACCACCCAGTTTCATTTCACTGTTGTGTTAAAAGTTTGAATGATTGACTTATTCCCTTCACATCGTGGGACAAGTGAACAGTCTATCTCCAGTTTGAATTCGCTGGTGAATCGACAAGCTAGAAATTTGAGCGAATTCCTCACCACAGTCAGTACAGGTGACCAGCTTCTCCACACTAGGAATTTACTGGTGTCTCTATATGTAGAATAACTGATTGTATCCCATCCCACAATAAGAACAGGTTTCTGTGTGGCTGCGTTAGTGCATTTCCAGCTTGGATAGGTAAAGGAATTGCTTCCCACAATTTACAGATTTCCACATTTTTCCCATGCGCTAGAGTTTAACACTTCTCATGAATCTTTGCAAAATTTTCCAAAAACACCGACAATACGTGTTTCAACCTGGTGTCCATATTGTTTTTTGCTGGAATGTTTAAATACTGAGTCAATTAGGTTATAAGAATAATTATCGGAAATGCCTGTGGTTTCTTTCGAAATCTCTAATTGCAATCCGAACTTTGAGAGAAAAAACGCATTAAGAGAATCGAGAAGAATAAACGTTTTGTGGAACTCAGACAAAATAATCTGGTGATTTGTGCAGATGACTGTGAGAAAATGCTAGTTTATCATTCAGACGAACTGGTTCATAGATGTCATTCAGAGAAGGGAAATAGTTAGTTTTTGCACAAAACTACGGAAAGAGATAGAGGTGGGAGACAAAGGCACGAAAGAGAGACATTTTACATGTCGAGAACATATTTCTCTGCATTATCTTTAATCCCGCTGAAGGGCTATCAATAAGTGAATAGTTCCTGGAAAGTGGAATATCAGGTAAATCAGGTGCTAAAGAATGTGCTTGACATGCTTGTCATTATTGCTTAGTGCATTGTTCAATAAATGGACCCACATGCAATTTCATTGTCTGTGTGGATTTTGCCCATTCTCCCAGTGTCTGCGTCGGCTTTTACTTCTGTTCCGATTTCCTAGAAAAAGGCCAAAGTCGTGCAGGTAAGGTGGATTAGTTATGAGAAATGCAGGATTAAAGGGATAAGTGGAATTCCCTTTTGATGATTGGCGTGGACTCACAGGCAGAATGGCACTTCGACACTATAAGGATTGTATGGTTGAGCGTTATGGGTGGGAAGTCACGTTTTTGCAGTATAGGACATTGGTGACGCCAATGTTTTCAATGCACGTCTCCGTGATTTCAGAAAGATATTATTGTGGTTAGGTGTTAAGTTCATGGGAAGTGTGGCGAAAAAAGAGACCTTGGTCTTATGGTTTATAGATCATTCAAAGGGTCCTGCATGTCGACAGGATAGTGAAGAGTTTACTCAGTACACCAGCTGCTACTTGTCAGGGGATTAGTTGTGAGATCATGTTGTGGCTGAACAGGACATTGGTAATGTCACATTCGGAAAAGGCATTCAGTGCTGATTTCCCGACTCTAGGAAAGATGTTATGATAGTTGAAAGAGTTGAGAAAACATCTACAAGGTTTTGCCAGAGTTGGGGTTTGAACGTTTATAAACAGACTGAATAGGATAGGACAATTTTCCCTGGACCATTGAAGGCTGAAGGATAATCCTGCAGATATCTATCTAATCGTGAGAATAAGGTAAATAAGCAACGTCTTGTTGCCAGTGTATTGGACTACATAACTGGAGGGTATAAATTTATTGTGAAGAGGGATAGACTTAGGAAGGACCGAAGGGAAAACGTTAAATGTAGAGTGTGGAGCAAGTAACCATTGAGCATTTTGGCACAGACGAATTGCACTGCAGTGTTTGTTTCCATGCTGCATATCTTCATGACTCGAAGACATGGATCAGTAGAGTCATGAAGACATACAGCACAGAAACAGACCATTTGGTTTGACTTGTCCACGCCGAACAGATATCAGAACCTAATCTAGTCCAATTTAGCAGCACTTGACTTATATCCTTTTCAATCTTTCTTATTCGTACACCCTTCCAGATTACTATAAATTTTGCAATTGGACCAGCCCTCACTACTTTCTCTGGCAGCTCATTCGATACTGTGTATAATTGTTATCCCGCAGGTCACTTTTGTATTTTTCCCCTTCACCCTAAACCTCTGTCCTCAAGTTCTGGTCTGTGTCACCCAAGGGAAAAGGTTTTATCCATTTATCCCATCCATGCACCTCATGATTTTATACATCTTTCAGAGGTTATCACATTCGTCTTCGACGCTCCAGCGAAGGCAGCCCCAGTCTATTCAGGCTCTCCATATCGCTCAAATCCTTGAACTCTGGCAACATCGTCGTAACTCTTTTGTAAACCCTTTCACATTTCACAACATCCTTCTGATAGGAAGTAGATCAGAATTTCATGCAATCAAACAAAAGTGGCCGAACCAACGTCCTGCCCAGCCGTAAGTGACCTCCCAACGCCTATCCACAATGTCCTGACCAATAAATGAAAACATTCGGAACAACTTCTTCACTATCCTATCTACCTACGACTCTACTTACAAGCGGCTATCACCTTGCACTCCAAGGCCTCTTTGTTCAACAACACTGTCTAGGACATTTGCATTTAGTGTATATGCCCCGTCAAAATTTGCATTCCCTAAATGCAGTTCATTACATTTATCTAAATTAAACTCCATCTTCCACTCTTCAGCACTTGTTCCAGATTCTGTTGAAATCTATGGTAACCTTTCCGCTGTCCACTATACCTCCAATTTTGGTACCATGTGCAAAATGACTAGCTCTGCTGCCTATGTTCACATCCAAATTATTTATATATATGACGAAAAATGCGGAACCAACACCGGCCCTTGAAAGCGATCAAGCAAAATTGTTGAAATCTAAAAGAAAAACAGAACAAAAAGTAGATACGCAACAGGTCTGACAGTATCTGAAATTGTAAAAAAGGCAGCAACCATTGGAAACTTGCAGAAATGTTCACACGATTGTACAAGACACGATCATGTATATTACACACTGAGTGCTGGAAGATGGCATTAGCGTAAATAAATGCGTCATGACCAGCAGGGATAAAAGAGAAAATCATGTTCAACAACTTTAAACCTAAGACTGACTTCATTATTCTTCTTTCTTCTATGTGCTCCAGTATTTTCGGAAACAGGCAGGAGTACCACGCAAATAAGAATGTAAACAATGTGTTGGACGTCATACTGAGATAATTCGAGCCCAGGAGCAGGGATATCTTTGTGTAAGGGCTTTAGTGCGACCACTTTTTCGGTGCTATGTGCACCTTTGTTCTACTTTCCAAAGGAAGGATGCCCTTGATATTGAGCGAGTGCAGAGGTTAATCAGAAATGACACATGGTGAGAGGTTGAATCTTGATTTATTCCTTTCTTTTGTCTTTCTGATGCGCTGGCTGTGTTACCCAGTGATATACAACCTCCTAATTCCTGACTTGAAGCTGACGATTGAGAGAACATTCCAAGATTAGTCGAACAATGACTCTGCAGTGCTGCAATTTAACCTCGCTGCTCCTAAATCTCAATCCCCCTGCTAATTGGCTCGCTTGCCGGACCGAGCAGAGTAGAGGAATGAGAGTGCGCTGGATGTATAATCCAAAAGACATGAACCAAAAGCAAGATTTATTGTATGTGGTGCGCAAGGTCAAAATCCAGAACGCTTCTGAGAATGGGAATAACCCGTTTCTAATCCTCACCGTGGGAGCCTGCGTCCTATATTTTAACTGTAGAAAAAAACGAGGATGAGGGGCTGCACGGAAAGTAATCAAACCATTCAAAAAGCTTACCTCTGGAGTATCCATTGTAATTGCGGATAGAAAAAAAAGAACAAATGAAAAGAGTCACACATCAAGTTACTGTGCAGAAACAGCGAGTCAAAGATGAATGCATGGTCTCTATCTGAACATTAAGTGATGCTGAGTGAAATCACAGTTAAACCAACAGAATGTGGGAATTGAGGCAAAGTTTATATGGACCCATCCGCGACAAGTCTGCACGAACACATATTTTACAGCAGCAGTGGCGATCCATTCAAATCATTCACAAACATGCTGACCACACGCCAAACAACTAGATTCCAGGCTGAGCTAGTCTCATCTGGTTCAGCAGTGGCGAACTTTTCAGCCCTGTCGCTTTTTGGCCGAGAGCTGTGATTCTCTCTCAGAGCTTAATACAAATTCTAGATGCTAGACGTTTGCCTATCAAAGCCCTGACGATTCCATAGTTCACGTCGACACTTCCAAAGCTATCACATCAAAACGCTCTATTGATGATCTAGATTGGCCTGCTAGAATTACTGATGCAGAGAGCACCCCAAAGGGATTTGCGTGTCGGAGACAGCATCTCGACACAGACACAGTTCCCCGTTATTGGGACAGTTATCACCGACTGTTAATTAGTTCGGAGACATACAAGTGACAGAGACGTGGATTGGATGGTCTGAAAGACTTCTGGTTGTGCAGGAATGACACAGGGAGAGAGTGGCTGAGGGAGAAGAAAAGGCTGTATTTTCACCCTCCCTTCTACGTTGTATAATTTGCAGCCCCACAGCCCACAGCTCGGGGCTTTGCAGATGTTTCTTGATAAGCGAGTTTTTCAGTCGAATTCGCTCAATTCAAGGCAGTTGAGGCTCCGTCGTTACCTTCTGCCCGCTCGCAGCAAGGAAACAGAGGCAGTGTTGAAAAGACTTTCTGGAGGATTTTTGTGGGAGGTGAAATCTGAGCACGAAACAGGCTGCCCCCAAATACCGCGTACTAATTAACCTGAGAGAGTCATCTTTGGTGTCCATTTCTCTCTTTCCATTTCTTTGATAACAGACGTTTGGAACAAGTTCACAATCAAATTTGCTCATTTTCTGCAATATCGTGCCACTGGCTTCTCCCAAACTAAATGATTGCGACTGAGCAGAATACCCTGTGGATTCTGCCCTCCCCCCGCATATCTTGCAATGAAAAACAAAATGTTTTAATTATGCACAGTTTATCCAGCCCAGTCCCCGTGGACTGGGCAACCAGCAGCACCCAAGATCCACGAGACAGAATGAGGCAGAGTCCTGGAAACTCTTTGATGCTTTGAAATCTGGAAGCAATGTGGAAGGATTCCAGTTTGGGAGAATCTCAGTGGTTCACCAGTGGCTGGCTCGTTGGTCTAGTTTTATGATTCTTGGTTAATGCTTTTAATAGCGTCGAGATGTGAAAAGACTCAGGTTCAAACTTTAGGCGAACCCGCCTTTCATGTCTTCACTTTTTTGATACTACAAGCACAATCAGTTCAAAACGCAGCTTCGGTGAAGGAAATTGGACTGCTAGAGCGACCATTGCAGCGAACACGGCAAAGAGAAACACTTGTTCAAAATGATTTTTTTATTTTTAGATGGTTCACCTGCACAATCCGACTATATCTGAATCCTCCAGCTGCAGCATTGCTCAATCCTGAGTGCAAACCTTCAGTAAGCGGGAGAATGAAGTGATTGAAGTCAGTTCTGAACACCATATGAGGAATGTCAGAAATGGAAGTAGTTTGACAAGTTGTGATTGTTCTCTTTGGAGACCACAAGGTTGAAGCTAGTCTGATTGAAGATTTGCAATTCATGAGGGGTCTAGCCAGAGGAAATAAAGGAATGAAACTTCTCCCACGGTAAAAAGGATGAGGCAGACATTAAAAGTCATGAGGAATGTGGGAATTTACACAGCCGCTGCACGTCAGTACAACCACATATTACACAACAGCAGTGGAAATCTTTTCACATAATTCGAAATTCCAGTTGGTGCTGGTAATTTTGGTGGAAGTGGCTCGGGTGGGGAGGTTTTGCTAAAGTTATGGCTTACCTGTTGGTTGGTAATAACCCTCTCATTCATCATTTGCACTTTCTCGACATCTCTCTTCTTCCTGACTCCGCAGTCCCCACCATTACATGGAGGCTGGATTATCTGCGATCAGACCAGTTGATAGTTTCTGTCTCTGAAGGAGATGTGTGTACTATTTCGGTTTTTATGACAATTGGTAGTTTCATGGTCCCCATTTGTGAATGAACAGCCCAACAAATTCAGTTCAACTTGACAACCGACACTGTCATTGGGAAAACGTTAGGATCTATTAATAAAGTTGTAATAACATAGCATTTAGAATTACATAATTGAATCAAATCGATTCCGCACAATTTTCTGAAGGGAAAATCATAGCTGACAAGATTATGAAAATATTTTCAGGTGGTAATGAGCAAGATAGATAAAGGGGAAAACAACAGATAAATTATGTTTGGATTTCTGAAATGTTCTGAAATGTTTATAAAAGACTACTTCATAACAAAAGAACCATCATCCCCCACTGTTGGGTGTATGTATTGGTCACGCTTGTTGACCAAGAATTGGGTAATGGCAGGGCAGTTCAGGGGAGTTACATGAGATAAAGAGAGCATTTTATGATGGCAAATTGTCAGTTGTGGAGTCCGAGAATCTTCAATAATGAGGACACATTTTTCACAATATATACTAATCACCTAGATGACAGATATGTTTGCTAAGTTTGGAGATGATATAAAGTAGATGGGGAAGCAAGTAGTGGGGCATGCACAACGAAATTACAATGGACAGAAAGAGAAAAAAAACAAGTGGACAAAACCCAGCAGGATGTAACGTGGGAAATATTCAGAATTCTGCATGATGACAGGAAGAGTGGGAGCTACGAATATTGTTTAACGAGGTAACACCACAGCAGAAAGCTGCAGAGCAGAGAGAACTGTGGGTCCTTGTGTTTGAAAGACAAAAAGTGAGCATTCAATTTCGGTAGTAATCAGGAAGGGAAAACGTTTGCTGGCCTTGATTTAAAGGGAACGGGGTTGTGTTGTTAAAGGATACGTGATATGGGTCAGATTACAGCTGGAATACTGCAGTCTTCTGTCCCAGGATTTGAGGAACAGCTGTCCAGATAATTTTAACATGCTTGATACTGGACATGGGAGGATTTGCACGGGAGATGAGATTGAGCAGATACGCAATGGAGTTTAGAAGAATAAAACAAGACTTCATTGAAATACTTTAGATTATGAGGGGCTTCATTGGATAAAGTCAGAGAATGATTCTCCTTTGGTGAGAGTCGAGTACCAGAAGATAAAATCTCAGAGTAAGGAGACACCTGAATCAGACAGCTGCGGAGAAATTCGAGATTGTACTGAATATATTCTTTACTTCAGAAACCTGAAGACACTGGTTGGTCCATATATCCAGGGCAAAGATGAACAGATTTTCGTCGGTAAGGGAATGAAGGGTTCACGGATAAAACAAGAAAGTGAATCTAAGGATTGTCAGATCAACCCTGAACTCATTGCATGGTACAAGCAGACTCGATGCGTTGAATTGCGTACTTCTACTCCGACATGTCTCTTTTTTTTCTTTTTCTAGGCTCTCATTTGCTCTTGTTTTCTTTTTGTTTTCAAATAATTGCACAAGGCATTACAAGAGAAATGCTTACAGTGGAACACTTACAATCAGACATCAGTTCAGGATCTGATGGCCTTTCCCAGTATATTAACGCCTGAATATGATTGGAGTTTGAACATGGAAGGGAAAAACACCATTCTCAGTGGAAAGAAACCGTGCACGCGTTGTGCGTGCTGACAATGCTTCAGCAGGTCATTTGTCCTGTCAAAACGTAAATGCAGTCACACAGGGAGAGACCATTTATTTGTTCCGAGTTTGGGATAGGATTGACTTGATCAGCTAACCTGGTGAAACACGAACAATTTTATAGAGTGGACAGACCTTTTAAATTACCTGAATATGGGACGTGCTTGAAAATCTCTGTGGATCTGGTTAAACATCAACATATTCACAACGAGGAGAAACTGTTCCGGTGCATTCACTGCAGAGCTGAGTTCAAGTGGTTAACCCGACTCATGTACACCAGGGACCTCAGAAGAGGGAGAGGCTGTACACCTGCACTGTGTTAGAAGGGATTTCCTTTGAAGGACAAAATAATGCAACACCAACATGTTCTTGAGTAATGTTTTTACCTGGATATATTAAAACCTACCATGCAAATACATCCATATCACCAGAAACTGGTCCTATGTAGGGATACACACAAAGTGATTCTGCAGCCTCTCCGCCATTTTCTCCGTTTTAATTGCAGTGTATTTGTGTCTCGCTTCAGTAACTCGAACAGACGAAGCGGAATTAAGTATTTTTATGCTGTAATCAGGCCTGTGGTTTTATTGCACATTAAGTATTGGTCAAGTCGTGCAGACTCTGGGTTTGAAGGCCAATGGGTACAAATCTTGATGACATTGCTTGTCACCATGTTCAAACTTCAAGCAATTGTTTAACGAAATAATTAACCAACATTTGCAAGACATGCTTTCAAACATTTCGAAGAATTTCGGATTGATGGCAATTAAAATTTAAGTAGAAGCAAGGGCAGTGTGCCTTGAGACTGTTAAATGTGGAAATGTGTCCACATGTAAACTGAGAATTGTTGGCCATTCCAATGATTAGCGTCCATCAGCGTGGTTTATTTCATAAACTGCTTGAAACTGAGTGTCCCTACCACTCAGCTGTAACGTCTGATTTCAAGTCCCAACCTAATGTTACCCTGCGCCAAAGAGCTTAATTATATTTTAATTGATTGTCGAATGATATGCATTAAGACGAATATTTGTTGAAGTTAATGAAGTCCAGATGATAAGTCGTAGAAAATAAATTCTTCCAGCAGCAATAAGAGAAATGACTGATTTTCTCCACAGATTTAGGACATAAAATGCTTGTGTGACTGAGGAGTGTAAACTAATGCTAAGTATTGTATAATCAAGAACGGCATGGTCATTTAGTTGCTGGCACTGATGCCTCACAGAGCCAGGGACCTGGGAGTAATTACAGACCTCGCTGTATCTCTGTCTGGAGTTTGCACATTCTCCCTGTGTCTGTGTGGGATTTCTCCTACGTTCCAAAACGTTAAGTTTAGGATGATTGACCATGCCAAATTGTCCAATGAAGTGTAGGTTGAATGGTTAGCCATGGGAGATCTGCATGGCTAGTCTGTATGACAGGTGTTCAGAGGGTAGGTGTGGACTTCTTGAGCCGAATAGCCTGTTCTACACAGATTGGATTCTATGAATGAGATATTAACTCTGATATTACTCTTGAACAAAAGTTAATGAAGCAGTTCAGAATAGTTTGGCCTTTGTCTCAAACCTCAGAACCTCCTGCAGTGTTGTGTTGGTTTTGGATGATTAACCTCCAAGAGCTCGGAATATTTTTTTTGGATGATTATACCCAATGAAGAATGTGCATTGTCGAAAGCATCCATGTTCAATTTAAAATGCAGAGAATTTCCTGAATCTAAGGAAAGGTTAGGTCCAAGCTCACCTACATGGAAGAAAAGACTGGGTGACAATATGTTCCATAACACATACATGGGACGACTGGCAGTTAAATGGATTCCTGATTTTTACTTCCAGTTCTGAAAACTGTTCAAACTTAATGAATGATTTCTATTTATGCCAAGGATCCCAGTAGCCAAAGGAATTTCATTTTTATTGACTTGCAACCTGGAACTAAATTATAATGTATGCGTTTAATATGCCAAGCGGTGGATATAAAGCTGACATTTTGAACAATAGAATGAGAGCAACTGCTGGAGAGCGACTGGCCATCAAACGTCTTGCTCTCAAATTAAGTAAAAGGGACCCGACCAAATGTATGTTTTCCTGCAAAGCATACTTTCTTTACAAGGGAAGAAGTTGATCAAGGAGATCATCTCACAACAGGTCGAAGGCAACAGAGAAGATATAGATTGTGTGTACTTTAGATTAAGTTAATCTAATGTTTACTAATTGTGATATTGGAAGAGCATGGTAATAGGGTGGTGTTCAGCCTGCTCATTGTTTCATAATCACAACTAACGCTCGGAAAAAAAATTGCAGTTTTTCTTTTAAAAAAGACAAATGTGATTGCTCTGTCACTCAGTCACATTTAAACAGATAACGAGGTGAGGAGTGATTTTCTGAATGCTTGCTTTTAATGGAAAGAGGGTTTTGAGCTGCACGTTCGAACAAAAGTTGCCTTTGAGTCTGGTTGACTCCAGTTTCTGAGAAGCCTTCAATGTCTGAGTCAGACAGATGCTGCCCTCGTGTCAAGTTTCGTCAGGCTCACCTTGCTACTGAAAGTCAGTGTTTTATTCATGTTGTCTAATTCTTTAAAGAGAATAGAGGCTGAGTGGGTCTGTTATAAAACACCGCAACAGTGAGCTGCTTTTTATTTGAGTGAGTCAAATCTGTTACTCCATTTAATCACTTTGCTGACGATGGAGCATTGCTTAATTGTAGTTCGGTCATGCCTGGGTTGAATTTGTCCTGCTTTTGTGTACTCGACACAAACGAGACTTTTATTTTGAAAAAAAAACTTCAACCCAATTAATCTGGTTACACTGGACCAGTTTGTCTGATGTGAAAGAGGGAGCTGGCCACTGAGCATGATGACCATCCATCATTATATTCGGTGACAGGGCACGTTAGAAAAGCCAAAATGCCGCCTGCCTTTTCGACATGTCTATGCTGGTGACTTTCAGAGGAGACTGATGTAAAACTCCCCAGACTGGACGTGCCTCATTCCAGACAAAGGACTTTTGACTGAAAAGTCCATTTTCCTGCTCCTCCGATGCTGCCTGACCTGCTGAGCATTCCAGCACCACTCTAATCTTGACTCTGATCTCCCGCATCTGCTGTCCTCACTTTCACATAGGACTTCCCAGGCCTACATACGTTCGCACTTGAGTCTCAAGGTTATTGGCAATGCTTCAGCCTTACTTCTTGCATGAATTATTGTCGATTCATCCATCTCCCACATAGCAGAGACAGTCGTTGAGATGTGTTTCTCCTCTCTTGTCTGTTTTGGTCTGACTGAGTCGAGCAGGTAGCTGGAAGAACACAGCAATCCAGGCAGCGTCAGGAGAGGGAGAAGTCGACGTTTCAGTTGTAAGCCTCATTCAGGACTGCAGTTGGGTTTGAGGGCAGCAGATAAAGGGGTGGCAGTGGCAGTCGAGATAGGGGAATAAAGGTAGAGGTTACGATACACTTTGACAATGGGAGGAATAATTCCAGTTGTTGGCAGGGATCATTTGAGCAAAGGATGAGGACGGGCTGGAAAGGTCGTAACCGGACAGTGGCGGAGTCTACTTGAAATTTGAGAACTCAGTACTGACTTGTCCATGTTGAAGGCTGCCCAAGGTGAGGATGAGATCTTGTTAATCCCGTTTGTACTGTGGTTCATTTTAGCAATGGAGGAGGCCAAGGATTGCTATGTTGGTAAGGGAGTTGTTGGGCAAATTGAAATCGACGGTGACTTGAAGGTATGTTCGCACCCTGCGGGCTTGGCTGCGATGCTTGGCGAAACGTTCCCTCTGTTTATCTTCGGTCCCCAATGTGGAGACAACCACATCGGGAGCACCTGATGCAGTAAACCACGTTGGAAAATAGGCAGGTGAACATTTTCTCACCTGGAAGGAATGATTGTGGCCATTTTTAGAGGTGAGTGCAGTGGTGCAGCGGCAGGTTTTGCATCTTTTCCGGTTGCAGGGGAAGGAACCTGTTTTTCGGGTTACTTTGGGGAGATTAGCGCAAATGAACGACGATCTAAAGGGATGTTCGTTGCGGAAGGCAGAAAGGGATGGGGAGGAGAAGATGTTCTTGGTGGTGGGCTCTAGTTTTAGTTGGCATAAGTGTTTAAGTATGATGCATTAGATGGAGTTATTTGAGAGGTGGTAAGTTAGGACAAGGTGACTCTGTCTTAGAACATAGAACATAGAACATAGAAAAATACAGCTCAGTACAGGCCCTTTGGCCCTCGATGTTGTGCCGATCCAAGCCCACCTAACCTACACTAGCCCACTATCCTCCATATGCCTATCCAATGCCCGCTTAAATGCCCATAAAGAGGGAGAGTCCACAACTGCTACAGGCAGGGAATTCCATGAACTCACAACTCGCTGAGTAAAGAACCTATCCCTAACATCTGTCCTATACCTACCACACCTTAATATAAAGCTATGCCCCCTTGTAATAGCTGACTCCATACGTGGAAAAAGGTTCTCATGGTCAACTCTATCTAAATCCCTAATTATCTTGTACACCTCTATTAAGTCACCCCTAAACCTGCTTTTCTCCAATGAAAACAGCCCCAAGTGCCTCAGCCTTTCCTCACACGATCTTCCTACCATACCAGGCAACATCCTGGTAAACCTCCTCTCCACCCGTTCCAGTGCCTCCACATTCTTCCTATAGTATGGCGACCAAAACTGCACATAATACTCCAGAGGCGGCCGCACCAGAGTCTTATACAACTGCAACATGACCTCAAGCCTCCGGAACCTAATTCCTCTACCACTAAAAGCCAGTAGGCCATATGCCATCTTCACCACACTATTTACCTGGGTGGCAACTTTCAGAGATCTGTGTACATGGACACCAAGATCCCTCTGCTCATCCACACTTAAAATATCCGACCATTAGCCCAGTACCCCATCTTTTTGTTATTCGTGCCAAAGTGAATCACCTCACACTTACTCACATTGAACTCCATTTATCACCTTTCTGCCCAGCTCTGCAGCTTATCTATATCCCGCTGTAACCTGACACATCCTTCCTCACTGTCAACAACTCCAACGACTTTCGTATCATCTGAAAACTTGCTCACCCAACCTTCTAGCCCCTCCTCCAGATCATTTTTTAAAATGACAAACAGCAATGGTCCCAAAACAGATCCTTGCTGAACACCGCTAGTAACTGCACTCAATTTCAGCATTCATAGGAATCACCTATTCATAACGATGTTGAACAGCAACTAACATGGAACCTTTACCATCAACTACTACCATCTGTCTTCTTCCCGCCAGCCAATTCCAAATCCAAACCTCCAACTCACCCTCAATGCCATACCTCCGTATTTTTTTCCAGTAGCCTACCATGGGAACCTTATCAAACGCCTTACTGAAGTCCATATACACCACATCTACCGCTTTACCCTCGTCCACCTCGTTACCCTCTTTATTGCGTTGGCATAGCAATGTAGTGCATAGATTAGCTGGGTGAGTATAGTGGGAGAGGAGACACGAAGCATGGGCTGGAGATGTGCAGACTGATGTCGGAAGCTCGCTTGCACCAGGCGGCTGAGAAATTCCCACCAACCACCAAAATTCTAAATAATACGGTTTTGTGTTTCCTCTGAGAGGGAATCAGCTGCACTTTTCCTGGAGGAAACCTGCCCCGGGTTTATGATCTAGCCTGAATCTCAAGGAGTTACAAGAGATTAGCGCAGTGTCGTACTGCCGTGAACCATTTCAGCATTCATAGGAATCACCTATTCATAACGATGCTGAACAGCAACTAACATGGACCACGAGACTGATTCCAGAAGTAATTGAGTTTAAGCAGTCCAACATGAACCAAGGGAACAGTGGCATATTTGGAGAAACTATCTTGACTTGACAGGTGTCAGCAGTGAGACATTTCAACCATGACGTTAGTTTGGAGAAAGCTGAGACGAAATTCCAAACACGTTTTCAACATCATGAGGGTTCCATACAGAATAGATAGCGAGAAAATGTCCCAACTCGTGAAAAGAATTGAGAATAAGCGTCGAGATGTCAGATAAATTACACGAGAAGGAAATGCAATGTGAAAATTTAACTTCAGAAAGCAAACAATGTGATCTGAAATGCATTGTATGGATTTGCGATTAAGGTAAGTTCAGTCAAGGGGATTCGCAGATAATTTGATTCGTTACAATGTAAATGATCGCACGTTCAGGGAAACGGCACAATGTCAGAAAGCGTACTTCCAGCACTGTACTGATCTAGTATGTAGAATAGTCGTTCTGTGCTGAAACAATTCTGCGATTTATACCTGTTCATTGAATATTGAATTCGGATCTTCGATATGATCAGTCAAAAATGGACAGATAAATGCTTAGATCAGATTCCAGAAAGCGTGGGAAGAGTTCCTACGGCCCATCAAGACCACACGGATCCACATGACAATGACCCACAGACACTAATTTCCCTGCGAACAATGCACCCAATGCTCTGGGCAATTTAGCATGACCAATGTTTCTAACCTGCACATCTTTAGAATGTGGGAGGTTGAGGACCCAGCACTGGTCACTGTATGTCTCCACTGGTCACGTTTTGTAAAACTGATTAAGACTGATTTATCGAGAGTGCCTGCTTCCTGTTTGATAACCAGACTTCCCCTTTTCCTGTGGAGCACTGTCAAAGGGCTGAATAAGAGGAACAATCCAGCCCCTCACGTCTGTTCCGCCATTGAATACAATCATGGCTGATGTCATCGTCGGCTCAGTTCCTTTTCCCTGCCTGCTCTCCATAACGCTTCATTTACTCAATGTCCCAGCATCCACTGCACACTGGGACAGTGAATTACGCAGGTTCACAACCCTTTGAGGGAAGTAGGTTCTCCTCACCACTATTTGAAATCTGCTCTGCCTAATCCTCAGACTATGATCGCTTGTTTTGCCTCAGTGAGGAAATATCCACTCCACAACTACTTGTCAATCACCATTAACATCCTCCAGACTTCAATGAGGTCTCTTCTCATTCCTCTAAGCCCAGATTGGATCGGCCTGCACTGCTCAAACTCTCTTGAAAAGATAAATTTATCTCTGGAATCAATCTAATGCCTTGTTCTGAACTGCCTTCGTTGCAACGGCATCCCTCCTGCAGTCAGGGCAACAAACCTGAACACAGTACGTCAGTTACAGTCCCACTAATACCTTGCAGAATTTCAGTAATTCTTCTCTCTATTTATACACTATTATTTACCAAGTAAATACTGAAATTTACTTGACTTTCTCATTCCCTGCTGTACCTGCATGTGAGTTTTCTGTGGTCTGCACAAGGACAACCAGTTGCCTCTGCACGTAAGCACTCTGAAGTTGCTCTCCATTTCCATAACATGTTGGATTCCTCTGATCAAAATGGTTAATCTCATATTATCCGCATTAAACTTTAGCTGCCAGATGTTGGCACATTCATAGAAACTGTTCATGTCCATTTGTAAATTTTCTACATCTTCAAAACATCAACCTACTTTTCCACTTGTTTTAATGTCAGCTGAGAATGTAGACGTAGTGTTTTCTCTACTCTCATCTAAGTAATACAATGGATGGTAAATTGTCAGATCATGTGGTCTGAGCTCTACAGAACCCCAAAGTTTGCCAACCATTAACGAAACAACTAATCCAACTCTGCATTTTGTTGGCTCAGGTCTGTACAGGTGAATCACATCCTGCCAAACACATGTCCTCTTATTTTACAGCTTAATATTTTGTGCAGCGTTGAATCAATGCCTTTTCAAAGTCCAGGTGCTTTCCTTGTCCAGGATCTCTATTGGCTACTTTAAAGAACGCAAGCAAACAAATTCTTAAAAATTCTGATTTATTGTGGTTCAACTTTTCAAATCCCCTGTTGGTAATTAATTAATAATGGATTCTCACAATTTTCCTTATTTCCCACCAGTTTGCTCACAACCTGTTATTGACAATTGAAGATGCTTATGCTAATTCGTTATCTTTCTGCAGCCTCTACGTTCCCTTTTCCGTGTTCCTGTGTAACAGGCACAAGCTTTAAAAGACCTGCTCCAATTGGTGTGAAAGAGGCATGAGTGTCTGAATGGATTCACTCAGTTCCTGGTTTACACACTCAATGGGCTGAATGTCCCCTTGGCTTTCTCACATTATATTCTCGATGGCCGGTATATCCTCATTTACAAATTCAAGATCTGCTTCTCCTCCTCATAATATGTCAGAAGCCTGAGGGCTTGTGGAATCTTCTTGTTGCTGTATAACATTTTGAGGGGCTAAACGGTCTTTTCGTATTCCTTCATAACAGGCTCGAGCAACTGAACAATCAACTCCTGCATTCCTGAAAGAGGATCGAAGGAGTGATTTGTCACCTCCTGTTCCCATACAACTAATATTGCCTCCTCCTTTCCATAACAAGTCTCAAATACTTTCATCTCCTTCTTCAATTCTCATGTTGAATATAACTTTATAGCAGGCTCCAGGGGTTGAATAACCTCGTCCTGTTCTGGTTTAACAGGGTCAAAGGCCTGAATATACTTCTGCTATTCCTATGTAACAGGCTGGAGAATTGGAATTGGCTGTGTAATTGACTTCTGTTGCTGACTCTTTCCGGTGTTCGATGTAAAAACAAGATCATCTTTCATTTTGTAAACTGTAATGCATATTGGATCAACCTGATCATCCTTTAGTTATAAGATAACTCCTTCATTGCAGGAATCAGTTGTGGAAACCAGTTCTGAGTTGCTTCCAGTGTAACAATAGCCTTTCTTCAGTGAGGTTTCCTTCAACAGTATGTTGAGCACTGAAGTACAGGTAAGGCAGTTTTGAAATTGACGTTATGTGATCAGAAGAGCTAATTGAAAACCCTGCTGAAAAGAAGGTTTTGGACATGGCATCAGAATTGGTCAGCTGGCAGGAAAGAGTGAGTAGAAGTTTTTGATTTTGATTTAATGAACAGGTATATTTTACAGGAGAAATACAATAAAATGAAGTGAAAAGCTTTCACTTGTTGCCACAACGTGATGCCATTTTGAATAATTGAAGACAGTGGAATAAACAGAGAATACAGCCTGAAGAGAGTTTATGCGTTGTGAGACAGCTCCTCACCATCGACCACTTCTGCAACCCAATCCCTCCATGACAGCATCAACCCCATCTGCACCAGCCCCCAGCAACATCGAATTTGCAAATCCTCAGGCACCAACTTTGCCACTGGACATATACTCCTCCGTCACCAGCTCATTGCCCCGTGTGCCAAACCGTTCCAATGGCAGAGACATGTGTCTTACTGCTAGGCCCACGTCATCGAACTTACCATAATGGCCTTCATCACCATCAATGCAGGACCCAACCAACAACAAGTCTCCAATCCTCAGGCATTACCTTTTGCTGCTGGGCCCTATCACACTCACGTTGCCTCTGCAGATGTAGCAGCTGCCAATTCCAGGTCATATGCTAGTTCCAAAAAAATAAGTAAGGACTAGCTCTCCTCCGTACTGGGCTCAGCTTGAGGTCAGTAAATTACAGTAAGAAAAGTGGAGGAGAAAATAAGAAAAAGAAAGCAGGTCAGAGTGTACAAGCTCCAGCAAAGGAGCCCTTGGACCGGAAACATAGGAATAAAAGGATTCTTCTATTGGAGATGAAGGTTCGTTGAGTATCTCAGAAATATGTCCTTGCGTACCAGTTATTCACAAACATCTCAAATAGTTGGTTGACAGAATCAATTGCAATATATATCAGTCTGCTCTGGGAGAAATGTATTGAGGTGTTTCTCGGCCATGATGAGAATGTGGAAGGCTCACTGTGTTGAATGACCTACTCCTTTTCCAATGTTTCTATGCAGTCTGTGGGAAAGCCCTTTCAATGTTGTCACAAGCTCTCAGATCTTTGTAGTGTTGACAGGCCTGTGTTTCCCTTTTCCGATGCAGAAGCTGGTGCTGGGTATTCTGTCTGGAATTTATCCTTTAAAAACGCGGAGCAGTTTGATACAATTGAGTGCCTTGCTTGGCTGTTTCAGAGACCATTGAAGAGTTTATCATATGCCTGTGTTTCTGGAGTCACTTTTAGGCTGAACCAGGAAAACACGGCAGATTCACTTCTTGAAAGTACTTTGGGGGGAGCAAATTGGTGTTTACAACTGCCATTGGGTTCAAGGTCATTATTACTGACACAAAATTTTAGATATCGATATTTTATTAAGTTTTATTAACTTCCACCAGATCATTAGCCTGATCTGGATTAGTAATTCAGTGACATTTCCAGCTCCACATAGGGACCTATCGCAAGCCACACTGAACTGTTTACCTCTGTGCTGCTTGACAACTTTGTCATAAAGAACTCCCAACAATTTGACTGTTATGATGGAATTGAATGGGTGATGTTGGTCATACTGTAATTATTCTCCTCTTAAGGGACTTGTCATAGTTGAGTAATTTCCCACATTGCCAGATAGATGTCAGAGTTGGAACTGGAATGAAGCAGTTTCCCTGGGGACATGGCTTGTTGTACATTGCCATTGTCATATCTACTGTGTTCAGATGTTTCTTCATGTCACATAGAACTAATCAGTTTGTTTGAAAACTGCCATCTGTAGTTCTGTGGGCATCCTGACGAGGTGAGATAAGTCATTGACTCAACACTTCGGGCTGAGTATGGCGGTTTCGTTTTGCACTGATGTGCAGTGCTGTTCCATTATTAAGGAGGGGGACATGTGTAGGGCCCTCTCCAGTAATGAGTTGTTTAAACTATTTATGACTGGATGTGGCAAGACTGTAGAGCTTCGAACTGATCTTTTGGTCTTGCAATCATTCCGCCCTCCCTAGCAGATGGTAGTTCTGCTGTTTGGAATGTTAACAGTCAAATGTGTTAGCTGTGTGCTTTGCCATCAGTTTTAGGTACACATAGTTCTGCCCTAGCATGTTCACCACACTCGTAGCTGAAGCATAGATCCGCTTATTTCTAATAGTAGACTGAGGGATTATCCCGTGCAAAAAGTTACAGATAACGGTTGAATATAATTTTGCTTCTGCTGCTGTTGTGGTCTACAACATCACATGGAACACACAGTTTGAGCTGCAATATCTCCAATACAGTCCTGCTGCCTGTCCCCCATTTCACACCAAGTCCCATTCACCCAACAACCCTGTACTCAGTGACCTACTCTGGTTTCTGATGTGGTACATTTCTAATTTTAAACTCGCATTCTACTGAGGGTCTCTCCATGGTGTCACACTTACAATTTGTCTCATTGCCCAACACCCTTTAACATCACCATCTGAATCCTTTCCTTTCCAGTATGTGCTACCTTCTGTGTTTAGAGTGAATGCATGTCCCTCTGTTTCTCTCCCTGACTAACAGTAAGAAGTCTGTAGTGTCAGTGATGCCAGCTTTACGTCATTTCAGAGACACAGAAATTGTGCATCTTGTGTTATCTTTCATTTCCCGGTATATGGCGCTCTAGGTTGATCAGGGCATTTGAGCCACGTTGACACATGTCTTTGAAACGTGGTGAAAAGCAGAAATTGCTGAGAAATTAAGCATGTCTGGCTGCATCAGTGGAGTGAAAGCAGACTTAATCATTTGGGTGCAGTGACCATTCTTCAAGGCTCACAGTTTTTCTTTGTTCTCGTTTCAGATTTCAAGTATCCAGAGTTACTTGATTTATTGAAAATGTGCTTTTTCCATTTCTGGAGAAACACAGCAGATCTGACAGCATCTGCGGAAAGAAACACAGTTAGCGTTTCAAGACCAGTGTGACTCCTCTTCAGAACAGAAAAGGATCGGAAAATGGGCTTTTAAATCCCTTGACCAAGGTAGAGGAGAAGTGACGGGAAACAAGCTGGTGTCGAGGAATAATGTCACTGACAAATTCACTATTATTTCTGGTAAAAGAGAATCAAATGTAAAATGAGAATTAATTAGATTATGAAGGGGGAAATGGGTTCCTTAATTAAGTGCAAGACAAACAATTCACAAACACGGCAAGTTCATTGGGAGACCAGGAGAAAGAATTTGTGAAGAATGGAGAACATCCATAATTGGGTCAAGCTGTGGAAGTATGGAATTGAATAAAAACCCCTTCAGGATAGAACGTACAAAGGTCTAAAATGAGGTGCTACTGGAGGTTGGGTTGTGCTTCATTGGAGAATTCCAGCAGCCCAGGACTGAAATGTTAGCATGACAGCAAGGTAAGTTATTCAAATGGGAAGCAATGAGAAGGCCAGGGTTATTCCCACAGACAGAGCTGGAGTGTTACTCAAAACAGTTTCTGTTTGGTCTACCCAATGTAAAGAAGACTGCATTGTGAGCAGCAATGACGCGAGACGAGATTGAAAGAGTGCAAATGAAATACTGCTTCATCTGGAAGGTGTGTATTGGGTTGCTAAGAAATAACGACTATGTCCACGATCTTTTCAAATGTCCAATTTTATTTCTTCTTATATGTAGACCACCTAGTTCGACAGCTTGGAGAGAGTCAGTTCTATAGGTTCGGGAGGCCAGAGTTAACAAACTTGGAGCTGGATAAACACAGCAGACCAGACAGAATCGGAGGAGCAGCGAAAGCAATATTTTGAACTTGTACCCTTCGTCAGGATTGGTGACGGGGAGTGGAGCACTGAAATGGAGTGATGGGGTATGGAAGGGCGGCGGATAGATACATGCATGTATGAGGTTACTGTGATTGGTCAGTGGGAATGGTGGAGTGGATAACAGGTGGGTCTTGTCAGGGAAAAGGACATGGGATAAGGATGTGCGTGGAGGGACTTTGAAGCGGATTCTGTCAATATTGAGACCATTGAGCTATCAGCTTCAAAGGTAAACTCTCACGTGGTGTTCCTCTGACAGTGGATAGGCTAAGGATGGGCATGTCGCCGGGCGAGTGGGAGTGCTCAGCCGGCAACAGGTCCATCTTTAACCTCCTCCACTGTCAGAGTGAGACCAAACATAATGGAGAACACAACTTGATATTTCAACTGGAGACCTTACAGCTCAATGGTCTCAATATTGATTTCACTGGCTTCAAAACCTCTCTACCCACTGCCTTACGCTACGTCACCCTTCCCTGACCTGACCAAAGCTGCCCATCTTCCTATTCGCATATCTGTTGTACCCTTCCCACTGAGGAATCACAATAATTCCCTGCCTGCATCCCTCTATTGCCACCCCACCTACATTTCCACCAGCCCCACGCCCCTCCCTCTATTTCCTTTCAGGGTCCCCTTCCCCCAATCCAATCCTGACGAAGTATTTCAGCCTGAAACGTTGACTTTCCTGTTCCTCGGATGCTGTCTCACTTGCTGTGCGTTTTCAGCTTCATATGCATTGGCTACATAGTTGCGCGTTGAGACCTTATCAGCAACAGATTTTATTGTGCTTTTTATACATTCCTTTTTGTCTGTTTACTGACAAGCTTATTACTGACATTGTCACTGCAGTATCTAGGAAGCAGTCTTTTTGTCACTTTTGCTCCTGTCTGCTTCGAACTGATTTCCTTTGTTTTAACTGTACTTTCATCTCTGCTGATCGCACTGGCATTGTAAATGTAACTCTTGTTATGCCGTAGCTTAATCACACCATTTCTAATATACTTCACAACTTCCCTTTCTTATACTCCACACATCTATTCATAAACTCAAAGAGCCAATAAATCATTCTATAATTTCCTGTCTTCTGTGTCCCTTTCTGCTTAAACAGGGCGGTTACATTTATCAGTCATCTCTCACTCCAAAGTTTCCTGAAAGATCATCAGCAATGCCTCCACAATCACGTTTGATATCTCTTTAGAACTATGGTCTGTTGTCCAACTGGTCTCGCTGATTGATCCAAATTCACTTTCTCCTTACTGAGGTCAGTATACTCACCTCTATACCCTGATTGTCTTGAAGTTCTGGCATTTTGCTGGTGTCTTCCACCGTGAAGACCGATGTAAAGTATCTATTCAATTCCTCTGCCATTCCATTGCTTCACATAACTAGTCAAGCCTCATTTTCCAATAGTACTTTGTTTGCTTTCTACTCCCTGTCTTCCTTGTTATATAACTAAAAATCGTTTTCCATATTCTTTTACACAATTAAGAAGCGTAACATCATATTTCACCCTCTCCTCCCATTTGCTGTTATTAGTTATCCGTACTGAAATTTGTTGGCTTCGTAAACCTTTGGATTTCCAATAATCTTCACCACGTTGTGTGCATTTTCTTTTGTTTTTATGCTTTCCCTGAGTTCATTATCACTCACAGCTGACTTGTCTTCTGCTGAATATTGTTCTTACTTGGGATGAATTTCTGATGAGCTGATGAATTATCTCCAGAAACTCCTGCCATTGCTGCTTCACCATCTTCCCGCGCTCAGCCTCCCTTCCAACTAACTCTGACCAACTGCTCCCTCATGTCTTTTAGTTACATTACTCAATTATAAGACATCAAATCCAAAAGTTAACAGGAGATGTAAACAGAAGGAGGGACGTCTGAGGCATCGGACAGAAAGAACGATTGGAGGATTTATCAATTAGATTAACATAGAGATCGTGAGAGACAGCGAGAGAGAGAATATAGACATGGACATATAAAAATAGAGAAGTCTCCATGACTAATACACATAGATGTACTTCTGTATTTGGTTTGACAATTCCTGTGTGCTGTGGTCCTTTGTACAGTGTATGGGCAATAGATTATTATGTTGAAATACTGGGTCTGATGCCAGAACTTTCATCTCTATCAATATGAAAGGCAACAGCTGTTGACAGAACCCAGCAGGCCAATGTATATGTTTCCCGATAGAAAGTAGATTAACTGAAATATATTGGAACACCAGAAGCAGGAATTTATAACATACATCCTGGTAAAAATTTGAGATTAGGTCTGAGAATGCAAGAAAGAGGCAGGAGGAAGAGGGTACGTTGAGAGAAGGGGAACATAACATCTCAGCTGAAGACTAAATAACATATTCACGTTTTATAAATTTTGTACATCACATGCATCATTTTTGTGAACTATGTCTATCATGTTCATTCTGAATATGGTGCACACATATGAACAGTCTTATCTATCTGCACACACACACACACACACACAAACACCCACACACAGAGACACACGCACGCATACACACAAACACACACACAAAGACACACACACACACACACAAACACACACAGACGCCCACACACACACGCACTCCCCACACAGACAAACACACTCTCACACGCGCACACAGAAACACACACACTCTCTGTCTCACACACACACATATACACACACATACAAATGCACACAGACAGGCAACCACACAGGCAGACACACTCACTCACACATAGAGGCACACATAGACACCCACACACACTCACAAACACACATAGACACACACGCACGCACTCACAGACAGACACACACACTCACACATAGGTACATGCATGACACATACACATTCACATAGACACACACAGACAAGACACACTCACTCACACACACAGGCACACACACATTCACCCACACAGACACACTCTCTCTCTCACACACACACACACACAGTTGTTCGGCCATTCCATTTCAAATTATCCTGTTTTATTTACACTGTCACTTGCCATTCCTTCTTCCAAATATTTTCTGTTTCTTTCTCTACATTTGATATTATTCTGTCTGTCAAGAAGACATTGGGGACTGGGGGGATGTCACATTATTCCTCATCAGTCTCCACAGTCACCGTCTTCTATTCCTTGCCGTTTCTTATTCCATGAAAAATACATACTGTGTCTGACCCTTGAATCTCGATAAACAGGTCATTTATTTTTACATTCCATACAGTATGGAAACAGGCCCTTCAGCCCAATGAATCCACACCAACCCTCCGAAGAGTAACCCACCCAGACCTATTCTCCTACCCTCTATTCACGCCTGACACCATGGGCAATTTAGCATGGCCAATTCACCTAACCTGCATATCTTTGGACCGTGGGAAGAAACCGTGTCACCTGGAGGAAACCCACGCAGACAAGAAGACAATGTGCAAACGCCACACAGACAGTTGCCGAAAGTTGTTCAGTAAACATTTACTTTTGGGCTAAGGCTGCAACAAATCTAAAAAAGAAAGGGCATACAATCAGTGCAATAAGATGTTTGCACCTTTGTAAGCAACTTATTGAATTACATTTTGTAAACGATAATTAACTGATAAAAGGTATGAGAGTAAAATCCAGCAAAACCCGTAGCACTGCAAGAGAATAACAAGCAATTACTTTTAAACTTGAGGATAATGGAATAACATTTATTATGTCCAGAAAAAAAGGTATTGAATTTGTGAAAAATTTCATTTCCCCATGATATGTAATTCCAAATATTTCACATACCATGTGGAGACCCCATGTTGGTTGAGAGGGAGTTACAGGCTCTGAAAGAGTTCTCACTGTCTCAATGTGCAGTTGATGTGTGTCTCTGCACTGTTTATAAATCTATCAGCAGCATTAATGCCTTACTCCTACATTAACTCGGCATTACCAAGTTATAGGAGTACAATAATGTCTTCTCGGAGATAGAAGGCATTTACTTGAGACTTGGCACAAACCATTCACCTTTCCCTCTCACGTTCAGCAAACCAAGTTAAACTGACACACGTGTATCACGAGCAAAGGAACGAGGAGGAACAACATACAGCAGTCTATCTGTGTAGACTCTGCTTCACTCTTTGTCATGTTGGGGCATCAAAGACATCATCCTATTTCTGTACAAGATTAGATTAGATTAGATTACTTACAGTGTGGAAACAGGCCCTTCGGCCCAACAAGTCCACACCGCCCCGCCGAAGCACAACCCACCCATACCCCTACATCTACCCCTTACCTAACACTACGGGCAATTTAGCATGGCCAATTCACCTGACCTGCACATCTTTGGAGTGTGGGAGGAAACCGGAGCACCCGGAGGAAACCCACGCAGACACGGGGAGAATGTGCAAACTCCACACAGAGAGTCACCTGAGGTGGGAATTGAACCCGGGTCTCTGGCGCTGTGAGGCAGCAGTGCTAACCACTGGGCCACCGTGCCGCCCACAAGTGGTTAGATAGGCTGAATGGCCACGTTCTGGTCACCTGGAAGCAGCTCATGGACCTGACTTGACGACTGCGGTTCCTGTTTAACATCTCGATGTGCTGACTACACTCCTTCCTTCCTTGTTTAATAGGCAGGAGGTTCTGAATGGGCTATCCCTATTCTTATCCAATAATTTCAATGGATTGAATGGCGTCCTTGTATTCTGTTGAAACCACATTTCGGGCAGAAGCTTATGCTCAGAAAAAGCGATTCTCCTGCTCCTCGGATGCTGCCTGACCTACTGTGCTTTTACAGCGCTACACTCTCGAGTCTTCAGTCACTGAATGGTCTCCTCTGTTTCTGCGCACCAGGTTATTGGAGTAAATGAACTCCAAATGCTCCTGTCTTGGAGTTTTGAGGAACTGAATGGAACACAGGGATGTAGGATTGAGGAGTAGGAGTGTGTCATTAGACACTTTAAGCCTTCTTAACGAGGCAGTAAGATCATGACTGATCTGGATGTGTTCCCGGCCCCACATCCATATCTGAACTTCATTGTCCTTTACTGTCCAATATCTAACTACCATAGCTTTGACTAAATGCAAACACACAGGCACCACAATGTTCTGGGGAAGAGGATTCCCACTCAAACATCCCTTTGTGAAATTCTCCTCATCGTGTTCAGACTGGGGTTGGAAGGACCACTGTTTCATTTTCTACTCCCGTTCCTCCATTGATCATGATAAATTTTACTTGTAATCCTGTTGGTGATATAACCAATGATATCGGTCTTAGACCATGTCAGGTTCTTTGCTGGGGTCAAGTCAATTCGATATCTTACATTTGCAAAAATAATTCATCAAAGCAAGGATGGAAAACTTTGCACAAAGCTAAGTTGGCAAACAGTTTGGAAAAATGTATATATTGATATTTATCTTTCAATGCATACTGAGATGCAGTTTGTGCATACACACAGACACACACACACTACGACATACACAATGTCACACACACAAGTGCACACAGACGCATGCCTAAATGCAAGCAGGAAAAAAAGACCTGCAAAATATCAGCTTGAAAGAGCTTTGTCCAAGCAATAGTTAAACTCAAGACAAAAGTAAAATAATTAAATGTTATTCTGCCTCTGAGGTTGTTCTGCAGTATTTATTCCTGGAACAGTCGGATTTGGCTGAATTACCTTTGATTTTAGGCAGTAGGGAGATGCCAATGATTCCTCAACACTAATCCTCCATGAATGCTAAAGACAACTGAACGGATTTCACTGCTCATGCATTGCTGCGAGAAGGAACATGGAAGGAGAGGGAGCAATAAGCAGTGGCTTCTCCAGCAAGTTGCATTTTCTCCATCTCTGAGCAGAAATATACAATCATGTTATCTGAACACCAAACTGGACAACGTGAGGCTTCCTTGAACATTCTCGGAACTGTATGACTCTGTCTCTGTTCTCTGCTCCATAGGAGTTTTAATGAAGATATGTTTGTATGTGTCCTCATATTTTTGTTCAATAAAATCATATCTTCACAGTGTTTGTTTCCTTATACTCTGAAAAGAGTATAGAACATATAGATGTTGTTTTCTTTAATTTGAATCCGCAGTTCTGGACACCCAGACGAGAGAAAATGTCCATCGGCTATGCACCAAATACACTCGTCTCAATATCTTATACGGTTCAATACGAACGCCTCTCATTCTCAACCCTGAAGTGCTCTCGCCTTATCGAGGTTTATAACATCAGTTGGAGCAAGGAAATAGTGAAAATCCAAGAACATGTTCCTAGCTTATGGTAGTCCAAAACTAGAGCTCATACATTGAAGGTGAGGGGAGAAAGATTTAATAGGGACAAAAGTGGTAACTTTTCACAGAGTGTATAGAATGAACTTCCAAAGGAAATGTTGGAGGCTGGGACAGCTACAGTAATTAAAGCCATTTGAATGAAGTCACTTGAGTGAACGCGAAGGTTTTACGGGATATGGGCCAAGTGCTGGCAAATGGAATGTGATTAATTTAGGACAACTGGTCGGCATGCACATAGTGCAGTGAAGGGTCTGTTTCCGTGCTGTATGACAGAATAAGGCCTTCTTTCTAGGAGCAAGTACAGTGAAACAGCTTCGCAAAGCTTCAAAAGCTACTGAGTGTATTTATTTTTCAGTTTATGGAATCATCACGGCCCACAATACATCGGATGTTGACTCAGAAATCCCCTGTGCAGGTGCATTAAAACATCCTGATAGCCTTTTCATGAAGTAATCATTCCATGTACCTTCCTAATTACTTGTCACATCTGCAGACAAACACCGTGTGATGTATGTATCAGAGTGAACAAATGTCTTTGTACAATTGAGTTTTGTGATCTCTACTTTTAATATTTACTGTTGTTTTACCCTTCTGCCAGAGCACAAACCTTGGTAGCCATTGTTATCCTGTTTCTGCTGAAGGTTTGCACACTAACCTTCCATGTTTATATTACATTACAGACTCTCTAACTTCACTTGACATCTTATTGAATGACTATCTTAGTGGTTGAGCCAATTGAGTTCCATCCAATCAGTTCCCACACGCAAATCATTAACAGATTCCAAATAGCTTTTGATGTTTCACTGATCTCTGAGGCACTTCACCATGTTAAAGAAATCTAACCCGAAAATAAACATTTCTCCCAACTATCTATTTCATGATAGTTACCCAGAGCTCCCCTGTTCCTGTGTTGCAACCGAGAAAGTAGGTGTGACCTCGTCTTGTGTTGCGAAATGTACTGACATGGCTGAAGAACTTCATCCTAATCTTTTGTAAATCCTTAGAGGGGCAGAAAGGTCTCCTAATGTCTCATTGAATTGATCCTGAATGGCTCAATGCGATCTTCCTCACCTTCTGTCACAGCTTCGCGGGATTGAGTGAGTGAACAACACATGCAGCAAGAGCAACAGGTGGCCATTCAGCTCCTCAAGCCTGCTGCACAATTCAGAATGCCTATTGTTGATGTGATTGTAACTAAGCATCCCTTTCCTGTCTGTTCCCAATAAATACTGATTCTCATGTTCTTCAAAGATCTATATAACTCTGCCTTTAGCGTTTTCATTAACCCAGTCTTCACTGCTACTTGGGCATGAGAAAATCACAGACCACACAATCCTAAAGAGAAAGGAACATCCCTTTCCCAGGTTGAAATACGAATGCCCTTATTCTCAAAATGAATTCCCCTCAAACCAATCATCATTCTTTTGACACATGGACACAACGGTTAGATATAGACAATTCAGCGCCTCAAACCTAACCAAATTTCCATTAATCCTCGACAATCAAATACTGACCAGATTAACCTCCACTGAAGTTAAAGGCATTCCAGGTACAATATGCTCACAAGAGTTCAAGAAATTAGAACAGCGAACATTGAACAATACAACACAGTAAGAGCCCTTCAGCCCTCAATGGTGTGCCGACTTTTTATCCTACTCTAAGATTAAACGAAACTACAGAGCATTCATCCTATTATCAACTATGTGCCTATCTAAGAGTTACTAGAATATCCCTAATGTAGTTGATTCTACTACCACTGCTGGAAGTGCATTCCACGCACCGATCATTACCAGTGTAAAACAGCCTCTGACATCTCCCCAAAACCTTCCTCCAATCATATTAAAATTATGTTCCCCCATGATAGCCATTTCCACCCTATGAAAAACACTCTGCTTATCCATTCTATCTGTGCCTCTCATCATCTTGCACACCTCTATCAAGTCACCGTTCATCCTTCTTTACTCTAATGAGAAAATCTAAAGCTCCCTCAAACCTTCTGCATAAGACATGCTCTCTAGGAAAGGAAACATACTGGTAACTCCCGTCTGCAACCTCGCTAAAGCTTCCACATCCTTCCTTTAATGGGGTGAACAGAACTGAAAATAATATTTCAAGTGTGGTCTAATCAGGCCTCTATAGAGCTGCAGCATAACCTCGCAGCTCTTAATCCAATCCCCACGTTTATGAAAGCCAACACATCATACACATTCTTAACAGCCCTATTACCTTGAGGGCTTTGGCAACTTTGAGGAATCTACAGACGTGGACCCCAAGATCCCTTTTTTCCTCCACACTACCAAGAATCCTACCTTTAAGCCTGTAATCTGCGTTCAAATTCAACCTTTCAAAGCGACTCTCTCCTGAAAATGGGAAAATGGAGCAGGATCAGGCCACTTAGGCCATTGTGTCTGCTCTGCCATTGGATCACAGCTGAAATGTTCTCATCTGCATTCTCCTGCCTTCGCCAAAGGATCATTGATTCCCGAATTACTGAAAAGCTTATTCCTTTCTATCTTAAAGAGACTGTTTGCAGGAGTATGCATGTGTTCGTTTGTGTGTCCATATCTGCATGTATATGTGTTGTGTGTTTAACGTGTCTGTGTACGTTTGTGTGTATCTCCGTGAGATGAGGTCTTGCCGTTTTTGGGGGGTAAATCCATTGAAATTGAGATCAACCCCTCACTACCCACCCCCCACACCTCTACCTCTGTCCCTGTCAAGTTTATAGTTATATAATGCAACCCTCTGCTCGCCTCCCCATGCCTTTGCACGAGTGCCAGTTTCTTTTTCTTTCTTTTAGAGGACATCAAATACTGCCAATCTCTAACATTGCATGGCTGTTTGGTTTTTCAAACAACGTCATTGGAAGCACAGAGCAGTTTCGTCTGATAACTAACGATATTGTTTCTGAGATATTTCCACCACCTCTGTGTCAGTTTCAGGACTTTTCAATCTTTTCTCATTTATTGTTTGTAGGAGTGTATTGTAAAACATTTCAAGATGACGAACGTGCAATATATTCATTGCATCAACTTACAAATTTTTCCGTCAACCTTGGTTGTATGCATTTGCCGTGGAAATACTTTTTAGTTTGTGCACGCTGTGTCATGAATAATCTTCAAAAACAAATCGCTTCCACATTGCAGAGCGAGCGTAGACATTACTTTACATGAACATTTTCCACTCTAAGGGTCCTCAGTACAATTACAATCCTCCATGTACCAAACTGGGCGTGTGTGCGTGTGCAGATGGTTCTGTCAGTTTGGATGGCGATATGAGCTGCCTCCCCTCTCCCCCCCAGACTGAATTCCTTGATGGTTGTCACCCTGCGGTGCTCTCAACGCAGAGGAGAGTGAATGCCAGCAGAGGGAGACATTGCATCACTTTAAACACCAGAGAGGCTGACAGAACCGCTGATCACATGAAACACAGATACACACAGAGACGAATACAGTCACGCAGACAAAACGCAGAGATGAAAACAATCACGCAAATATATAAAGAGACAAATACAGACACACAGATGCACAGGCGCACACAGAGATAAATACAAACGTGCAGCGACACACAGAAACAAATACAGGCACACAGATACGCACAGGACAAATACAGACAGGCAGATACACAACAGAGATGAATACAGGCATGCAGATACAGAGATGAATACAGACATGCAGGTACACGGAGAGACAAATATAGACACGCAGATACACACAAAGACGAATAGACTCACACAGATGCCCACAGGGATGAATAGAGACACAAGGATACACACAGAGATGAACACAGACACGCAGAGACAAACACAGACCCGCAGATACATACAGAGATGAATACAGACACACAGATACTTACACATGAATACAGGCATGTAGATAGCCATAGAGATAAACACAGACATGCAGATACAGATATGAATATAGGCATGCAGATAGACATAGAGACGAATACACACACGCAGATACAGACATGAATGCAGACACGCAGATGCATACAGACATGCAGATACATACAGAGACGAATAGTGTCACACAGATGCCACTGTAATGAACACAGACTCACGGATACACACAGATATGAAAACAGACACACAGATACACACAGAGACAAATATAGACGCGCAGATATACATAGAGACTAGCAGATGCACACAGAGACGAACTTAATGACACACAGATGAATACAGGCACAGATGCACATAGAGATGAATGCAGACACACAGATACACAAAAAAAAATATAGACATGCAGATACCCAGAAAGACAAATATAGACACACAGATACACAGAAAAAATATAGACATGCAGATACCCAGAAAGACAAATATAGACACACAGTTACACACAGAGACGAATAAAGTCACACAGATACCAACAGAGACGAATACAGATACACGCATACACACAGTGTTGAACACAGATAAACCGATATACACAGATACAAAAACAGACGCGCTGATACACACAGAGATACGCAGATACACACAGAGACTAATAGAGACACACAGATACACACAGAGATGAATACAGACACGCAGATACACACGAGTGAATACAGACAGTCAAATACACACAGAGACGAATACAGACATGCAGATGCACACAGACACAAATACAGTCGTGCAGTTACACACAGCAATGAATGCAGAAACGCAGATACACACAGAGACAAAATCAGACATGCAGAGACACAGATATGAATATAGATGCATAGACACACTCAGAGACTGATGCAATAGCATATATACTAATACAGGCACACAAAGACTAATACCGATACAAAGACGCACACGCACACACAGATAAACAGTAATCAATACAGACGCACTACACCCACTGCCACACTGACGTTTATGTGGTGACTTTCTCAATATTTCACTCACTCTGTGTGGCTTGTGTCAATCTTTCTGCTGTTCCATAACTAATTCTCTGCATCCCCTCTATAACTTCCACCTCTTTCCTTTAATGAGGTGACCAGAACACGGTATGACAAGTGTGGTGTTATGGCTCGGCGATAAACCCTTCTGCTAATGAAACTAAACACTCAGCAAAGCTCACCTCGCTCATAATCTGTTAAAGTCGAGTGACAAAGAGCTCGTAAATTCCACTACTTAACAGAAAATAATATCAATGTATTCCTTAATTCTAAAAGTGAACATTGAACAACAGTTATTCCCAACTCTAAGCTTCCCTTTCTCTGAACTGTTTGTTATCTTCCTCCAAATTTAACAATATACTCATCCAATTAAAGAAAAACTGTATTAACATTGCATAAACCAGACAGTGGCTGTAGTCTGCAATGCCCTCCTTCTTTCCACTGAATATCTCCCTGGGTCATGATCTGTCTTTTAATGCAAGGGTTTATCGTCCACAAAATGTATCTTACACAGAGAATGTTGTTCATGGCAGACTCTCACGATGGTAGTTAACTCTCTGTCTAACTTTCAAAATGCGTGCCTCTTTATTCCCTCAACATCAGCTCATCTCCTTGGGTTGATGTTGTCAAAACAATAAATTTAAAATCGATTGAGTTTAGTATAGTGGGATATAATTTCAACTTGATTGGTTAAATTCGAGTAGTTGTCAAAAGAGCGACCAAAGCTCAACATATCTGTTTCACAGCCAAATGTTTCATAGTTTCAATTGTCCAGTACACTCTGAAAATATTAGCTAGTCATATGACAAGTACTTGCAAGCTCTCAATGTAGAACAGCATTCAACTTTATCACAGTGGGTTAAACAGTGGGATTATAGTGCTGCAGCATAACCTCACAACTCTGAAACTGAGCTCCCCGGCTGTTAAAGCCAACACATCTTATACCTTCTAAAAACTGCATCAACCTGGATGGAAACTTTGAGGATCGATAGAAAGGGGCTCCCAAGATCCCGCTCTTCCATATTTATCTCGATCTGTCACTCACCAGCTCAGTTATGTCAATGTCTGTTGCAATCTACAACAGCCCTCCACACTAACCACCAACTCCACCAAAGTTCATGCCATCGGCAAACCTATGGACCCACTTCCAATTCGTCATCTAACTCTCTTATTAAAAAAAAATCACAAAGAGCAGAGGTCCCAGAATAGATCACCGAGTTGGTCACCAAGCTCCTGGCTGCATCTGTTCCATCTAACACCACCTTCTCTCTTCTGTGGCCCAGCCAATTTTGCATTCAGACAGCCAGGTCTCCATGTAAAACATGCCTCCTTACTTTGTGCATGAGCTTACCATGGGTAACTTTATCAAACTCCTTGTTAAAATCCATATATACCACATCCACTGCTCTAATTCATCAACGTGTTTAGTCACATCCTTAAGGAATTCAATAAGTTCTACGAGACATGACCTACTCCTCACAAAGCCATGTCTCTAATCATTTATAATTTTCCAAGTATTCATAAATCCTGTCTCTCAAGTCCTCTCCAATAATTTGCCCGTCACTGGTGTAAGACTTGTTGGCCAATAATTCCCAGGATTATCCCTATTCCCTTTCTTGAACCAGGGAATAACTTTTGCCAGCCTCCCATCATCTGGCACGACTCCAGTTGACAGCAAGGATGCAAAGAGCATCGCAAAATGCGCAGCAATCTCTTCTCTCGCTTTCTATAGTGTCCTAGGGCATATCCTGTTTGGGAAATTTATCAATCCGTTTGTTTCTCAAAGTTTTCAGCACATCCTCCTGTTCTAGCATATTAGCCTCTTTCGTGCTGTCCCCAGAAACGTCAAGATCCCTTCCATTAATGAATACTGAAGCAAAACATTCATTAAGTACCTCTGCTACCTCCTCCGACACCTGGCGCAAGTTCCCTCTGTTATACCTGATCATCCCTACACACACACTGGCCATCCTCTTTTTCCTCACATAAGTGTAGAACGTCTTAGGTTTTACCTTAATCCTTTTTACCAAGTACATGTCTATGGGATATTACTGTATCAGAACACTTAATTATTGATAGAGTCTAGGCCAAAGCCTTCAAATATTTTGAGGACCTCTGCTGTTATCCATAACATGTGACTCCTTCTCTTCAGCATAATTCGTTGGAGGCACTAAATGGGTTAGCTCTACATTTCTCCAATTATTTCATTAAGCTGAATGAAGTCCTCATATTCCTATGAAGCGAGGCCGAGGCGCTGAATAATCTCCTCCTTTTAACTGTGGAAATGTGCAGTGTCCAGCAGCACTGTCACATAAATGTTACCGATACTTCCAACAGCACAAGCCTGAATGTTGTCCAGGTCTTGCTGCACATGGACATAGACTAGTTCAGGAGCTGAAGGGGGACATTTTTTCCTGAATATTATGTGACCTTCAGTGAACACCCCCAATTCTAATCTTTTTGAAACAGTTGAAGATGCTTTTGCTGAGGAATCTACTTGAGGATCTTTTGTAGACATGTTCAGGACTGCATGGATTTTTGTACACACACGACAATCATTGTGCTTTAGCTTTAAATCATTCTAACCAGGGAAGTTTACAACTCGTTCCCATTAAGTGCAATCCTGCTCAGGCTCCTTGAGACCGTCCTAAGTTAAATGATGCTTTGATGTCAGGGCCAGTCGCTCTTCAATGAGCCCTTGTGTTCACGTCTTTTGCTCATATCAATAGGTCAAAAAGTGGAGACAGGGAGTGTTTTTTGACCAGACTTGAGAACTGTGAAGAATTAGACATGAAAGAGGATATTAGACCTTATGATCTTATTGTGGGTGTTTGCGAGGTGGGGGTGGGTGGGGGTGGGGAACGTGTGAATGAATGACATACCCCTGTTTGTGGCATTCTCTCATTATATAATTGAAAAGTGTAGGGTGTTATTTTCCGAGAAACTCTGTTATTGAATGTTGCCAGATTATCTGGATAATCTCTGATTGAGACATGAGGGCTGTATTCACAGTGAAACTGAGTCTAAAACATGATGAACTTATGAAGCACATGTTCCAGAGAGGGGAAGCTCTCTCAAGAGAGATGAGCGATCTCTTTCCTTCCTCTTTCTCATGTTTCTGTGCACCAGGGTATAGCAGTAAGTAGCGTCTAGCTGCTCCTGTCTAGCAGGTTTGAGGGACTGAATGGAACACAGAAACATGGGACAGAGGAGCAAGGGTCGGCCATTAGACACTTTGAGGCTTCTCCACCAGGCGCTAAGATCGTGGCTGGTCAGGTTATGGTCACAGACCCACCTTCCTTCCAGTATCCCATTATCTGTGACTCACTTCTCTGTCAAATATTTAACAAACTCAGCTTTGAATCAATGTAAACAAAGAGGCATCTCAAACTTGTGGGGAAGAGATTTCCCACTTGAAATGCCTGTTTAGAATGTCTCCTCATCCCTCTTATAGTAATATAGCATGCAAATCTGTCCGTGCTGACCAGACATCCCAATCTGATTGAGTCTGCTTTGCCAGCATTTGCTGGATATTCCTCTAAACCTCCTTATTTAGATATCCATCAAGATGCCAGACTCCACTACTTCCTCTGGCAGATGATTCCATATGCACACCTCCCTCTGTGTGAAAAGTTGCCTCTAAGTTCCATCTAATATACTTCCCCTCGCACCTTAAACCTATACCCTCTATTTTTGGAATCCCCTATTCTGGGAAATAGACCTTGTCTACTTACAAAATCCATGGCGCTTATGATTTTATAAACTTCTATAAGGTCAGCCCTAAGCCCGTGATTCTACAGTGAAAACCGCTTTGGCCTATTCAGTTTCTGCTTGTAGCTTAAACTCTCCAAATCTGGCAACATCCTTATAATTCTTTTCTGAACCCTTTCAAGTTTCACAACAATCTTCGTACAGCAGGGAGACCAGAACTACACACACTATTCCAAAATGTGACCTCACTGACAACCTGTACAACTGCAACATGACTTACCAACTCTTAAATTCAATGCTCTGACAATTGAGGGCAAACATGCCAAACACCTTGTTCACTATCCTATTCACTTTGAAGGAGCGTTGTACCTAGATCTCTCTCTTTCGTTGCTCAGCAACATCCTCCAAGAAATTTCCATTTGGTACCCCGATTTGTTTCCCAAAATGCAGCACATCACATTTATCTGAATTAAGCACCATCTGCCTCTCGTCAGCCCATTGGCCCATCTAATTGAGATCTCATTGCACTCTGAGATAATTGTCTTCATTACCCACAAGACAAATAATTTTGGTGTAATATGCAAACTTGCTACCTCTACCATCTATGCTCACAACCACATCATTTATATAAATGACGAAAAGCAGTGGGTTCAACACGATCCTTGTGGCACACTACTGTTCACAGACTTCCAGTCTGAAATTCAATCCTCTACCAACCTTTGTCGCCTTCCTTCAATCTAATTTTTTATTCAATTGGCTTGGGTGCGCTGGTTCCCATGTGTCCAAACCTTACTAACTTGCCCAATATGCAGAATCTTGCCGAAGAACTTGCTCCATTCTATACAGAAAGCATCTACAGCACTGCCTTCATCAATATGCTTTGTCACCTCTTTAACATACTTAGTCAAATTAGTGTGACACGATTTCTCATGCAAAAAGCTACGGTGACTATCCCCACTCAATCCTTGCCTTTGATCATGCATGCAATTGGCTATCCCTCAGAATCCCCTCCAACGAATCACCCACCACTGATGTCAGGCTCACCAGTCCAGATTTCCCTGAGTTGTTGATTAACTGTTTTCTTTTCTACTGCCACTACTCCATTGGTCACAACAAATGATCGGTGTAACCAGTTTGATGATATGGCCGATGGGATAGATCTCACGTTGGGTCAGGGTCATCCTAGGAAGAAGTCATGTAGATATCCTTCATCTGTTAAAATAACCAGTTCATGAAGGAAACAAAGTTCTTCAAGCTATGATGGAAAAATAATTGACAAACAGTATAGAAATTACAAAAATGTGCATTGATATTTCCAATTTTAAAGTAATGAGGAGCACAAACATATACAGACACACACACAGAGATACATACACAGACAGGCACACATAGACATACTCAAAGACACACACAGACATATACACACAGACACGTTCAAACACACACATACACAGACGTGCACACACAGACATACTCAACCTCACAAAAATATAGACACACAAAAACACGGACGCACAGACACACATGCACATGCAAATACACACACTAACACAGACGAATGCACGTACCATAGAGCGTACAAAATTAGTGCAGAAAACAGGCCATTTGGCCCATCCAGTCAAGTGAACTATTGATCATGGCTGACATGTTTTTCAAGCCAGTTCTACTAGCCTCTCACAACAAGTCTTGAGTCCATCTTAAATAATAACTAATCGAGTTATTTCCTAAAGACGCTAAGCTGTGTGAGTGTCTGGCATGTGAATGCACGTGTGTGTCTGTGTGTGTCTGAGCGTGTTTATGTCTCTTTGTGGGTCCGTGTGTGTCTATGCGTATGTGTTGTCTCTGTGTGTGTGTCTGTGCATGTGCATGTGTTTGCGTGTCTCTATATGCGTGTCATTGTTTGTGTGTATCTTTGTGCTTGTGTGAGTGTCTGTGTGTGTGTGTCTGGGTGCGTGTTTTTGTTTGTGTGTGTTTCTGTGTACGTGTCTGTGTATGTGTGTTTGTGTGTTTACCTTATAGCAGGAGACAGCATTATCGAGGAGGGTTGTTTTTCAGACTGGAGACTTGTTGTTATGAACTAGGCCAGACAACTCAAAATGCTCTTGAGCAGGCAGCGCAGACCATAACTTTGTCATTTGTTTCAATACGTGCACAGTGAAAATAATCAGGTTTTAATATAGACAAAAACAATTCACAAAACTACACAATGAAATGCAAAGAACACAATAAAGAACCCCTACAGAATTCAATCTATTCAAACTAGACTTAATTAGATGATCTGGAAGTACACAGCCATCCCAATAAGCAAACGCCCCCTTAAAATAGCACAAATGGAACAAATGCTTGCAGGTTAAAGTTCGAAGGGCAGAGGGAGCGAGAGAGAGACAGAGAGAGAGACAGAGGGAGAGAGAGAGAGCCTGGCCACACAGCTGAACTACAAAGTGGTTCAGGACTGAACTGCTCACCTCGAGAGCAGACCACTCCCCTTTCATTATACCTTTAATCACAAAGCCGTTTAATCTCTGTACCAAACCTTGGAGTTGGGATTTATTTACGACCCCTCTGAAAAAAAGGACACAGTATCTTTGAGAACAGGAAGCTTTTAGAGAAAAGGGACCAGCTTTGTGACACTGTGCACAGTGGTGTTCCACAGGGACTTGTGCTCAATCCATTTTTGTTTGATATTTTGACAAATGATTCAGATGAGAATTATAGAAGGCGTGTTTAGAAAGGTTGTGGATGAAACCAAGTTTGGTTATATATTGGACATTGAAGATTACACAGGGACCTAGATCAAATGGCTTGATGAATCTTCAGAATTGTACAGCACGGAAGCAAACACTTTTGACCAACTCGTCCATGGCAAGCTGATTTCTGAAATTAATCGTGCCTTACTTGGAGTGGTGCAGTGGCTCAGTGGTTAGCACTACTGCCTCACAAAACCAGGGTCCTGGGTTTGATTGCTGGCTCAGGTGACTGACTGTGTGGAGTTTGCACATTCTCGCTGTGTCTGCGTGGGTTTCCTCCCACAGTCCAAAGTTGTGCAGGTTATGTGAATCTGCCAAGCTAAGTTGCACATAATGTCAGGTGCATTCGTCAGGGGTAAATGTGGTGAGATGGTTCTGGGTGGGCAACTCTTCAGAGGATTGGTGTGGTCTTGTGCTACACTAGAGCGAATCTGATCTATTTGCCAGTAATTGGCCCATATCACTCTAAATCCTTCCGATTAATATACCCATGTGGGTACCTTTTAAATGTTGTAATTCCACCACTTCTTCTGGAGTTCATTATGTGCACGTTCAACTTTGTGAGTGAAAAAGTTGCCCCGAGCTCACTTTAAAATCTTTCCCCTCTCACATTAAATCTATGCTTTCTAATTTTGGAATTACAAGCATGGGGAAAAGATCTTGACTACTCACCCCCTATCCATGCACTTCATGAATTTATAAACCTCGAGAAGGTGCAAATGTGCCTACAACCCAGGGTCTGTGTTTGCAGTCATCCGGGGCTTAAATTCTGAATTTCAATACTGACACCTCTTCATCTCGATCAAACCACAATTTTAAAATCATTTTAATCAACGTGCTCAGACATATTATAAAGCACCACTAGTAGGATGAGAACTTAGAGAGCCAGAGGTAGGGACAGTACCACCACTCCACAATAGCCCCTAATGTTGCAACATTATTCTCCTGTGTTTGCTCATCAGCCTTTTTCTGACATGCTGCACCTGAATCCAGACAATCTCGCCTCGAGCTAGAGACACGACTAGACAAATTCAGGAACTGGAATAGAATCCAAAGCTCTGCCTCAGAGACACAGAAATTACCGACTACACAAGATCGTAACCATGCCCAATTTTTTAACTTTAAATGCCAGCTTTCAGATCGGTTTGGATCCATTGAAATTTGGTTCACTTTACTGAATTTCCGACTTAAAATAATAATGTTGTTAAAAAATACAACGTACTTGCCTCAACTTAGGATGTCAAGATTAAGTGTTCTGCCTTCGAGATAAACTTTGAGCATCTTTAAATATTTGTCTCGGATTTCCAGTTTAAATGGCTATTATTTGTAGCCTGCAATATGAGGGAATGGATCCTGCAGGCACACACTGCACTATGAAGAATTTCGGATAGATATCAACAAGAACATCATAGTCAAATACAGAGCATAATTTCTGGCCTGAAACGCCGATAACAGTTTCCCACCTCTAATGTGTGACTGCCCTCTTCATAAAACCATTAAATGATACAAGGCAACCGATTACTTTCCAGCCTTTCTTGTCCAGTATCATCACTCACTGGGCTAAAGATTTGCCGATGAAGTTTAATGTTGATAAATGCAAGGTATTGTAATTTGGTAAGACAAACTAATAAGAATATATAATTGCATGTTGAGCCTTTGGTACTGTTGTAGTACAGAGTAACCTAGGGTTTCGGGCATAATTCTTTGAAATTTGCTTCATATGTAGACAGGTAGTTATGAAGGTGTTTCAATTGATGCCCTTCATTGTATAGACATAGAGTCATAGAGATGTACTGCGGGGATCCAAGATGGCGGCGACCCAGCAAGTCTGAGTCTTTAGTGCTCCCAAGACTTGGGTAAAGTGGGTCACCCACCCCCACCACATTCACCAAATCACTTGTAATAGCTGGTTAATTTAATTAGTTGTTTAATATTAAATTTAAACAATTAAATCTTCAGTAAAAATGACCAAAGGGAAGGGAGCACGCAGCTCTCAGCAAGCAGGACCCCCTCCCCCAACCTCTCCAGCTGCACCAGAGGCGTCCACAGCCGCCCCGAAGGACTTACCTACAGTGACAAGCATTGTAGAAATAATTTCCAAACTGGATACGAAGATTGAAGCTTTTATTGAAGAATCCCGAAATCGATGGGACTCACTCTCGGCCGCGCTGCAGAAGCACGACCGAGACATCCAGGAAATCGAGCGCCGAGTTGGAGGCACCGAGCTAAAGGCCGCGACCTCCAAAACGACAGTGCAATCGGCCATGGATCAGGTCCGGACTCTCGAACAGCGAGTTCGGACCTTAGAGAATTACATCGACCACCTCGATAATCGAGGCCATCGAAAAAATATTCGTTTGCTGGGCCTTCCCGAACGGGAAGAGGAAGGTCAGTTTACAGCGTTCCTCGAGCAGCTTTTAAATTTGGAAGCTGGATCAGGCCAGGTAAGGGTGGAATGGGCCTCCCGGGTCGCAAGACGCGGGCCGAGCTCGGACCAGCGCCCTCGCCCGGTCCTGTTCCTGTGGCAGAGCTATAGGAAGAACCAGATACGCCTAGAAGCTTCTAGAAATCTTGGAAAACACCACCAAGTTACGACCTATAAAGGATCCAAGATCATGTTATTCCAGGACTTTTCTCCAGTTCTGGTCCGAAAGAGGAAGGCATTCGACGAGGCCAAGAAGCGTCTCAGGGACTTAAATATTCAGTACTCCTTAAGCTACCCAGCGACGCTATGTTTTAACCATGAAGGATCCGTGTATAACTTCGGATCGCCAGAAAAGGCTTAGGAATTCTTTGACTCTCTTAGATAAACTGTAAGAGATAATGGATGTTGGTTTGCCTTCCTCCTCGCTTTGGTCTATATCCCCCACATTGATTTTTTGTTTTTTCTTGCCTTACTGTTTAATATTATCATAGGAGTTGGGAGAGGGCTTTGATTTTCTCTCCCCAGCCCCCCCCCCCCCCCCCCCCCCCCCCCACCTTGGGGTTGCTTTCTTTTATTATTTTGTGCATGAATATGTGTATAGCTTTGTATTATATCTGAATTCTCCTCATTTTATGGAGGAGCGCCTGGGTCAAGGGTGGGGCATTGGTTGGGAGAGGATATGATGGACTTTTGGAGAGGAAGTGACAGCCCCTGGGAACAAGGGAGAAAATCTCCACTTAGATACTTTTTTTTAAAATTAGAAATAGTTTTTAATTATACTGTTGTGAGTGTATTAGAGAGCCTTTATTTTTGTAAAATTTATATAATCTATGTTCGGGATGTTCTGGATAGGGTTTCCCCTCCCGAGGGGTCTCGGATTTGCCCAGATGATTATGGTTGATCAGTCGGTTAAGGGGAATGTCAAGGGGAGTAATTCGCCAGTCAAACGGAAGAAAATATTATCAAATCTCAAGAAAGAACGACTTGATATAGCTCTCCTACAGGAGACACAACTGTGGGATAAAGAACACTTGAAATTACGACAGAGTGGCTTTGATTAGGCCTTTTTTTTCTTCTTTTGGCTCAAAAAGCTGGGGCGTTGTTATTCTTGATCGGAAGAATTTCCCTTTCAAAATCCTAAATCAGATAAAAGACGAATCTGGACGATATATTTTCATTAAAGCCCTCATAAATGGAGAGTAATATGCGATTTTAAATTTGTACTGCTCCCCGGCACACCCCTTTAAATTTATAACGAAAGCCTTTTTAAAATTGATGACTTTTGCTGCCTGTCATACAAGTATAGTGGCAGACTTTAATTGTATTATGGATCCGGAAATAGGTAGGATTCCCAAGAGTACTAAAGGAGTATCCCCCACATCTAGACAATTGGTGGATCTGAACAAAGAATTAGGATTAGTAGATGATTGGAAATGTCTTCATCCACAGTGCAGAGATTTTTCTTTCTACTCCAATCCACATAAATGTCATACCAGAATTGATATGCTTTTTGCCCCCTCGATTTTTTAAAATTCCATATGATCCTGTAAAATAGGTAGTCTAGAAATCTCCGACCACGCTGCTGTAGATATGGAAACTAAGGCGAGGAACAATGGGACATCACCTTGGCATTGGCGTATGGACCCCTTCCTAATGAAAGATAGTAAATTTGCAAAGTACTTCTCTCAAGAATTTAAAAGTTTTTTTAGAAATTAATTCAGGAACTGCTAGCTACCCATCAATGATGTGGGAGATCATCAAAGCTTACACGCAATGTTTGATCATCTTCTCCTCAGCGACCCAGAAAAAATTGAAGGGAGAACAACAGCCTCTGCTTGAAGCTCGCTTAAAAGCAGCTTAAACAGCATACACTGATAGACCTTCTATTGTTAAATTGCAAAGTATTACGGCTCTTAGGACAGCTATAAACACTACGCTTACTCAAACGCCTAAGAGGGAAATATTATTTGCAAAACAAAGGTTATTTCAATATGGTGACAAATCAGGTAGATACTTGGCATTTCTTGCAAAGAAAAAAGGTCCCTCAGACTATTATGTCTATCATGGAAAGTACAGGTATTTTTACTCATGATCATAAAAAGATTAATGCGATCTTTAGAGAATTTTATTCTGAGTTATATAAATCGCAGGATTGTAACGATAGGACTAGGAGGATGCAGTCATTTTTTTTAAAAAATTGATCTTTCCAGGCCTAACTCCGGAACAGGTATCGGTCCTAAATGCTCCTCTAACAGTCCAAGAAATACTTGATGCAATTAAGAAACTTCAGAGCGGTAAGGCACCGGGCCCATATGGTTTTCAGTCTGAATTCTATAAAGAATTTACAGAAATATTGGCTGGTCCACTTATGGACATGTATAACTATGCATATAGTCAGGGCTGTCTCCCGCCTTCGCTGAAAGAGGCAAATATCTCCCTTATCCTTAAAAAAGGAGAGCATCCAGAAGATTGTACATCATACAGACCAATATCCTTGCTAAATGTAGATTTTAAAATCCTTTTTAAAACGTTAGCACTGAGACTACAAAGGGTACTGCCACATATTATAAAGGAGGATCAGACAGGGTTTATTAAAGGCCGTGGATCATCCAGTAATATTAGAAGAGTTTTGAATATGATTCAAGCCTGTCATCAGGGAAAGATACCAGGATAGTAGTTGCATTAGACGCGGAAAAGGAATTTTGTAAGGTTAAATGGTCATATTTGTTTTACACATTGGAAAGGTTTGGCGTTGGACAGGTGTTTACCAAATGGGTCTCAACATTGTATAGTGATCCAAAAGCAGTTGTGGTTAGCAATGGATTAGGTTCGGATAGCCTCAGTGTGGGTAGGGGCTGCCATCAGGGAAGTCCTCTCTCGCCATTGTTATTTACGCTAATAATTGAACCACTAGCAGAAGTTATACGAGCTGATCCTAATATAACGGCCCCAAGTATTGGTACAGGTAAACATAAAATTGCCCTTTATGCAGATGATGTTCTTCTATTCCTTAGTCATCCTCTGATGTCCGTCCCTCGCCTAATCCAAGTTATTAATACATTTAGCGCATTCTCAGGCTATAAAATTATTTTTTTCAAAATCGGAGGCTATGCCAATGGGTGGCCTTGCTATGACACCCCACTTAGTGGACGGATCCCCTTTTCCCTTTCGTTGGTCCCTGGAGGGCTCTTATATTTAGGCATTTTTACTACAGGTATTTGGTCAGTTGTATAAGGCTAATTTTGTGCATTTACTGGAAAGGATAAGGCAGGACCTCCAGAGATAGAGAGACCTTCCAATTTCCTGGTTGGGTAGAATAGCACTAATTAAAATAAATGTCCTGCCCTGTCTCCTATGTCCTATGAGAATGCTTCTGGTGATGCTGCTGAGGATGGCTCTACGTAAATTATATGGCTGGCTGGGTTCCTTTATCTGGAATCATAGTCGGCCCCTCATTAAGCTGAAGAAGCTCCAGCGTCCACAGACAAGGGGAGGAGAGGGGTTCCCAGAATTTAGGAAATATCAGTTAAGTTCCCTATTTAGTTACACAGCTGATTGGGTCTTGTCTGATCCACAATCACTCTGGTTGGACTTCGAGGCCTCTCAAGTAAAATACCCACTTATTTACCTTTTATTTTCAGACAAGAGGAAAATCATTACAGATCACTGTAAAAACCCTATAATACTAAACACAATTAAGGCTTGGAATATAATGCGGCCAAATGAGGGTAATTCACATAAAACATCCCCCTGTGCACCGATAGTGGGAGCATGGGGATTCCAACCGGGGTTTGCAGATGCCACTTTTAAACTCTGGAGATCCTGGGGTATCTCATGTCTAGGGGACCTATTTAAGGATGGGGTTCTGATGTCAACTGCGTCAGAAATACGGATTACCTAATGGAGACCTCTTTTGATACTTCCAAATTCGAGACTATATACAGAAGAAGACGACGTTATTTGATAGTCCTTATAAATCAGATAGAGAATGTAGTGTCCTACGACCAGTGGGGGTATCTTCCGTCAGTACTATTTATCATTTACTACATGATGAATTATTGGGAGATATGGACAATCTGCTTAAAATATGGGATCAGGATTTGGGACTAGAAATCTCTATAGAAAGGTGGAATGATATTTGGGAAAACGCAAGAAGAATTACTATCTGTAAGAGAATCCAGGCTATCCAGCTGAAGATACTTCATAGGGCCCAAATAGCACCGGTTCGATTGGCAAAATGTAAGGCAGGTGCATCTCCAATGTGTCCCAAAAGCAAAATAGAGGTGGGCACCCTTGTACATTGCCTATGGACCTGTTATAAGACCGTAGATATTGACTAAAGTAGCAAGTGCTCTGACAGAAATTTTAGGAACCGAAATTAAAGTGGAACCTGTATCTCTCCTTTTGGGCTTTTCGAACTTTCCCTCCCTGGACATGTACAGGAAGAGACTATTTTCTATTCTCTCTTTCTGTGCAAGGAAAAATATTTTGGTGAACTGGGTGGCGGAGGGCCTTCCTGGACTTTCAAATTGGCACAGAGTAATTATGGAATGTATTCCCCTTGACTTCCTTACAAATATGGTGCACCGAAAAACCGAATTACTTTATAAAAAATGGCAGCCCTTCTTGAATTACATAAATACAGATATTTCGGCTATCCTAACAAGGGCTTTTATTTAATTGAGATTACAAACCTGGCTGGTCCGGGGCCCCTTAGGAGAGGAATCCCGCACGGATACGGTTTTATTACATATGATGTTAACACATTCCGAGCATGTAAGAGATTTAAATATACACTCTGGTTAGCTGTAGGTTAGATTAGTAGACAGTTGAGTTTTGTTTTTTGTTCTTTTTCGGTATTTTTTTTCCTTTGTTAAATTTTGGCTAAAGTATATTTGATTTAATTGTATGTCAATGTTTGTATATGAGAGTTTTTTTTATTTTTTCTAAAATTATAAAAATGTTATAAATTTCTAACAAAAAATCTATTAAAAAAAGAGATGTACTGCACTGAAACGGACCCTGTGTTACAACTTGTCCATGTCGACCAGATACCCTAACCTAATCTTGTCAATTTTGCCAACACTTGCCCATATCCCTCTGAACCCTTCCTATTTATATATCCATGCTGATTTCTTTTAAATACTTTAATTTGACCGGCCTCTGGCAACTCATTCCACACACATACCAACCTCTATGCATAAAAATTGCCAATGAGGTCCCTTTTAAATCGTTCCACTCTCATCTTAAACCTAAGCCGTCTAGTTGTGGACTCGCCCACCCCGGGGAAAAAAGACATTGTTTATTTACCCTATGCATGCGTCTCATGATTTTATAAACCTCTATAATTCACCTTTCAGCCTCTAATGATTCAGAGAAAACAGACCGGCTCTCCCTACAGCTCAAATCCTCCAGCCCTGACAACATTTTTGTAAATCTTTTCAGAACCCTTCCAAGTTTCACATCTTTCCGATAGGAATGATACCAAAACTATACGCAATATTGCAAAAGTGGCTGAGCCAATGTCCTGGACAGCCGCAACATGACCTCCCAATGCTTGTACTCAGTGGTTTGAACAACAAAGGAAAGCATATTAAAAACCTACTTCACTCTCCTATCTACCTGCAACTCTACTTGCAAGGAAATATGACCCTGTACTCCAAGGTCTCTTTGTGCAGCAACACTCTCCAGGACTTTATCATTAAGTGTATAAGTCCTACTCTGATTTGGTTTTCCAAAATGTAGCTCCTCGCATTTATTTAAATATATCTCCATCTGCCACTCCTCAGTCCATTGGCCCATCTGAACAAGATTCCATTTTAGTCTGTGGTAAGATTTTATCTGTTCACTGTACCTCCAATTTTGGTGTCATCTGCAAATTTAATAGCTGTATCTCTTATGTTCACCTTAAATCATTTATATAAATGACGAATAGCAGTGGGCAGTCCTTTGAGCACAGGAGATGGGACAGTATGTTCAGGTTGCACAGGACATTCGTGAGGCATGTCCTGGATGACTGTGCAATTCTGGTCGCCCTATTATATATAGAATATAATCAAGTTCGTGAACGTTCAGAAGAGAATTATCAGGATGTCGCTGGGAATGGAGTGTTGAATTATAAGGGCAGGCTCAACAGACTCGAACATTTTCTACTGGAGCGTAGGAGGCAGAGAGGTAACGTTGTAGAGGTTTATAATATCATGAGAGGTATCAGTAATGTTGAATGGTAGGTGTCTTTTCCCTCGAATGGGGGATTGTTTTAACATAAGAGGAGTGTGTTTCTTAAAAGACATAGCGCCATAAAGATGTATAGCATGGAAACAGACCCTTTGGTCCAACGTGTTCATGCCAAGCAGACAGCCAAAATTATTCTCTTCCCATTTGCCGGCATTTGGTCAATTTCCATTTAAACCCTTGCAATTCATCTGTTAATCCAGATGCATGTTAAATGTTGTAATTGTGCCAGCCTGAAAACCTTCCTCTGGCAGCTCATTACACATGGACCATCCTCTACATGAAGATGTTGCCCATTAGAGCCCTTTTTTGTCTTTACCATCCCACCTTAAATCTTTGCCATCGAACTTTTGACTGCCCTACCCGAGGGAAAATGCCTTGGCTATTCAGTCTATCCGTTGCACCCATGATTTTACTAACCTAGAACATTAACCCTCACCTTATGATTCTCCAGGGAAAACAGGCTCAGCCTATTCAGCCTCTCCCTGTAACCCAAACACTCCAACCATGACAACCTCAGTGTAAAGCCTTCTTGAACCCTTTCAAGTTTGACAACGTCCTTCCTAAAGAGCAGGGAGATCAGAATTGCATATAATATTTCAAAAGTGGCCGAACCAATTTCTAATACAATCGCAATCCAGTCTCCTAATGCATATTCTCAATGCACTTGACTAATACCATGTGAAATACTTTCTTCACTGTCCTATCTACCTGAAAATCCACTTTCAAGGAACTATAAACCTGTACTCTGAGGTCATTGTGTTCAGCAAACTTCCCCAGGATTCACCAGTAAGTGTTTCAGACCTGCCTTCATATGACTTTCCAATATGCAGCATCTCACATTTTTCTAAGTTAAACTCTGTCAGCCATTCCTCGGTCCATTGGCCCATATGATTAAGACCCCGTCGTAATCTGAAGTAACCTTCTTTGCTGGCCACTATACATCCAAGTTTGATGTCATCTGCAAACTTACTAACTGTCCTCCGTTCAGATCAAAATCATTTATGTAAACGTCAAAAAGTAACGGACCCAGCATCGATCCTTGTGGCACTCCACTGATCACAGTCCTCCAGTCTGCAAAACAACTGTCCACCACCACCCTCTGTTCAGTCTCCAACTGTGTATTTCTCCCTGTATTCCATGTGATCTAACCTTACTGACCAGTCTCCATGGGGAACTGTGTTGAATGCCTAACTGAAGTCCATAACGATTACATCCAGCGTTCTGCCATCATCAGTCCTGTCCGTTACTTCTCAACAAAAACAAGATCAAATTAGTGAGACATGAAAACCCACGCACAACCCCATTTCACTACCCAGATAAAGGGCTTTTGTCCATATCGTCGATTTTCCTATTTGTCAGATGCTGCCTGACCTTCTGTGCTTTTCCAGTACCACTCTCATCTAGACTCTGATCTCCAGCATCTGCAGTCCACACTTTTGCCTATCCCAAATTAGTCCTTGCCTTTCCAAATTCATGTGAATCCTGTAGCTCATGATTGCTTCCAACACCGTGCCCACCACAGATGTCAGGCTCCCCACTCCATAGTTCTTGGTTTCTTTTTCTTTCCGTTGTGTTTAATAGCAAAACTTTAGACAAACTCATGACTTCCAGCATGTCACCTGTGGCTATTGATGATGACAACATCTCAGCAAGCGACCCAGCAATCACTTCCTTAATTTCCTACAAATGTCTCGGGTCCACCTGATCAGGACCTCTGAGGTGATTCATTTTTTAAACAGCTTGTGGCTCGTGAAGGGAATGAACTTCCTGAGGAAGATAGATAAGTTATAGCATTTAAAACGCATTTGGTTAAGTACAAGAATAAGAGAACATTTGGACGAATCTGGGCGAAGTGCCTGCAGTTGGGACTGGTTTAGCTTGGGATTATCGTCAGCATGGACTGTATGGGCCGAGACGCTTGTTGGCAAATACCCTGTATAAATCGATGAGTCTATGTGTGTTTGTATGTCCAAGTATATATCTGCATAGTTCTGTTCGTGTTTGTCTATTCCTGTGTGTCTATATATGTCTCTGTTAACCTCTGTGTGCATGTCTCTCTCTCTGTGCTTGTTACATGTGTTCGTGCATTAGTGTATGAATCTGTGTCTCTTCATCTCTGTGCAATGGGAACTCATCTTGTTTTTGGTGAGAATCACTGAAATGGGGTAAAAACCACTCTTTCTTCCTCTCCCGTTCCCTCTTTTCATTAAAGTGATACAATCCCACACTCTGCTGGTCTGGTTCAGGTCTTTTCAATCCTTTCTCACGTGAAAGGTTACTTGGAAGAGTAAAACGTTAAAAATTCCAAGTTACAGGAAGTGCATTAAAATTAATCTCATCGCCTTTGAAGGTAGGTCACACGGAATTGCTTGGATATAATTGCAATGGAAATATGCTTTAATGTTTACACTGTGTGTTGGGAATGCTACCCAGTGACAAACCATTTCCACATTGCAGAAGGAGCGCAGACATTTCTCCACACGAACATGTTCCACTCTGTGCTTTCCAAACCAATCTTGTGTGTGTGTGTGTGTGTGTGTGTGTGTGTGTGTGTGTGTGTTGCAATCAAAATTCATTTTGGATTGTGCTATGAGCTGCTGGCCTCCCTCTCTCCCTCCCAGACTGAATCCCTGATCGTTTACACACTTTAGTACCACGATTACAGTGGCGTGGGGCGGGGGGGGAGGGGGGATCCACCTGTTGGCAAACTGTGGTGTAATTGCCCCTTATCTGCCATGCTCGGGGTAAACTGCACAAACCAGCTCCCAAATCAAAAAAGCTCAACTGTGTGCCCACTGGCCTTTTAAAGGTGGCACCAGTGCCAGGGATCACTTCAGGGGCATCAGTGCGATGGTAAGTACCTCCAGCCGTGATGGGTGCGAGAATAGGGCTGGCATTGAATGAGAGGGACACTCAATGGGGTGGGGTAGGTAGTTAATGACTTGAGTCCAATAAGGTACCAAAAGGAATCTAGCTTGACCTTGTGCAGACAATCCCACTGTCAGTGATATAAATTATTTTTCGATTCAGCCTAATTGGACGAAGACACTGTTGACCCCAATCCAAGTTACAACGCTGCAGGTGCTTGACCAATGCTTTCCAGCAAGAGAGAAGGAGGATTATCATCACATTCCCCTTGGGAAATATAGCAGGGCAGGAGACTGCGTTATCAGTGGGGTTGCACTTTGGGACACCTAATCATAATTCTATTAGTTCTAAAATAGAGATGGAAAAGGATGAACTGGGTCCAAATGATACTGCTCTAAATTGGAGGAAGGCCAATTTTGATGATATCAGCAAGAACTTCCAAACTGGATTGGAACAGATATTCGCAGTTACGAGCCCAGCTGAGAAGAGGGAAGCCTTAAAAATTAGATGTCAAAATCACAGACACAGTCTGTCCCTGTTATGTGAAGGGTAGGGCTGGTAGGTGTAACGAATGCTGGAGGACTGGAGAAATTGAGTGGTTGGACACGGATAAGAGGGAAGAATTCACGGGATGAGGGTATCACTGGTTGGGCCTGCATTCATTACCCATCACTAATTATCCAGAGTGCAGTTACGAGTCAAACACATTGTTGTCGTTCTGGAGTCACATGTAACCCAGTTAAAGTAAGCATGACAGTTTGCTTTTATCAAGGTCATCAGCAAACCTGATCGTTTTTTCTAAAATTCGAAAATGGATTCATTATCGTCATTTGGCTCCTTGTTCCAGATTTGACGTGACTGTCGAGAAGGGTCTGAAGCCAGTAGGAATATACGTCAGAGGGAAATCCGGAGGCCATAAAGGGGACATGAGATAGTTCTGGCAAATAGGGTTAAGGAGAATCCAAAAGGACTTGACACCTACAATAAGGACAAGAGTAACTCAGGAGAGTTTTGGGCCACTTCAAGCTCAGCAAGGTTGCCGATGTGCAAAACCTCAGGAGATGGAGGCGATACTAAACAAGTATCGTGCGTCACTATTGACTGTGCAGAAGGACATGGAACGAAAGAACTTTGGAAATAAACCGTGACATCTTGAAAAGTGCATTTATTACACAGAAGGAGATCCTGGAGTTGTAAAGCCTGTAAAGGTGGGAAAATCTCCAGGACCTGATCAGTTGTACCCTGGAACACTGTGGGAAGCGAGTGAAGTGATTGCTGGGCCCCTTGATTAGATATTTGTATCATCAATTGTCCCAGACGAGGTGCCGGAAATCGGTATTGGCGAAACTGGTGTGATTACTGCCAACATTTAAGAAAAAGGTAAAGATAGTGAGCCTGAATTCAGTGGAGTGCAATGTTGTTGGTAAGGATTATGAGGCAGAAGGTTTGCATGGATTTTGAAAAGCGAGGACTAATAAGTGATAGGCAACATGTCTCGAAGCATGGAAAGTTGTGTCTCACTAAATTGAGAGAGTATTTTTGAAGAAGTGACTAATAGGATTCATTGAAGCAGAGGTGTACATTGTTGATATGGACTTCAGTAAGGCATTTGAAAACTTTCTGCATGGTAGATTGATTAACAAGTTTAGTTCATATGAAATACAGGGAGAAGTAGCCATGTTTATACACAATTAGCCCGAAGGCAGGAGAAAGAGGGTGGTGGTGTAGGATTGTTGTTTGAACAGAAAGGTCGAGACCATTGGTGTGCTACATGGATTGGTGCTGGCTACACTGCTTTTCACTATTTACATAAATCATTTGGATGAGAACATTGCAGCAATAGTTGCTAAGTTTGCATTTGACACCGAAATTGATGGTGCAGTGGACAGCAAAGAAGGTTTACCTCAGAATACAATGGTATCTTATTCAGATGGGCAGATGGGCTGAGAATTGGCAGATGGTTTTTAATCTAGATAAACGGGAGGTGCTGCATTTTGGAAATGCAAATCAAGGCAGAACATATACTCGTAATGGTAAGGTCCTGGGATTGTTGCTGAACAAAGAGACCTTGGAATGCAGTTTCATGGTTTCTTGAAAGTAGAGTCGCAGGTTGATGGGGTAGTGAAGAAGGCATTTGGTATGCTTGTCTTTATTGGCCAGTGCTTTGAATTGGGTGGCCAGATTGCTGCTGTACAACGCATTACTTTGACCACTTTTAGAGTACTGCATTCAATTCTGGACTCACTCTTTTTGGAAATATATTCTGAAACTTCAAGAGAGTCAGTAAAGATTTACAAGGATTTTGCCAGGATTGGCGCTATATGGAGCGCGGGAGTAGGTTGGGTTCTTTATTCCTGCAGCGTGAGGAGCATATATAGGGTGTATAGCCAAGAGGTTTTGCCCCAAAAGTAGAGGGCATGGAGTTCCAATAAGAGGGAAAAGATTTAAAAATGACCTAAGAAGCAACTTTTTCCCACTTAGGGTGGTGCATATGTGGTATGAGCTGCCCGATGAGGTGGTGGAGGGTTTTACAATTACAACGTCTAAAAGGCATTTGGATGTGTACATGAAGATGAAGGCTTTACATCGATATTGGCCAATTGCTGGCAAATGTGATTAGTTTAATTTGGGATATCCCATCAGCATGGACGGGTTAGACTGAAGCGTCTTATTCTCTGCTGTACATCTCCGAAATTCTGACTCTACCTGATCTTGCACCAATATTGTATTAATTCACCATTCCCAGACATAGTCACCTGTGTTGCTAGTTATGATCTAAATGACTTCATTTCAGCATTCTGAAGCCTGCGAACACATCCTTCCATAACACTGACTCAGAGTCTCTCTCCCTCTGTCTATTTCCCAAATCCCTCCCATTTGGTGGTGTTTAAACTGCTTCCCCGCCATCCAGTTTTAATTGTCCAGTTTTAATGCGAATAACTATCCTATTTCTTTTCCGGCGCTGAATGTTGCTCACCCAAGAGCATCAGCTTCCAACACTAAGACGCTTAGAAACAGCGATCAAAAAGCATTGCTTGCGTTTTCTTTGACTTCTCAGTGTTCTGCCCTGTGCTGTATGTTGGATAATGGGATTTTAGCAGTTTCTGGGCATACCTTTGTAACTTGCTCTGTTCCTATTCATTGAACGCCTGTGTTAATCACTCTCTTCTGCTCATGTGCTCAGTAACCTGAGAATCCCTACAACTGTTAGTGATTCAGACCAGGCCTCTCTTGCCTTTGACTGACATTTGATTTAACTCTAGTTTTTTGTACTTTCGTGGAAATGCTGGGGATGGCTTCCTGGATGCCGAGTTTTAAGCTGCTGTGTAAATTCAGGAAGACCAGAGGCTTTGGTGACCCAACTCTGGATGAAACATCTGAGACTGCAACTTGATGAACAAATGGAGCACAGGCTGCAGACAAGGGAATCTCTGTAAAATGGAATGAGGGAATTACAATCAGATCAGCCATAGTTTTGAAGAATGGTGGAGCGGGATCGAATGCCTCGCTCATGCAAATTATTCAGATATTTCTGTTCGTACCAAGCCAATTTCTCTTCTCTCCCAGTGTCTCACAGTGGTGTGTAGTGAGTCAACTCCTCCTTTTCCTTGGGAACTGAAATCTGGGCCTCACTAGCCTCCAGATTTCCCTGTATTCCAGTCTCTAACAGTTCAGTGACTCTCTCCTGTGCCTGGTGTCCCAGTCTCGAACAGTTGAAAGACTGCCTCGTCTTCCTCTGTCCCAGTCTAGAGCAGTTGAGTGACGACCCCCTGAATCTGTGTCCCAGTTTCGAACAGTTGAACGACGGTCTCCTGTCCCTGTGTCCCTGTCTCGAGCAGTTGAGTGACGACCTCCTGTTTCTCCCTGTTCCTGAGCAGCAGTTTAAATGCTCTGAATGATGTCACAAGGTTAAGAAAGGATGAGATAACAGGGAATTTCAAACTTGGAGCAGCATTACACATAGGTATCTAGAAACGTCTCTACCAAACATTTTATGCAGCTCGTCAGTTATTTTATTCCTGTCTCCTTTGATAAACAGGGTGAAACATATACAACAGTGCAGTGTTCCGACCATACTCCCACATATAGGGAAGACAGATTTTTAAAATTGGAAGATTTATGTTCTATCCCTCAGCAACCCTCATCCATTCCATCCAAACCGAGTAAATGCTCCCTTTTATTGTGTTATGTAAAATGATGTAAGTAAATGTTTAATTGAATCTGTTTGTTTAGTAACTGTGACTAATGTCAGTCTCCAAGGTTTCTAATTATGCCAGTGGAGGGTTTCCATCTTTTAATGATAAAAGGGCTCCATTCAATATGTTATCCCATAGTATGGGCGGGAGCACCACCGGTAGCACTAACAGGGATCGGCCGCTCCAGGGAGAGGGAGAGATCAGAAACTGAGAACATTAGACTGGAAAGTTCCAAGAGTGGATCAGAATCTGAGAACGTTATACTGGAATGTTACAACAATGAAGCAGAATTTGAGAACATTCGTCTGGACAGTTCCAACAGTGGATCAAAATCTAAGAACAATAGACTGGAATGTTCCAACAATGGGTCAAAATCTGAAAACAATAGACTGGAATGTTCCAACAATGGACAGGAGTTTATCCTATTATGTTGGGATTTTTTCTACATATTATTGGTGGCCGTTATCATCGCGGATCAGATATGCACTTTACATTATTCAATGTTTTTATTTTCCTGTACTGGCTATTTTTGGTGTGCCTGGTAAGTTTCACTGTCGAATTGCTAGTTGCATTAGGCATGTGCGATTGTATTACTGTTCTTTACATTTACTCTACTCTGTAAGTATTCACGCTCCAAACCAGAACAAACAACAGTGAACTTGTTCATTCTTTCTCTCCTTCTTTCGTTCCAGCACTGGGACTTGTTGGGTGACCTCCTCACTTTCTGGTATGTACCAGGATTCATTACCCTTGCTGTTTAAATATTGAATGCTTGGAGGTCAATGTCTTATGTTCTGGATGCAAACTCCATTTCCTTCCTCTGACTCCATCTCATCCCTGGCCAATAACTGAGGCTGAAACAGACGAGTCACAACTACGGTGATCCCCTTGGCCACAAGCTAATTACTGACACCATATCTTGACCATTCCTAATTTAACTATTGACAACGGCACAACATACTTCACTGGTTCATCCCATCTGCTGTTTGGACCTTCAGCTATGAAAAACAAACTTAATAAAGCCAATAATCTGCTGCTGTTTTACCAAATCTGAGTTGGTATGCCATGGCTTGTATTTAAAGACAGACCAAAATCCCATCCTTGCTATACGGATTGCTTTATATTGTTGTTGGGTCTGGAAAATCCTTTACTTTAATATTCAAAAGCACGTCGTCACATCTGCCTATGACGCCGTCATCAGGCTCCCTCAGTTAATGACAAAACGCCCTGTTAGGTGTTCACATTTAAACTGATTTCCTCGATGTCTATTCTGCCTCAAATAATAATTTTCATATTTATTGCCACCAACACACACACACACACACACACACACACACACACACACACACACACACACACACACACACACACACACACACACACACACACATACAATCTCTTGCCTTATATTTCTGCAGTGGAGATACGGAGCCATACATTTGTTGGAGCCCATTTACTGTCACTCACTGCATGAGTTGCAAATCTTCCCTTGCAATGCATTTCTGTAGTGCATGCATAGTAGCAATATACTGGCAAAGGTTTGCAATGGTCCCCATGCTGGGCAGGCAGTCCCATTTAAAGAGTAGTACACTAGCATGGTGCGCATAGCTCTCCATTCTGGCTGGTCCCTTGTCCCAGTTGATGGTGTCGGGGATGGTTCTGTGAGGCAGATTCACAACTTGATGTAACAAACTACTTCAATTGATCCAGCAATAATTTTATTGAATGCTCTAATTCTTTTGATTGGACGCACATTGTCTCACTTCTCCAGTTACTCGCACACACCTGTCTCCTAATCCATATTTTAACACCACGTTATCAGAAAATAAATGGTTTGTTTCTCTGTACCATTCCCTGGTGATGAAATTTAGCTCCCGAGTGTATCGAGTGCTGGCATTGTGAAGCTCAGAAACAATGAAATGGTATGTGGAGGGCTGTTACTTCAAGTTGGAAAGGGGGTTCCAGCAGCTTTGAGACACGTCTTTGAAACTTGGTCTGTGCCTGACCACGGAAGGCCTGTGTTTGCCCCTCTCAGTTGATTGTGCGGTCCATAACATGAGGTAGTCCCTGGAGTATTATTGTCAAGGAACAGGTGTCTAACTTGGAGCTGAGGGGCTTCTGACTGCCTCCTGTTATGGAAAAGTTAGTGGAGATGATGGGGACGGTTTGCTGGAGGTTGTGCTGTGAGCTGCCTCAGACATTCAGGAAGACCTGAGGATTTGGTGACTCAACTCTGCATGGAGCATTGGGAGTGTAATTACAGCATCTGGGTCTGTAACATGAAAAACATGGAGCAGAGGCTGCAGAAACAGGAAGCTCTGAAACTACAGAGTGATCTGCCAAATATGCCTGTGTTCTAACAAGGAAATACATATCTTTTCGCTCTCCCCTTTAAATACATCCATGCAAATTCACCCTCTCCACCCGGCACACAAACACACTCCCCCTCTCTCACATGCAGACACACGCACTCTCTCCCTCTTCACACGCACGCACACCCTCTCTCTCCCTCCCAAAGACTCACATACTCCCCCTCACTCTCTCAAAAACACACACTCTCTAACTCCTTCCCACAAATACTCCACCTTGTTTTCAAACACGCACACGCACGCACCCGCAAACACGCAGACACACACACATATCTAATCTGTAAGATGAATTTTCATTTTCCAGATGCATTATATTTACTCAAAAAATATACAATTTGTAGACAGTCAGTCAATGCGATTATTTATGAACTCCTACTTTGGAAATAAACCCAGACTGATTCCGGGTGAAGACATACAGACTCCAAACAAGACTGAATGTCTGAAATACATTGTCTGACTGGAGGTGTCACCTCCTTTACATCGACAATATCTGAAGGTATCTCCAGTCTGGACTTGGAAGGAACTCTTGGATTTGTATATTCATCAATCAAAACCTGCATCTCCATTCTAACCGATTAAAGATTTAGCAGCCATCTTAGATGTGTTCAATTCATGTGCTTGTGTTGTACAACCCTTTCATCTTTTCGTTATAAATTTTGTGCCTAAGGTCTTCTCTCTCTAACAAATAGCGAAGAAGTAGGACAATGAAAGCTTTTGTTTTCAAATAGACCCGTCAGACTATAACCTGGTGCCATGTGATTATTGACTTTACTCAACCCAGTCCAAAGCTAGCACCTCCGTATTTTATTGGTTAGCCAATTTTCTCTCCAAGCAAATAAATTGTCCTAACTCATGTGCTCTTGTCTGGCATATTAATCTTTCGTCAAGCATGTTATGCACTGCCTTCTTGAAGTCCAGATATAATACATCTTTCAGATCCCCATTATTCAACTTGTTTGTCACACTTTCTAATAAAAACGTGTTAGGAAAATCATTAATAAAATCTAGTCGACTTTGATGGATTGCGGTTTGACTTTCAAAGTCTCCTGTTTTCACTTCCTTAATAACAGATTCAAACAATTTCTCTTTAGTCCCAATCGTTTGCTCATACCTTTCCATTCCCGAGTGAAGTTGGTTATTCTAAGTTCTTCCCTTTCCATAATCTCGAAAGTCCGTTTCAATTCATGTGAAATAGGCATGAGGCTGTAAAAGATCGGCTCCAATTGCTGTGTAAGAGGCATGGGTGGCTGATTTAACTCATTCTGTTCCTGCTTTACACACACGATGGGCTGAATGTCCTCCTGGTGTTCCTACACTATAGTTTCGGTGGCTTGCATGTCCTGCGCCTGGTCCTGACCAAGCCACTCAAGATCTCAATGTCCTCATCCTGTTGCTCAATGACAAGTTTGGGGACTTATGGAGTCTCCCTGCTGTGATGCCATATTTTGAGTGTTGAACTGTGCAGACAAGTTGAGTTGCCCACAGTGGTAGCTCAGTGGTTAACACTGCTGCTTCCCAGCACCAGAGATATGGGTTCAATTTCAGGCTCGAGTCACTCTTTCTGTGGAGTTTGCACATTCTCTCTATGCCTGCAAACAATAGCACAGGCTGCATAAATCTTTACACCGTATATTGTGATGAATTAGTACAGTAAATTTCACACTTTAACACTGCAGCCACTGACGACAGCCCTGCACCTTTCACCAAGACCTTCACTAGAAAGCGCGCGAGCTGACTGACCACGTGATGCCGATGCAGAATTCCAGTTCTCTCCAAAATATTCCCCTCCTGGTTTGAAATAAAGTTCCTTCTAAATGTAGACTACAAATCCCACATTCAGGCTCAGTTTCAAGGCTTGCAGAGCGGATTATATTCCTACTTTATTTGGACACACTGATGGTGCATTTGGCAGACAGAGGGATCCTGAGGCTGGGATTTGCTGTTCAGCAGGTGCCAGAGACGGACTCCCATAACAGTGAAAGGTAGCTCGCTTTATACAGAAGGGGGCACAATTCACTAATTATGTTGCAGCGAAATTGCATTTACTAAACTCACCTTATTGGATAACTGCCTGTATATTGAATGGAGGATCAAAATTGATAGACCAAAGCGAATACAGTAGTTCCTATTTTATATGTTCTGATGTTTAAACGTACTAAAGGGTATGAACACTGTCTGTGGAAAACTGAATTGAGGAGATATTCACCATGAACTAGAATGGAGGATGCTCACTGTGTTGAATGACCTACTTCTTTCCCGATGTTTCTGTGCAGTCTGTGGGAAAGCTCTGTAAATGATGCAACCAGCTCTCAGATGTTAGGAAGGAAGTCTCTGCAGGGTCACCAGGATAGTGTTTCCCGTTCGAATACTGAGGCTGGGGCCGGGTGATCTGTACGGTTTTATCCCTTCAGACCCCGGAGAAACACTGATACAATAAGGTGTCTTGCTTGGCGGTTTCCGAGACCATTGAAGAGTCATTCACATGTCTGTCTATCTGGAGTCACGTTTAGGCCAGACCAGGTAAGCACGGGAGATTCACTTCCTGAAAGTACATTGAGGAAGGAAATTGGTGTTTACAATCGACATTGGCTTCAAGGTCACTGTTAATAACTCCAGGTTTTACATCTCGATATTTTATTTATTATAACGTCCACCAGCTTCCACAGCATTCGCCTGGTCCAGATTAGTAATCCAGTGACATTTCCACAACAGCACAATCTCTACATGGAGACCTGTCTGAAACCACACTGAGCTGGCTATTTCTGTGCTTCTTGACAGCTCTGTCGCATGGAACTCCCACCAATGTGACTATCGCGACGGGACTCAGGGCGTGGTAAATGGTCAGACTGTAGTTATTCCCATGTTGGACATAGCTGAGTAATTTTCCACATTGCCAGGGAGAAGTCAGATTTGTAGCAGGAAGAAACAGCTTCCCCAGGGACACGGCATGTTATGCAGCACAATTCTTCAGTCCGATTGCAGGAATTGTGTCAGGGCCCATTTCCTTTGTCGTATCTACAGTGTTCAGCTGTTTCCTCATGTCACATACAGAAAATCAGATTGATTAAAGACTAGCATCTGTGATTCTGGCGAGGGTGAGGTGGATTATCTAGTCAACAATTCTGGCTGAAGGCCATGCAGGTATGCAACCATGTCTTTTGCACTGATTTACAGGGGTGTCCCATGAATTAGGATGGCGATATGTATGGAGTCCTCTCCTCCAGTGAGTTGTTTAATCGACATTTATGTCTGAATGTGGCAGCACTGCAGAACTTCGATCTGATCTGTTACTCTTGGGATCATTTCTCCCTCTGCATCAGATGTCAGTCCTGCTGTTTCGAATGGAACCAGTCAAGTGCGGTAGCTTTAATGGATTGTCATCAGGTTTAGGTACTCACAGTTCCGATCCTATCATGTTCACCCCCACTCGTCGTGGAACGATAGATCAGCTTGATGGTGGAGGCTGAGGGATTATCCTGAGGAAAATGTTACAGATGGTAGGTGAATACAATTCTGCTGCTGCTGTGATTTACCGCACCACATGAATTCCCGCTTTGAGCTCCAATACGTTCAATTCAATTCTACTAACGAGCCCCCAGTTCAAACCAAGACCATTCACACATCAGCCCTGTACTTAATGTCTTAGTCTGGTTTCTGATGTGGTAACACTTCCATTTTCCGATTCTCATTCTGCTGAGGGTCTCTCCTTGGTGTCATACCTCCAATTTATTACTTTACTCAAACCCCTTGACAAATACATCTGAATCTTTTCCATTCCCCCAATGCCATTTTCTGTGTTTGATGTGAATGTGTTCCCCTCTGTTTCTCTTCCTGACTCGAATTAAGAGCTCTGCAGCGTCAGTGGTACCAGCCTTAACAAGTTTCACATCAAAGAATTTGTGCTCCTTGCATTATCAGTCACTTCCCACTGCACGGCGTTCCTTGTTAGACAGGGCGTTAGAGCAGCTTTAACACACGTCTATGGAACTTGTTCAAAAACAGAAATTGCTGACGAAACTCAGCAGATCTGGCAGCATCTTGAGGAGTTAAAGCAGAGTTAGTCTTTCAGGGCCAGAGACAATTCTACAAATCTCCCACTTACTTCATCAATTTTTGCTTTTTCATTCCCAGTATCCATACTCATTTGTTAATTGAACATTTGTTCTGAGCCACTACATTTCTAGAGAAACACAACAGGTCTGCCATCATCTGTAGAGACAGCGAAACAGACGTAGCGTTTCGAGTCCAGTAAGACACTTCTTCAGAACTAAAAAGAATTGGAAAATGAGTTTTATAACCCCTCGACAGATGTGGGGTGTGGGTTGACGGATAAAAAAGGGTGTGGTAAAAGATAAACATGCTTTTCGTAGTGGTGAACGTGAAGATCACGGGAAATAGATTTAACTTATGATGTGAATGGGGAAAAGGGCTTCTCTCTATTGAGTGAAAGGTAAAGAAGATACAACCACACGAGGTCATAGGGAGCCCAGGAGGGAGATTGTTCGGAAACCGGAGAACAGTTATAATGGGTAAGATCTGTGAAGTTATGAAATTGTTCATTTACTCCTACAGATTGTAATGTACGAAAGTGTAAAGTGATTTGTTACTCGAGCTTGGGTTGTGTTTCCTTGGGACATTGCAGCAGCCTATGGCCGAAATGCTGGCATGAGAGCAAGCTAGGTTATTATAATGGGAAGCAATGAGTAAGTCAGGGTTATTTCTACAGACAGAGTGGCAGTGTTTCTCAAAGCAATCTCTGGTCTCACCAATATAGAGAGACTGCATTGTGAGCAAAAATGACAGGAGACCAGATTGAAAGTTTACAAGTGAAATTCTGCTTCACCTGGAATGTATGTTTGTGACCTTGGACAGTGAGGAGGGAAGTGGTGAATGGACAAGTGTGGCAACTTCTGCAATTGCATGGGAAGGTGCCATGGGGGAGTGGGAAATGTTCGTGGTGATGGAGGGTGACACAGAGGGAACGGTCCCTGTGAAGTACTGACAGTGGACGGGAGGGCAAGATATGTTTGATGGTGCTGTCCGGCTGGAGATGATGGAAATGGCATAAGAAGATTATGTGAATTTGGATGCTAATGCAGGAGGAAGTGCGGACATGGAGGAATCTATCATTGTTCTGGGATGGAGGGGACGGATTGAGGGTAACACCGTGGGAAATGTGACACTGAAAGCTGAAGGCCCTGGCCACCAGAGTTAAGAGGTTTCTGGTTTGAAGGAAAATGTGGTCACGTTAGACGCAGCTCACAGAAATGTGGCATCATTAAACAGAAATAACAGAGATGGAGAAACTTAGAGAATGGAGTCAGCATCCGCTGATCATGTGTTCAGCCACATGCAGAAGTTCCCATGAATGATTGAAAAGAACCAGCCATCTAAATTGAGATTTCCTGCCTCACATCTGGTCTGAAGCGGAATGTGAAAATAGACCAAAAGGAAGGTCACTGAGTATACGTAAGCAGACATTCAAGCAGATATCCCAAACCGCTCTGTAAAATAAGAACTCGATAAACAGTTGAATCACCCAAAGTTGAAAAATCTTCTCAAGGATACTGTTGATGAGCATTAGTGGAGGGCCAGATTTATAATGTTTATTTCAGGGACTATAAGCCGATGTTAGGGATGAACTTCAGCTGTGCTTCCTGATTTACCCCACCTCACAGAAAACACTGCCATTGCTGCTCCACCTCTACCCTGCTCGTCTCCCCTTTCTGATGACAGGTTCTTCCTCTAAAATTACAGAGTACATTGTCTCACATTATGGTCCCTACCCACTTCACCTGAAACTCTTTGATCAAGTCTACCTACTCTGCTGTCGCATCAAGCTGCGTTTTGTGCTGCCACTTTGCCTCTGTTCTCAGTGTGGCTCGGCCTCTCCATTCGTGCTGTTTTACACCCTCCCACTCACATCTCACTCCGGAAAGTTTCCTTCTTTGAGTAAACCTTATTGAAAATGCCTCTCCGCTTTTGCACTGATTTCACACTGTGATACAAATTTCAAAAAGTATACTCAGCCTTCATCTCACTCTGCGAAAGGTAGACGCTGACCGTGTGGTACAATAATTCCCCTTCTTATACAGTTCAGGCCAGAGATGCGCTTTCACTGTAGAGATCATCACCCCATTTGGACAAAGCAATTCAGGTGTTTGACATCTTATTGGTATTCGTAAGAGTTTCATGCTGCCTTAGTATTGTAACATGGAGAAAAACAAATCACAGAATGAAGCTTGGGCTGAGTGTTATTTACCTGTCATTCGAATACTGTTTCAAATTTTCAGTGCTTATCTTTAAAAGCTTGTTCATAAAGTTAGTGTCAGATAGTGTAGGAGGTTGAGGGATGACAATGTAGATGTTTATAAATTCATGAGAGGTATGAAGAGAGTGACAAGCCAAGGCCTTTTCCACGGGATGGGCGAGTTCAACCTGAGACGGCACAGTGAAAGGGGGAAGATTTGAAATGGACGAAGTGTCAATGTTTTCACACAGAGGGTGATGTGTGTATATGGAATGTGTTGTCAGAGGAAATGTGGGGGTTGCAAGTCCAACTACAACATTTAAAATTCATTAGGACAAACATATGAGTGGGAAACGTTTAGAGACACATGGACAAAATGCAATCAGATGAGACTAGTTTAGTTTGGAAAACCTGGTCAGCATGGACAAGTTGGACCAAAGGGTCTATTTGTGTGCTATATGTCCGCATGAATGTAGAAAGCCTGGAAAAGGGGAGAAAAGACATGATGTAGCAAATTGGCAAGAAATATAAAAAAAAAACAAGTAGCACGAGTTTTTCCGAACATGTAAAAAAATTTCAAGATGAGTGTGTGACCTTAGGTGAAATTAAGTCAGTAAAGTATATTGAGGATAACTGGAGCGTGTGATTGAAGAATTGCCTTCAGGGAACAGACAGATAATGTAAATCCATGTTTGACATCTTTTCTCACAGGAAAGGGACAGTAGGCATTTCAATGATGTAAACAAAATGGTAATAGGTGGGAAGTTCTTGGACCATCTCTAACAAAAAGAACGAGGAATTTTCTAACAGATAAGAGGAAGAGCAGACAGGTCAGCAGTAATTATAGCTGGTTTTTTAAAAAGTGGCACAGTCTTGGGGTCATTGCGCCCTCTCTATCAGATGTTAGTTCTGCTGTTTGTTAATGTAAACAGTTAGTGCGGTAGTTTGAATGCGTTGTCATCAGGTTTAGGTACACATGGTTCTGACCATGGCATGTTCACCCATACTCATCACTGAACCAGAGATCAGCTCCATGCTAATGGTAGAGAGAGATTATATTGTTGATAATATGTTGCTGGAATAGCGCAGCAGGTCAGGCAGCATTCAAGGAGCAGGAGAGTTGAGGTTTCGGGCATGAGCCCTTCTTCAGGAATGAGGACAGTGTGCCAAGCAGGCTAAGATAAAAGATAGGGAGGAGTGACTTGGCGAGGGGCGTTGGAAATGCGATAGGTGGAAGGAGGTTAAGGTGAGTGTGATAAGGTGATGGTGATAGGCCGGACTGGAGGTAGGGGCGGAGAAATCAGGAAGAAGATTGCAAGTTAGGACGGTAGTGCTGAGTTCGAGGGTTTGGACTGAGACAAGGTGGGGAGGGGAAATGAGGAAGCTAGAGAAATCTGAGTTCATCTCTGAAACATTCCACAAGTAGGTGGCCTGTCTCCCCAATAAAGAGGAGGGCACATCGAGTGCAGCGGATGCAGTAAATGATGTGTGTGGAGGTGCACATCTCAGACTCCTCACTCCCCTTCCTAGACCTCTCCACTTCTATCTCGGGAGACCTGTCCCTTGTAAAAACGCCATCTCATATTCCCAATTCATTCGTCCCCGCCGCACCTGCTTCCAGGAGGACCAGGTACAATACCGAACAACCCAGATGGCCTCCTTCTTCAAAGACTGCAATTTCCCCCCAGACGTGGTCGACGATGCTCTCCACCGCATCTCCTCCACTTCGCGCTCCTCTGCCCTTGAACCCCGCTCCTTCAAACGCCACCTGGACATAAACCCACTGGTCCGCACTTACCCCCTCACCAACCTCCATATACACCGTATCATCCTTCGTCATTTCCGCCACCTCCAAACAGACCCGATCACCAAGGCTATATTTCCCTCCCCTCCCCTCCCCAAGCAGCGTTCAGAAAAGACCAATCCCTGCGTGACTCCCTCGTCAGGTCCACACCCCCCACCAACACAACCTCCACTCCCGGTACCTACTCCTGCAACCGCAAGAAATGCAAAGCTTGCGCCCACACCTCCCCCCTTACTTCTCTCGAAGGCCCCATGGGATCCTTCCATATTCGTCACAAATTCACCTGCACCTCCACACACACCATTTATTATATCAGCTGCACCCGTTGTGGCCTCCTCTATATTGGGGAGACAGGCCACCTGCTTGCAGGACGTTTCAGAGAACACCCCTGGGACTCCCGGACCGACCAACCCAACCACCACGTAGCTCAACACTTCAACTCCCCCTCCCACTCCACCAAGGACATGCAGGTTTTTGGACTCCTCCATCACCAGACCATAGCAAAACAACGGCTGGAGGGAGAGCGCCTCAACTTCCGCCTTGGGAACCCTCCAACCACAAAGGATGAACTCAGATTTATCTAGCTTCCTCATTTTCCCTCCCCAATTTGTCTCAGTCTCAACACTCGAACTCAGCACCACCTTCCTAACTTGCAATCTTCTTCCTGACATCTCCGCCCCCACCCCCACTCCAGCCTATCACCCTCACCTTATCACCCTCACCTTAACCTCCTTCCACCTTTCGCATTTCCAACACCCCTCCCCAAAGTCCATCCTCCCTACCATTTATCTTAGCTCGCTTGGCACACTCTCCTCATTCCTGAAGAATTGCCCATGCCAGAAATGTCGATTTTCCTGCTCCTTGGATGCTGCCTGATCTTCTGCACTTTTCCAGCAACACATTTTCAACTCTGATCTCGAGCATCTGCAGTCCTCACTCTCTCCTAGTGATTATATTGTGGTTGAATATAATTCTGCTGCTGCTGCTATTACAGCTGCTATGATTGATATCATCACATGAAGGCCCAGTTTGAGCTGCAATATCTGCAATACAATTCTGTTGCCTGTCCTCAATTCGCACGGGCACCCGATCACCTTTCCCCCCTGTACATAGTGCCCTATGCTGGATTCTGATGTGGGAACGCTTCCTTTTTTAAAATTCCCATGCTGTTAGGGTATCTTCATGATGCCATGCCTCCAATTTGAATTATTCCTCAAAAGCATTTAAAGTTTTCATCTGAGTCTTTTCACCTCCAGTAATGCCATCTTCTGTTTAAAGCGAATGTGTTTCCCTCTGTTTCTCTCCATGACCATGATTAAGAGCTCTGTAGTTTCGGTGATGACAGCCTTATGTAGTTTCAGAACAAATGAATTTGTAAACCTTGCGTTATTATTTACTTCCCGGTGTATAGCGCTCCATGTTGGACAGGGCGTGTGAGCAGCTTTGTCACACATGTTTGAAACTTGTCCAAAAACAGAAATTGCTGATGACACTGACAAGTCTGACAGCATCTGTGTAATGAAAGCAGAGTTAATCTTTCGGATTCTGTGATTGTTCATCAAAGCACCCAGTAAGTTCAATATTTTGTGTTTTTTGTTTCAGATTTCCTGTATCCAATGATCTTTGCTATATTGAAAATGTATTCTGTAACTTTTCATTTTTGAAGGAACTCAGTGGTCTGGCAACATCTGCAGAGGCAGAGAAACAATGTTATTGCTTCAATCCTGTGTAAATCTTCTTCAGAAGTGAAAAGGATTGGAAAGTGAGCGTTTTAGTACCTTGGCAGAGGTGGAAAAATGTGTTTGGAGGCCCAGTGCAAAAGCCAAATTGGCTTCAAATTGTGGTGAAAGAGACACAGATATATAATGAGAATAACTTAATGTGCAAATATTAGAAATTTATTTACTATGTTGAGTACAACATAAAAAAAGACATGATCTTAGGGAGCCCAGAATGGAAAGTGTATGGAAAATGGAGAACAGCCATAATGGTTTCAGGCTGTGACTTTATGAAATTGAATATTAACTCTTACAGTCTGTAACTTACCAAAGTGAAAAGTGAGGTGCTACTCGAGCTTGGGTTGTGCTTCATTAGATCATTGCAGCAGCCTGCATTTTCTTAGAATCCCTACAGTGTGGAATCAGGCCCTTCAGCCCAACAGATCTATACTGACACTCCAAAGAGTCTGCGAACCAATCCCATTCTCTACCCTAATACTATACATAGACACTTGACTATTGCACCGAACATCAACATCCCTGAACACAATCGGCAATTCAGCATAGCCAGTTCAGATAACCAGCACAACTTTGAACTGCGGCAGGAAACTGGAGCACCCACAGGAAATCGAACACAGTTCCCTGATGCTGTGAGGCAGCAGTGCAAACCACTGAGCCACAGAGCCATCCAGGACCGAAATGTTCTAAGGTCACAAGACAATACGAGCAGAAATGAAGTCATTCGGATCATCAAGTCTGCTCCGCCATTCAATCACGACTGATAGATTTTCAACGCCATTTCCCTGCTTCCTCTCAGTAACCTTTGATCCCCTTGTCAATCAAGAACTTATCCGTGTCTGTTTTAAATACAGTAAATAGAACATAACATATACAAAAATACAGCACACAACAGGTACTTTGGCCCACGGTGTTGTCCCGAGATTTAATCCTAATGTAAAACATAATAACCTAACCTACGCACCCCTCAACTCACTGCTATTCATGTGCATGTGCAGCAGTCGCTTAAATTTCCCCAATGACTCTGCCTCCACCACCAGCGCTGGCAACGCATTGCATGCATTGACAACTCTCTGCATAAATAACCTACCTCTGACGTTTCCCTAATATCTTCTTCCTAATATCTTCAAACGAAGACTTCTTGTACTAATCAATCCTGCCCTGGGGAAAAGTCTCTGGGCATTGACTCTGTCTATTCCTCTCATTATTTTGTACACCGCGAAGAGCTCTCCCCTCTCCTCCTTGTCTCCAGAAAGAAAGGTCCAAGCTTGTTCAAACTTCCTTCATAAAGCAAGCCCTCCAGTCCAGGCAGCATCCTGGTATACCTTCTTTGCACCCTCTCCAAAGCCTCTGTATCTTTCCCATAGTAGGGAGACCACAAGTGGACACAATTTTCCAAGTATGATCTCAGCAGGGATTTGTAGAGCTGCAGCAAAACTTCATTGCTCTTAAACTCGATACACCTGTTAATGAAAGCCAAAACAACATATGCTTTTTTGACAGCTTATTCATTTGGGTGGCAACTTTGAGGGATCAATGCACTTGCGCACCCAGTTCCCTCTGTTCCTCCACACTGTAAAGAATCCTGTATTTAGTACTATGTTCAGGATTTGAACTTGACCTTCCAAAATGTACCACCTCGCATTTATCCAGGTTGACCTCCACCTACCATTTATCAGCCCAGCTCTGCATCCTGTCTATGTCTCGCTGCAGCCTACAGAAGCTCCCTATACTATCGATGACACTCCAACCTTTGTATTATCAGCAAATTTACTAATCCACCCCACAACCTCCTCATCCAAGTCATTTGTAAAAACTACAAAGAGCAGACGCCCAAGAACACAGCCCTGTCTGATCCCACTCAACACTGTCCTCCAAGCAGAATACTTTCCAACTACAACACTGTCTGCCTTCTGCCTGCCAGCCAATTCATAATCCATGTATCCCATACTTCCTGACTTTATGAATGAGCCTTCCATGGGGAACCCTATCAAATGCCTTACTGAAGTCCACTGCTGGACTGTCGTCAACATGTCTTGACATCTCCTCAAAGAAATCGATAAGATTTTTGACGCATGACCTGCCCTTCAGAAAGCCATGCTGACTGCCTTTCATCACACAATGCTTTTCCAAGTCGTCATAAATCCTATCCCTCAGAATGTTATCCAAACTTTGCTGACCACAGACGTAAGACTGACTGGTCTCTAATTGCGAGGGATTTCCCTATTACCCTTCTTGAAATAAGGAGCAACATTCGCCTCCTTCCAATACTCTGGTACGACTCCTGTGGAGACTGAGGAGGCAAATATCCACGCCAGCGGCTAAGCAACCAACTTTCCCTCTTCCCAGAGCAAAATGGATAAATCTGGTCTGGCCCTGGGGACTTATCCATCTTAATGTTTTCCAAAATTGCAAGCACATCAACTTCATCAATCTTGATCTGATCAAGACTGATCTGGCCCAGCTCCTCTAAGTTTTCATTTACAACAAGTTCCCTTTCCTTGGTGAAAATCGAAGCAAAAAACTCACATGGGGCTTCTCCTATCTGCTCAGACTCCACGCGTAATTTCCCTACGCTATTCCTGATCGGCCATACCTTCTCCCTGATTATTCCCTTATTTCTCACGTATGAGAAAAATGCCTTTGGATTCTCCCTAATACTTCTTGTCAAACCTTTTTCTTGCCCCATCATGGCTCACCTCAGTCCATTACTGAGCTCCTTTCTACCAAGCCTGTAATCCTCTAAAGCTGTGCGAGATCCTTGATTCCGACATTTTACGTAAGCTGTCTGCTTCCTTTTGACGAGAAGTTCCTCTGTTCTTGTCATCCAAGGTTCCTTAATCTTACCCCTTCTTACCCGTCTCAGAGTAACAAATTTGTGTATCAGTCGCAACAACTGCTCCTTAAACTGTCTGCACATGTCTGCTGTGCCCTTTCTGTGGAACAATTTCTCCCTGTCTGGACTTCCCAATTCCTGTCTGATAGCATCATAATTTCCTTTTCCACAATTATGTATCTTACTTTGCAAACTGCTCCTTTCACTCTCGCAGACTCTGCTACATGTGAGGCAGTTGTGATCACTTTAACTAAAGTGCTCTCCCACCCTGAATTCTGATACCTACACTGGCTCGTTGCCGAGCACCAAATCCAAAATAGCCTCTCCCCTCGTCGGTCTGTCTACATTCTGAGCAAGGAAATCCTCTTGAACACAGCTGGCAAAAATAGCTTCATCCACACCATCTGCACTTAGGAGGTTCCAGTCAATATTGGAAAAGTTGAAATCAACCATAACAATAACCCTGATACTTTTACATTTTTCCAGAGTTTGCCCGCCTATGAGATCTTCAATCTCTCTACTGTTATTAGGTGGTCTATAGGAAACCCGCAAATGCGGTGACTGTTTATTGCTGTTCCTAACTTCCAGCCATGCTGACTCAGTAGACAAATCTTCCTCAACAACCTTCATTTCTGTAGCTGTGACGCACTCTCTGATAAGCAATGCTACACCCCCTCCTCATTTTTCACCCATCCTGTTCTTTTTCAGATTAGATTACTACAGTGCGGAAAGAGGCCCTTCGGCACAAGTCCACACTAACCGTCCATAGAGAAACCCACCCAGAACGATTCCCCGACATTTACCCCTTCATCTAACACTACATCTTCACATTTTTGTATTATGTTAGGAAACCGGATCGCCCAGAGGAAACCTCTGGAAAAAAATTGCAAACTCCACACATATAGTTCCCTGAGGGGGGGATTGAACCAGGTTTTCTACCGCTATGAGGCGGCAGTGCTAGCCACTGTGCCACCGTGCCGCCCCTAACTGTTCTTGAGCATTCCCAACCTTGGAACATCAAGCAACCATCCCTGCCCCTGTGAAACCTGCGTCTCCGTTATGGCCATGACATCGTCGCCCCAAGTACTGCTCCATGCTCGAAGTTCGTCACACTTTTTTCAGACAGCCCTTGCATTAAAGCAGATGCACTTTTACAGATCCCTTTGTTTCATCGCGTGAGAATCCTTCCTGATAGATTCAATATATCCTATCACTGTCCCGTCTGCAACTAACCCCCTCTCAGACATGTGGCCTGATTCATACCCGCTGGGAAACTCGTTTAAACCCGCCAGAAGTACACGAGCAATCCTCCCATGCAGGACATTTGTGCCCTTCCAGTTTAGGTGCAACCCACCCTTTATGTACAGGTCCCACCTTACCCAGAAGGTATCCCGATGGTCTCGGTATCTGAGGCCATTCCTCCTGCACCAGCCTCGCAGCCACGTGTAAAGCTGCATTTGCTGACTGTTCCTCATCTCACTAGCTCGTGGCACTGGTCGCTAACCTGAGATCACTACTCTACTCGCCTTGCTCTTCAACTTCCAAACTAACTCTCTGTAGTCACTTTTCAGATCCTCAGTCCCTTTCCTGGGTATATCGTTGGTGCCAAATAATCTGGTTTCCACAGCCTTTTGTGGTAAGGAATACCACAATTTCACCACTCTCTGGCTAAAGACGTTTCATCTTATCTCCGTTCTAATGGGTTTTCCCTTTGCTCTAAGCCTGTGCCCTCCTGCCAGTGCAAACGTCCTCCCAATTTTGTCTGTATCCAGGTCATTCACTATTCCGTAAGTTTCAATTGGATCACCCCTCATCCTTCTAATATCCATCGAGTATAAAGCCAGAGTCCTCCAGCGTTCCTAATGTGTCAAGCTTTTCATTTCTGGTGAATTTTCTCTTGACACACACCAAGTCTAATACATCCTTCCTGAGGTATGAGGCCTCAGAATGCCCAGCATTATATCCTACTCCTCTCAAGATGAATGACAACATTGTCTCTGCCTTCTTAACTACTGACTCAACCTCCAAATTTATCTAAGTCCAATTCTGCGCTTGAAATCCCAAGTCGATTTGTTACTCAGATTTCTGAATTCTTTTCCCATTTAGTAACTAGTCCATGCCTGTATTCTTCTTACCAAAGTGCATGACCTCACACTCTTTCACATTGTGTTCCTTCTGCTGCTGCTTTTCACATTCTCCTAAACTGTCGAAATCTTTTTGCAGGCTCCCTGCCTTCTCAATACTGCATGTCCACCATCTATCTTTGCATTATCTGTAAACGTAGCCAGAATGCCTTCTGTCCCGCCACTCAGATCAATAACCTATAAAGTGAACAATTGTGCTGCCAACACTGACTGTTGAGGAATACTGCTAGTCACCCGCTGCCATGCTGAGAAAGGGACAATTTTATCCTCACTCTGCATCCTCCCGGCCAACCCCTCTTTTATCCATGCTAATACCTGGCCTCTGACACCATGGGTCCTTATCTTACACTGCAGCCTCCTGTGCGGTACCACATCAGAGACCTTCTGCAAATTCAGATAGGTCACTCTCTGGTCCAACGCGTCGTTACCTCCTCAAAGAATTCTCATTATCTTGAGAGCAATGTCGTTTATTGAAATGGGAAGCAATCAGAAGGCCAGGGTCATTCCAACAGACAGTTTCTGTTTAGCTCAATAAGTTAAAGGAGACTGCATTGTGAGCAACAATGCCAGGAGACTGGATTGAACGTGTACAAGTGAAATGCTGCTTCACCTGGAAGGTGTGTTTAGAGCCTTGGTGAGTGAGGAGGGAAGAAGTGAGTGGGCAAATGTTGCAGCTTCTGCATTTACACCTGAATGTGCCATGGCGGTGCGTGGAAGTGCTCGGGGTGATGGATGGTGCCACAGAAGGAATGGTCCCTGTGAAGTTCTGACAGTAGACGGGAGGGGAAGATGTGTTTGATGGTGCTGTCCTGCTGGAGGTGGTGCAAGTGGCGGAGGATGATTCTGTGAATGCAGATTCTAGTGCAGTAGGAAGTGAGGACAAGGGGAGATCTGTCATTGTTCTGGGAAGGAGGGGACGGAGTGAAGGCAGAAGTGAGGGAGATGGGACAGACACAGCTGAAAGCTCAGTCCAACACATTTAGGGGATTTCTCGTTTGAGAGAAAAGGATTACATGTCGGAAGCTTCCCAAAGGAATGTAGCATCATCAACCAGAAATGACAGAGGCAGGGAAACTGGGAGAATTGAGTCACCCTCAGCTGATCATGTGTTCCCCCTGAATGCTTGAAAAGTATCTGGCATTTCAAATACAGATTTATCTCACATATCTAGTCAAATATGGAGTGCGAAAAAAGACATAGGTGAACATCAGCACATGTCGGGGATGGGGGCGAGGCGACATTAAAGTAGGTACTGTTTAGTCAAGCTCAGTAATGATTGCCTCAGGTCAAAAAGAAGATGATATGAAGATGAGAAAATGAACCACCCATGATACTCAAAGGCAGTGAAGGATACTAATCAATCACAAACTAAAGAGTTCGGATTGGTGTGCTCGAGCGTCGGCCACATTTGGAAACTTTACTTTTGGAATCAGAAGCAGATTGTATAAAACAAAATACAAAGAAAAATATTCCAAAACTGGCAAGAAATATGAAAAGAAACTAACCGCAAGACTTTTCCCATATCGAATAGAAAAAGTTCATGATCTGTATGTGACCCTTGGAAGAAAGGCAGGAAGGAATATATGGGACATCAGGAGGATTTGACTGGGGAACTAGTTTCAGGGAACAGGCAGGGGATATAAAACAGCATTTTACCTCTTTTCTCTCAGTGGAAGGCACAAAGAGTTTCGATATTAGAAACAAAATTGTAGTCAGATGAAAGTTTTGCATTGTCTTTAACAAGACGAACAAGGATTTTCTAAAACAGAAAAGACCAAGGGTAAACTGCTCATCATCAATTTATAGCTTGTTTTAATAGAAGTGGTTACAGAGTGACTGGTGGCACTGTGTGAAATATTTCATACCTCTCAGGATTACAAGAGTGTCCCAGTGAAACTGGCGAAACTCCAATATAGCGTCTGTCTTCAAGAAGGGGGTGAGTCTTCAAGTGTTTAAGAGCTCCCTTTGTCTGAATAGTGGAGCATACTTGAGAGGATTAATGGCCTCATGATGCACTTTCATCCTGAGTGATTTTAAAAAAACTAAAACTCTGCTCCTTCCTCTGATGCGTTGCATACAGGAGGATGAACATTTTGCTGAAGTTGAATTATTTTGAAAATTATCCGGAACATTGTACAAAGGACATCATCCAAAGTATTCTAGAAACAACACTCATTTGGACATTTTATAATCATGTGGGGCTATTGCATAGGTGTGTGTGTGAGAGAGAGAAGGTGCTGCATTGCAGTGGTGAGAGTGATGGAGCCTTATTCTTGGGAAACGTGAACAGATATACAATGAGTGTGAGAGAGTAGAGAGAATACGGAGACCCTTATCTTGACAGAACGGGGAAGGTTATTGATGTTTTTCCTGTATTGCTGGACTTTTCTTCGGACTGCAGGTACTTCACTGAGTTGGGTGGTGAGCTCAGACCATGCTCAGCGGGTTCTGGGGGTGCAGCTCCCTCTGGCAAGAGAATGATCCCCCTCTGTACTAGCACATTCACCAGGACCACCATGCTCCTGTCGACAAGCTGTGGTATAATTTTCCCTTATCTGCCATGCTCGGGTAAACTATGCAGGGCAGCTCCAAACTGAGAAAGCTCAACCATGTGCCCATCGGCCTTTTAAAGATGGCAGTAGTGCCAGGGATCACGTAATATGCAGGGGTACCCGGGCAATGGTGTGTACCTCCAGCCATGATGGGTAGCAGAATCGGGCTGGTATTGAATGAGAGTGACACCATGGTGTGGGGTGGGTAGTTAATGAGTTGAGTTCGATAAGATAACATCAGGAAACTAGCTCAGCCTCGTGCGGACATTCCTTCTGTTATAATCAATGAAAATGGCACTGACACAAATTATTGTTCGATTCAGCCCAATGAGACGAAGACTCTGCTGATCCTATTCCCAGTTACAAAGCTGCAGGACAAATGATTATGCAAAGCTCTCCATCATCTTAACTTACACCAATATCCTGCTCACCCATCATTCCTGGAAACAGTGGCGTATATTGCAAGATGCTATCGAAATGATTTCACTTCACAATTTTTAAATCTACCATCGGATCCTTCAGTGAAATTCTCTCTCACTCTGCCTCTCTATTTTAACTAAGCTCCTGCCATTTGTTAGTATTTAAACAGATGCCCCCGCTATCTCTCGCTGGCAGTGAGTTTGACACGCACTGCATCCTGTGTCATCCCACAATGCAGATATGGAGCTGTCTGGAGGGAGCTGCACATCCTGAGATTTCCAGCATGTTCTGCAAGTTTCCCCAAGCTGGCCAGTGATCTAATACAGTGGTACTCAACAATGCAGTGACTGTTGTACACAACTGTGTATGCTGGTAAGGTAACTGCTCCAGATTAAAAGATACATTCACTGCTGTTCACTGCACAGCTCCCAATGCTGCATAGATATCCATTCCGTGTGTACAGAACAATGCCTTTGTGTGTTCTGCACAGCGCCCTGAACAGATTATTTCGTCCAAGTTTATAGATCAGTGCACTGTTGGACAGATAAGTAGTAAACTGGTGACCTCGAAACCATCTTCCATCTGAACGGATTGCTGAGCAGTACACTAGCCTGGTCTACACTGCGCAGGTATATCATCTGGGCTAATATGTGTCCGGGCTGGATCTGTGAGGTGGATTGAGTATCCGATGTAATTCCTGACATAATTATCACTCCTCAAGCTCGGCCCATTCCACTGGTAAATGTGAGGTGATGTGTTTAAGATCGCTATTACTTGGTCAAAATATTTGACATTAAGCAAAAGACAATTTATTTGAACACTACCGATAAAACACAACAAAAGGAAGAGGAACTTGCAATAACTTAATTCTGTTGGAAAACGTAGCAGAATAATAGTTTATTTTACTAATATGCAGTAACTGCTCCAATATGGTGTCATCCAATAAGTACACAAATGTCAAAAAAACAAATGCAGGAAACAAATTGTCTGACATGCAGTTCTCCAATTCAGAGGAAAGAACATTGAAAAAACAGTTGCGAGAGAAATCACAGAGACAGTGAGTAGCACCCGGGAGTGATTTGCTGCATTCCAACCCTGCTGAGACACGAGCAATCACTGGCAAAAGGTAAAACTAAGAATCCTGGTTCTGTGAGAGTTTGACCATCACTCCACAGGACCAGGCCACGGCTGCAAGAACACAAGGAATGGACTGTATCTACACCGTCTATGGCTCTGTTGTTGTCTCTCAAAAATGCCTAAACCCACCTAAGCCTTTAAATGCTGGACAGACAAAAGGCAAAGTTAAACATAAATAAATAAAACTAAAAGATGGCGCAGGCCTGGCAATCAGTCACAGACGGCCTCGAGAGCCCAGCAATTCCTACACTGCCAAAACACAGAAGAATAATCAAACTTGTGAAGAAAAGCATTATCGCTCTCCCTCACCTCTAATTTTACAACTGGAGATGTGCCATTAGCCCAATAATCAGCGATATCAAAATCGCACCCACACCAAGTATTATTGTGATATATCAGAGTTGCCGTGAAATGGGGTTGACTGGAGCTGTTTATTCAGTGACTGTGATTAATATCAGTCTTCCTCGACCTAAATGGGTCACTGGAGTGTTTCCCTCTTCCATAATTAGGGACCTTTTTCAAATTGTTATGCCATAGTATTCGGCGCAGAGATAAACTCAACACGATTGGATCAGCAGCTACTTTGAAAGTGAGAGACATCAGAATCTGAGAACATTAGAATGGTCCAACAATGGATTTTAATTTGAGAATATTAGACTGGATTGTTCCAACAATGCATCAGAATCTGAGAACTCTAGACTGGAATCTTCCAACAATGGATCAGATTCTGAGATCATTACACTGGAATGTTTCAACAATGGTCAGGAGATTATCCTCGGTCTTTACAGGCTTTCGCATGATTGGCCATGGTTAGATCTGCGGATACGATCCTTACTGATGACTATTCAAGCTGGGTACTATCCATTCCTCGCTATTATTGGTGTTGCTGGGAAGTCTTTTTCTGTCAATTCTTTAAAGGATGCTGAATGTTATTGCTATTCTACTTGATTATATTTAACAAATACATGTACTTTCGTCACAAACGACACTTCCTTCTCATGCATTTCCAACCTACTTACTCTTAAACATATGTGAAGGGATAAGACTGTTCGGAATCTTGAGTCTCCTTTTTACAGTGAAGTGTTTTGTGTCTCCATATTCTCTGTTTGATCAAATCTGCCGCAACCCACCTTCATAATATCCCCAATCTCCAACTCTGCCTGAGATCTGTTGATGAATTCGCCATCATCTACCCCTTCGTTAACGACAGATTTCATGGCTCCAGTTCTCCTCTGACCTCTCTTCCAGTTACAAACAGTTTGACCACAAACTTGTTCTTGTCTCTGCAGTTACTTCACAAATGGGATTCTTCAACAGAGTAATAACGTCATTGACTGTGTGATTCAGTGGCACAGGTTATCACTCTAAAAGAATTGTCTGAAATCCTACCACAGCCGATGACTAAATTTAATTTCCAATGACAAAAATTTGAATTAAACCTAATTTCAGTCATAGCAACCATAAACCATCATGATTACTTTTCTTATTTTATTGGTAACTTTGGGAAATAAACCTAACATTTTTGCCCTGTATGAACTGAGTGTCACCTCAGATCGACAACAATTTAGTTGCCTTCATATTGCCTTGACACATGGCTGCGTGGTCAAGGGCAGTTAGGATGGAGAACAAATGCTGCCTTTGCTAGTGATCTTGCCATACCGCGAAACAACAACAATAAAGGTGATATAACCAAGGAAATGTGGATGCTGGCGATCTGAGAGAGAAAGTGAGAGAGGAAGAGAGAGAGAGATGGAGAGAGAGAGAGAAACGGGAAGCAAGCAAAAGGATTGCTGATGATGGACTGGAAGGAAAACTGAATGGGAAGTTATTCTAACATTTCCCCTTTTCACATATTCCTGAATATCATATTTATTTAGGGATGCCCCTGCTTACCGTGAGTTCTGTCCCCTCTATCTCTCGTGTCTGAGTGTGGTGATCAACTGCATCAGTATTATTTATAGTCGCTGAAATATAGAGAAATGTAATGTTCCATTGTCAACTGCCTCTTTGGAGAGAGGAACTGTTACTGTGTGACTGTGCGGAGATGTAAGAGCTTCCTCAGCCAAGAAGAGAAACTGAGGAGACCGAGGCATTTCAACAAGGAATGGATGCACTATGGTTGTGAGGAATTGACTTGCTGCTGTCATCTAGAAAGTCAGTGGAGGCTTAGTGGATGGTGTTCTCAGGATTGTGATGTCAGCTACTGATTTCATTCAGAGAGGGTCTGGGAACCCCACTCCGAATACTGCACTTACAGTGTGTCTGGGTCCATGTTAAACAAATGGAGCTGAGACTACACAGAAGGGAAACTGTGTAAACAGGGAGGAACAGGGCATTGTTCTGGGATTTCCAGGAACATTTGTGGAAGCTGTACCCATTCCGGTGTAAAGTGTAAAACCAGCTTGTCTCAAAATTGAGGTGGCATCTGAGCTGTATCCCCTCCTTCACAGTATAAGCTGTAGTCTCATACCAGGGACAGGACTGTGCTGACACTCACGATGAATTAAACTGGATTGATTCTGGAACTTTGCGTGCAGCAGTGGGTAATCTATCCACCACCTCTGAAGTGCAGTCTTCCAATGTATTCACGAGCTGACTGAAGCCATCTGCCTGCTGAGAGGAATACATTGGTTCCATCTCGAAAGAGAAAGGTGCAGAAACTAATTTCCAGAAATATTCGGGAACATTGACTAGTAAAAATGGGAAACTGCAGGAAATCAGAATTAATGAAGAGTATGTTATTGAAAATTTAATTGAATTGAAGTTTCATAAGTTGCTGCATCTGATGAGCTACATCCCAGAGTGATTGAGAGGAGAACAGAGCTAATGAAAGAATCACTGATTATTCTTCAAACCTAGTTAGATTCTGGAAAGGATGCTGCAGACTGGAAAACAACTAATGTCAACTTTATTATTTAACACAAATGGAGAGCGAACACAGAAAATAGAATCATGTACATCTTGATGTCAGCTGGGACAAAAAAATATTGGAACCTTTTATAAGGAACGTGGTAACTAGATAATTGGAGAATAATGATATGGTTTGGTACATTGGGCCTAAATTCAGGAAAGGGAAACGATCTTTGATAAACCTGTTTGTAGAGATGGTCCGTTGTGACATCGACAGGTGAGAACCAACGGGAGTGGAGATTTTGCATTTTATGAAGACGCTTGACATGTTTCATTAAAGGTGAATGGGGAATATTAGAGTCCATGGGTAATTAGGGGTAGAATATATACCACATGGATTAAAAATAGGGTAATGGAGATACGAGAAGAATACTGTTTTTCTCTGGACTAAAGGATTGATGGGTGGCAACAGGATCAGTGTTTGAGCAATAGCTGTTCACAAGGTATAAAATGATTCAGATGTGAACAACAAATAGAATCATGTACATTTATATTTATTAAATGGTAGAGAGGTTGGCGAGTAGTTTTGTTGGAAAGGACCTGGATGTACTTTGTCATAAGTCAATGACAGAATTCATACAGGGGCAGTAAGTCAATGATATTTGGCTCTTCATGCAAAATGATTGAAGTACAAAATTAGATCATCTTTCCCACAGATCGTGTTTTCTTGAGAGAGTATTTGGTGCATTGTGTAAAGGTTTGGTCTGCTTTATAATCAATTATCCCTTTGTCACTGAGAGAGTGCAAAGTAGTTTGACTAGACTAAACAGTGGCATGATGTTACCATGAAGAGAGATTGCAGTGACAATGTTCTTAATCTGCAGCGCTGTGAGAGAATAAGAAGTTGATGCTTGATGGGTATGGACCGAAACTCATTATGTCCCAAACAGCTGAATAGGGTGGGAATTTCATAATTTCCATTGGATGTTTGATTCACGGCAGTTTTCATGCATCTGCAGAGCCCCCATGTCGGTTGACAGAGAAATACAGGTTCTGAATGAACTCTGAACACTTTAATGTACAGTTATTGTGGGATACTGCATTGAATGTCACTTTGTACACAATTCTGTCAGCCGCCACAATAACTTCATTCTGAAACAATTAGTTATTCTCCATTGGCTTCTGACCTCCACGGAGGCCATGGGTCTGCCTTTTTGGAGATGCAAGATAACTTGGAGAATGGCTACAAATGTCGGCTTTTTTTCCGACTGCCAGAAAATCTTGTTAAAGTAACACATACGTACCAAGAGTAATTAGGCAATGTGGATCAATTTGGAGCAGTCTGCCTGTGCAACCCCTGCTCCATTTGTTTGTGATGGTGGAGCATCTCTGACATTTTCCTGTTCCTGTGTTAGTGGCTTGACAAGCTGAATAACCTCTTCCTCTTCCTTTGTAAGCGACGCAGGGTGTGAAATGGGTCTTTCTGTTCCCATGTATGTTACATGTGGGAGAGAGCAGACTCCCTGACTTTCTGTGCTACAGGCAGGTGGAAGTGAAAGGGATATCTTTTTTTTTGCCTAGTTGTTTTGATGGTATGAATGGCTTCCCCACAGTCTTGTGAAACCAGATGGAGGTGCTGAATGAACTCCTCCTTTTTCTGTTGAAATGTACTGTGCTATTACATAAATGTTAGCCAGACTTTAACAGCACAATCTTACATGCTGTCCAAGTCTTGCTGCGCATGGTCACAGACTGTTTCAAGAGGTGAAAAGGGACAACTTGTCCTGAAAAGTTTGTAAACTTCAGTGAATGCCTCCTCTTCTACTGGCACGGTGGCTCAGTAGCTAACACTGCTACCTGACAACACCAGGGTCCCAGGTTCGATTCCAGCCTTGGGCAACTGTCTGTGTGGAGTTTGCACATTCCCCACTTATCTGCATGAGTTTCGTCCGGGTTCTCCCGTTTCTTCCTATAGTCCGAAGATGTTCAGGCCAGGTGAATTGGCCATGCTAAATTGTCCGTTATGTTAGGTGCATTAGACAGAGAGAAATGTGTCTGAGTGGGTTACTCTTCGGAGGTCGGTATGGGATGTTTGAGCCGAAAGGCCTGTTTCCACACTGTAGGGAATCTAATCTGCTCAGTTTGGATTCAATGGACTGAATGATATTCTTCCACATTGTTGGGATTCTATTATGACAAACCGGAGATGCCTGGGCTGAGGAAGTGACGCTGAGGATCTCCTGCAAATGTGTCCCACGACTGGGACAATTGATGCCCACCTATGATAATCATCTTCCCTTGTGCCGTGAATGACTCGAAAATGTGTACAGGTCATAATTAATTCTCATTAAGTGCGATTTTGATCAGGCTCCGTGATGTCATCCTCAGTCTAATACTGTCTTGAGTACAGGGACAGTCTCACTTACCTGAGCCCCTGCGTTACGTCTTTTGTTCATATCAATAGGTCATGGTGCAGAAGCAGAGAACGTTTTCTTTAAACAGAGGGTAGTGATGTCAGGAATTCTCTTACACAGAGAGGTATGGGAGATGGATCACTGAAAGGGACCAGTGGCGTTCCGCAGAGATCAGTTCTGGGCCATCTGCTCTTTGTTATTTTTATAAATGACTTGTATATGGGTGTTGAACCGTGGGTTCGTAAGTTTGCCAATGACACAAAGGTTGTTGGAATGGTTCAGAATGTGGAGGGCTATTGTCGGTTACAACGGGACATTGACAGGATGCAGAGCTGGGCTGAAAAGTGGCAGATGGAGTTCAAACTGGAAAAGAGTGAAGTGATGCCCATTGCTTGCTCGAAAGTAAAAGCAGAATACAGGTTAAAGGGAGGGTTCTTGGCAGAGTGGAGGAACAAAGGGACCTTGGGGTCCATGTCCACAGATCCTTCGAAGCTGCCAGCAAAGTTGGTCGGTTTGTTAAGAATTCGTATGGTGTGTTAGCTATCATGAGCAGGATGATTGACTTCAAGAGCAACGAGGTTATGCTGCAGCTTTATACAGCCCTGCTTAGACCATACTTGGTATATTGTGTACAATCCTGGTCTCCTCATTATAGGAAGGATAAGGAAGCTTTAGTGAAGGTAAAGAGAAGATTCACCAGGATGCTATATGGTCGGGGCGGCAGGTCTTCTGATGAATGCTTGAGGGAGTGAGGGCTTTTCTCATTGGAGGGCAAATCGATGAGCGGTGACTTGATAAAGGTGTACAAGACGATGAGAGACATGGAGAGAGTGAATAGCCAGAGATGTTTTCTCAGGACTGAAATGTCTATCACGAGGGGTCATAATTTTACGGTAACTGGAGGAAGGCTTAGGGGAGATACCAGAGGTAGGCTCTTGAGACCGAGAGTGGTGAATGTGTCGAATGCACTCCTCGTGGTAGACATAAGGTCAAATACATGAGGGAAAAATAACAGAATCTTGGATAGGCATAGAGAAGAACGTGAACGGAAGCATGTAGGTTCGTCTGATCTTAGCATAGAATAAACGGCACAACATCGAGGGCTGAAGGTCCTACTATTCTGTGTTGTAATGTTCTTTGTTCTGTGTTCTATGGAAGTGCTCAAGCAGACTTGTACATTAAAGGAGATTGGAGACTTGGAGCAGGTCAGCCATAATCTTATTGAAGGACAAGGCAGGCTTGGGATGTGAATGACCTCTTTCTGATGTTCTCACATTCTGTTATTGGAAAGTTGGGAGGTGTTATTTTGCTGGAAGGTCTTTTAAGGAATGTTGCATTCAGGGAGAGCAGAGGATTTTGTGAGCCATCTCTGGTTGAGGTGTGGGGGCTGTATTCAGTAAATCTGGGTCTACAAAATGAGCAACAAATGAAGCACAAGTTACAGAGAGAGGAACCTCTGTAAAGCTAGATGAGCGAACTTTTTCATGCCCATCCTAGGTCTTCCAATTACCTTTTCCAAATCTCCCAAACAGTGTGAGACAGTCTTGAGGGGCCGAATGGTCTCCTCTGTTTCTGTGCACCAGGTTATAGCAGTAAGTGGCCTCCAACTGTTCCTGCCTAGCTGGTTGGAGGAGCTGAATGGAACACAGAAACATGTGACTGAGGAGTACGAGTGGGTCATTAGAGACTTTGAGCCTTTTACACTCGGCACGAAGGTTGTGGCTGATCAGGTTGTGGTCTCAGCCCCACTTTCCTGCCTGTATCCCAATATCCGTGACTCAGTCTCTGTGAAATCTTTAACAAACTCAGCTTTGAATACTTGTATTCAGACAGGCAGGACAAACGTCTGGGGAAGAGAATTCCCATTCAAAAATGCTTTAACATTTTTCCTCATCCCTTGGATAGAATAAGACGGAATACGCATGGAAACATATCCTTTTGTCCAAATTGTCCGTTCCTGTTAGGCATCCAAATCTGATCTAATCCCACTTTCCAGCTTTTGGCCCACATCTCTCTGAACCATTCCTATATATTTACCGATCCAGATACATTTTAAATGTGTACTTGTACCCGCTTTCACCACTTCCTCTGACAGTACACCCATCAGCCTCTGCATGAAAATGTTTCCTCTCAGGAACCTTCTAAATCCTTCCTCTGTCACCTTCAATGTCACCTTCACCCGAGATGGATTCTTAGAACAGCTGGTGCTGGAGCCGACCAGGGAGAATGCAATTCTGGATCTGGTATTGTGCAACGAACCAGAACTGATCAGGGACCACGTAGTGGAGGAATCATTGGGAAGTAATGACCATAATACAATAAGCTTCAATCTGCAATTTCAGAGGGAGAGGGTACAATCAGAAGTGACAATATTACAGTAGAATAAAGGGAACTATGGAACTATGAGAGAGGAGCTGTCCAAAGTTCAATAGTGTAATACCTTAAGAGGGATGACAGTGGAGGAACAATTGCAGATATTTCCGGATATAATGCAGAAGATGCAGGATCAGTTCATTCCAAAAAGGAAAAAAGATCCTTGGAGGAAGCATGGGTGGCCGTGGCTGACGAGGGAAGTTAAGAAACATATAAAGTTAAAAGAGAAGAAGTATAACATAGCAAAGATAAATATGAAAACGGAGTAATGGGAAGTTTTAAAGAACAACAGAGGATTACTAAGAAGGAAATACGCAGAGTAACAAATGAGGTAGGAAGGTAAACTAGCCAAAAATATAAAGGAGGATCGGAAAAGCTTTTTTAGGTATGTGAAAGGCAAAAACCAAAATGGTTAAGACTAAAATTGGGCCTTTGAAGAGAGAAATAGGGTAATATATTACGTGGAACAAAGAAATGGCAGATGAATTGAATTGGTACCTCAGATCTGTGTTCACTGGTGAAGACACAAGCAATCTCCCTGAGGTAACACTGGCTGAAGGACCTGAACTGAAGGGGATTTATATTTGCCAGGAATTGGTGTTGGAGAGACTGTTAGGTCTGAAAGTTTTTAAGTCCCCGGGGCCTGATGGTCTACATCCCAGGGTACTGAAGGAGGTGGCTCGAAAAATCGTGAATGTGTTGGTGATTATTTTCCAGAGTTCGATAGATTTGGGATCAGTTCCTGCGGACTGGAGGGTGGCTAATGTTGTCGCACCCTTTAAGAAAGGTGGGAAAGAAAAATCAGGAAAATATAGACCAGTTAGTCTGACCTCAGTGGTGGGAAAGATGCTGGAGTCTATTATAAAGAATAAAAATGCGACACATTTGGATAGTAGCAACAGGATGGGCCAGAGTCAGCATGGATTTCTGAAGGGGAAATCATGCTTTACTAATCTTCTAGAATTTTTTGAGGATGTAACTCTGAAAATGGACGAGGGAGATCCAGTAGATGTAGTGTACCTAGACTTTCAGAAAGGTTTTGATAAAGTCCCACAGAGGAAGTTAGTGAGCAGAATTAGGGCGTATGGTATTGGGGGCAAAGTGTTAACTTGGATTGAAAGTTGATTGCCTGACAGGAAACAAAGAGTAGGAATAAACGACTCCATTTTGGAATGGCAGGCAGTGACCAGTCGGGTACCGCAGGGTTCAGTGATGGGTCCGCAGCTTTTTGCAATATATATTAATGATATAGAAGATGGTATTAATAATAATATTAGCAAATTTGCCGATGATACTAAGCTGGGTGGCAGGGTGAAATTTGAGGAGGATGTTAGGAGATTACAGGGTGACCTGTACAGGTTAGGTGAGAGGTCAGATGCATGGCAGTTCCAGTTTAATGTGGATAAATGTATGGTTATCCACTTTGGTGGCAAGAACAGGAAGGCAGATTACTACCGAAATGGAATAAATTTAGATGAAGGGGCAGTACAAAGAGATCTGGGTGTTCTTGAACACCAGTCAATGAAGGTAAGCATGCAGGTACAGCAGGTATTGAAGAAGGCTAATAGCATGATGGCCTTCATAACAAGAGGGATTGAGCAAAGAAGCTAAGAGGTTCTACTGCAGCTGTACAGGCCCTGGTGAGACCACACCTGTAGTATCGTATGCAGTTCTGGTCTCCAAATTTGAGGAAAGACATTCTGGATATTGAGCAAGTGCAACGTAGGGTCACACGGTCAATTCCTGGAATGGTGGGACTACATTACGCTGAAAGACTGGAGCGACTATGCCTGTATACCCTTGAATTTAGAAGACTGAGAGGGGATCTGATTGATACATATACGATTATTAAAGGATTGGACACTCTGGATACAGGAAACATGTTTCTGTTGATGGGTGAGTGCCGAACCAAAGGACACAGCTTAAAAATACGGGGTAGACCATTTAGGACAGAGATGAGGAAAAACGTCTTCACTCAGAGAGTGGTGGCTCTGTGGAATGCTCTGCCCCAGAGGGCAGTGGAGGCCCAGTCTCTGGATTTATTTAACAAAGAGTTGGATAGAGCTCTCAAGGATAGTGGATTCAATGGTTATGGAGATAAAGCAAGAACAGGATACTGATTAAGGATGATCAGAATGATTATATTGAATGGTGGTGCAGGCTCGATGGGCAGAATGGCCTACTCTTGCACCTATGGTCTATTGTTAACCTATGCCGTCTACGTCTGGAGTCCCCGACACTGGGAATATGGTCTTGCTCATTCAGACTATCCATGCCCCTCAGGATTTTATAAACCTCTGTCATGTCACGATTCAGCCACCGACAGTCCGGGGAAAAAGCCTCAACCTGTTCATCCTCTCCTTGTAGCTCAAACACTACGGTTCCAGAAAATCCTTGTAAATCTTTTCTGCACAGTCTCAAGCTTAACAACATCCATCCTTTAGCAGAACCAACTGAAATGTACACAGTATTCTTAAAGTGGCCTCACCAACATCCTGTACAAGCGCAACACGCTACTCCAAATCCTATATTCAATGTTCTGACTGATTAAGTCAAGCATACAAACCGTGTTCCTTACCATTCTGTCTACCTGCAACTCCACTTTCAAGGAACTATCAACATGCACCCGGAGGTCTCTTTGTTCGGCAGAATTCCACAGGGCACGACACTGCTTTAACTTAACAAAATGCAAAACCTCACAAGTATCGAACTTAAACTCCATCAGTCTGTCTTTGGCCCTTTGTTCGTCAAGGGTGTTGTTGCTCTCTGAAATAACCTTCTTCACTGTCCACTGTACCACTTTGTTGATGTTTTCTGTAAACTTGCTAACCATGCCTCTGATATTCACGTCCATTTATATACATAATGAAAAGCTGTGAGCTAACATTGATTCTTTCAGCAAACCACTGGCCACAAGCATCCAGTCTGGAAAACAATCTGTTACCTTCAAGCCAATCTTGTATCCAATTGGTTAGCTTTCCCTGGGTTCCATTTGATCTAAACTTCGAAATCTATCTGTGATGAGTAAACTTATTAAATGTCTTGATGACGTTTGTGTAAACAATGTATACACAGTGCCTTCATCAATCCTCTTTGTAACCTTTTCAAAATATCAATCACATTACTGAGACATGATTTCCATTGCAAAAATCCATATTGGCCATCCCGAATCAGTCCTTCTTTTTCTAAATGGATGTAATTCCTATCCCTCAGAATCCCCTCCAACAACCTCCCATACACTGATGTTTGGCTCACTGAGTCGGTAATTTCCTGTGTTGTTTGGATCACTGTTCCATTTTCTAGTCCCACTCCTCCACTAGCCACTAAATAAGTTAATTATAACTAGGTTAGTGACATGGCCAATGTTAAAATTTGTCAGAGTCTGTCAGGATCAGTGTTAGGAACACGTCAGGCAGATTTCTTTAATCTGCTGAAACAGCATGTTTATGACCAAAGAAACGTTGGTGAAACTATGATGAAAAGTAGAATGACGAATGGATATTGCAAATATGTACATTGAAATTTCCCTTTGAAGAATGTTGAAGACCACACTCAGACACAGACAGACAGATAGACAGACAGACAGACAGAAAGACACACACACATTTAAAAGCAAACGGAAAAGCAAAATCTCTGCAATGTCAACTTGAAAGAACTTTGTCCAAATATTATACGAACTCATGATCAAAGGAGATATGAGTGTTTGGCCCAGATGTTGTTCTATATAGAGAGTAATCCAGTTCTACAGCATGGCGAGGGGCCCTTTGGCCCAAACTAGCTCATGATGACCCAAATGTCCATCCACACTAATCCCATTTCCCAGCACTTAGATTTGTGGTCCTTTCCTGCCCATGTCCAAATGCTGTTCAAATATTGTTAATATAAATGCTTCAACCACTTCCACTGGCAGCCCATTCTCTTTGTGTACCACTCTGTGTAAAAGAGTTTACATCAGTTCCCCTTTTATTCTTTCCCCTTTCAACTTAAACTGATGCCCTCTCGTCCTCCTTTCCCCAAATGTGGGTAAAGCTCTGAGCCCATTCATCCTATCCATGCCTCTCATTATCTTGTACACTTCTGTAAGATCCCCCTCAGTCTCCTACGCTATAAAGAAAAAGTCCTCACATGTCCAACCATTCCCTATAATTCATACTGTTGAGTCTTGGCAACATCTTTGTAAATTCAGTCGCACACATTCCAGTTTAGAAACATCCTTCCGATCGCAAAGTGACCAAAACTGAACACAAAACTATAAGTGCACCCTCAACAACATCCTGTATACCTGCAAGATAACTTATCAGCTTCTCTCCTCCATGTCCTGACCGATGACTGCCAGAGTGCCAAAAGCCTTCTTCACTGCCATGTCTACCTGTGACTGCACGTTCCGAGAACCATGGACCTGAACTTCCTGGTCCCTGTGCTCAACTGCATTCCTTAAGGCCCTACCATTCACCATAAAACGTCTACCTTGATCTAAGTTTGCAAAAATATTCTTCGACCCACTTCTCCAGTTTGATCATGGTCCTACTGCAATTTCTAATATACATCCTGACTATCCACGATGCCAACTATTTTAGTGTCACCTTCAAATTTACTAATCATGCCTTGAACATTCTAAAGAATATCATTGATATAAATAATAAACAACAATGGGCCCAGCACTGACCCCTGAGGCACCTCATGTGTCGCAGGCCTTCAGTCTGAGACCATCCTTCCACTATTACCCTCTGCTTACTACCATCAAGCCAAATATGTGTCCAATTTGTCAGCTCCCTCTGGATTCCATGCGATTCTAACCTTCCAGACCGGCCTGTCAATGGTAACCTTGTCAATGGCCTTACTGAAAACCATGCAGGCTACGTTTACCGCCCTGCCCTCATCAACATTCCTGGTCATTTCATCAAAGAACTCAAACAAATTGGTGAGCATGACCTCCCACTCACAAAGCCATGCAATCGTTCCAGCCTGGAAACAACTATTAATAATAATTATTAAAATTCATAATAACAAACAATAATAAACAATAATACGATGCCATTTCCAGTGGAAAATAAATTATCCGTGGTATGTGGTATTGGAACTTGCATCATGTGAGAAGGGCAGAATAGATTTTGTACCTGTGTCATTGAACTGTATTGAAAAAAAGCAAGGGTGGCATGGTGGCTTAATTGTTAACACTAATGCCTCATAGTTTCACGGATCCAGATTTTATTCCAGCCTCGGGTGTCTCTCCGTGTGTAGTTATCACATTCTCCCTTTGTCGGTGTGGGATTCTTCTGGGTGCTCCATTTTATTCCCACAGTCCAAAGATATACAGGTCAGGTGAATTGGCCACGCTAATTAACCCATACTGTTATGTGCATTAGTCAGGGCTAAATATAGGGTAGGGGAATGGGACTGGGTGGGTTACTGTACGGAGGGTCGGTGTGGCCTTGTTGGGACAAATGGCCACTTTCCATACTGTAGGGAATAGGTAAAAAAGCTATTTCTAATCAAACGCTGTCTTTCAAAATGCATGTATATCTTATCCCTCAGACTCTTCTCAAGTCACTTGCCTACCACAGGTGTAAGGCTTCCTGGTCTATAGTTCCCAGATTTTTATTTGTTTCCCTTCTTGAATAATGGCACAACATTTGTAACCCTCCAATCTTCTGGAACCTAAACTGTGGCTAACGATAATGCCAAAATATCAACCAGGGTCCCCGTAGTTTCTTCTGCAGTGTGTTGCAGTGTTGTTGGATGCACCTGTTTAGGACCAAGAGATTTATCCACCTTCATACATTCTAATGCATCCAACACATCATCTAATGTGATATTGACTTACCACAAGATTCACCACGACTTTTTTTTACCCTCTCAAGTCTTCGTGTATTTCTCCACAGTAAACACTGTGGAGAAATATTCATTGAGAATCTCGCATATCTCCTACAATTCTAGACATGCATGTCCACTTTGGACCTTGAAAGATCATACTCTCATTTAGTTCATCTTTTTTTCTCTAATATACTTAAAGAACTTCTTTGGATTCACTCTAACCTTCTCTGCCAAGACAACGATGAGCCCCCTTTTCGCCCTCCTGATTTCCTTCTTCAGTAAACTGCAATATCCCCCTGTATACCTCCAGGGATTCCCTTGATCCCAGCTGCATCGACCTGTGCGACGCCTCCTATTTGCTGGTCAAAGCCTCAATGTCTCCTGACATCCAGGATTCCCTATTCTTGCCAACCTTGCCTTTTACCCTCACAGGAACAAATAGACCTTGAACTCTGGACATTTCACTTTTAAATGCCTCTCATGTGCCATATTTCCCTTCACCTGCAAACAAACTCCTCCAACCAACCCCTAAAAGCTGCTGTCTAAATCCGTCAAAATTCGCCTTGCCCCAATTTCGAACTTGAACATGTGGTCCAGTTTTGTCCTTCTCCATAGCTATTTCAAAATTAATTGAACTATGATCACTGGTCCCAGAGTGCTCCCCCACTGTCACTTCAGTCACCTGTCCTGCCCTAGTTCTTTGAGTTGGGCAAGTTTCGTTCCTTCCCGGGTTGCACCCCCTACATACTGCTTGAGCAAACTATTCTGAACGCACTTAGTAGATACAGCCCATCTCAGTCCTTAGTTCTTTGTCACTCCCAGTATATGTTAGGAAAATTAAAATCTCCGACTATGGCAATCCTATTGACCCTGCAAATCTCCCCAATGTCTCTTCATATTTTTGTTACTCTCATTCCCCGTTTACTATTTGGGAGCCTATGGTACAACCCACATAGTATCATCATAGCCCTGTTATTTCGTAGCTCCACTCACAAATCCTCACTGGATGATCCATCAGTTATTTTATCTCTGATCACTGCTGTGATACTCGTCTTAATCAAAAATGAAACTCCCCCTTCTCTCCTTCCACCATCTCTGTCCCACATAAAGTACCTGTACACTGGTACATTAAGCCGTCAGTCCTGTCCCTCCCTTAACCATGTTTCTGTAATGGCTATAATATCCCAGTCCAATGTACCTATCTATTCCCTGAGTTCATTGGCCATCTTTCATTGAACAGTTGCAATTTAATCTAGCATGCATTCTTTGCTCCCTGCCATGTTCCAGCTTTACCTAACTCTTCACTTTACTGTTTCTGATTACTTCATTGACTTCCAGCCTCACACTTGCCTCCCTGCTGTTGAGAATACCACCCCTCTCCAAGCCCAGTTAATCTTGTTGAAACCCTCCCTTGCAGCACTAGCAAACCTGCCTGCCAAGATAGTGATCTCCTTCTCGTTCAGCTACAACCTCTCTACCCTGAACAGGTGATCTCTGCCCCACAAAAGATTCTAATGATCCAAGAATCTAAATCTCTGCCCCCTGCACCAATTTTATAGCCACACATTCATCTGCCATGTTATTAACCTCAATTGAATGTAGCACTGTAAGTAAACCGGGTATTGCGACTGTCGTGGCCTATCTTTTACCCTTTTTCCCAGCTCTCTCTACAGGACCTCAATCCTATGTCTACTTATGTCATTTGTACCAATGTGCACAATAACTTCTGGCTGCTCCCCACCCAGGTGAGAACGTTTTGCATCGGCTCTGAGACATCTTGGACCATGTCATGTGGGAAGCTACACATCATCCTGGATTCCCATTTGCAGCCACATAATCTCCTGTCCGTGCCCCTCTCTATCGAGTCTGAATAATTACTTATGAAGTTATTTGTCTCTCACAACCTTCTGACAATGGGATTTCTTCCTGAAACAGTTAGACTTGGCTGAATTGCTTTGCTTCAGGCAGTGGGTAGATTCCAATTCATCTTCATCAGGAATCTTCCATGAGTGGGAAAGACGACTGGGCTTTTGCTTTCACTCCCAAACATTGCGGTGATGAGCTTTAGGGAAACAGAAAGGTAGCAATAGATAGTTCCTTCTCAGATAGTTTCGGTGCATTATTGCAGTCATCGTGCACAGAATCGATTCATGAACAATGAATGGGCCAACTTGTTTTGAAGATGTGTCATTATGTGCCTGCATAATGTAAAAATAAGTGTTTCATGCCTTCACAATATTTGCATTAAGATGAACATGTTTTATTCTTAAACAAACACCGAAATTGCTGGAAAAGCTCAGCCTGTCTAGCAGCATGTATGAAGAGAAATCAGAGTTCAATTTTTCGGTTCCATGACCTTTCCTTTGAGCCTGTCTTATTCTAAAAGTATTTCCCCAGTTTTATTCTCCCACACAAGAAAAAATATCCGTTAAGTATTCATCAATTACACTCTCCTTAAGATCTTATATGGTCAATCTCATTCTCAAGCTGAAATGTTAATTCTTTACAACGTAATGCCATCATCCCAAGAATAAGTAAAGAGTAACATCTTTGAAAAGTTTCAAAAGCAATTTAGTTTGTTTCAGTTAAGGCAATTATAACTACGCATAATACATCAGATTTGATCTCCGCAATGCTCTGTACCGATACAGAAAAACATCGCTAAGATCAAACCCAATACCCATTTTGTGAAACAACATCATTTCGTTTACCTTACAAATCACGTGCAACATCTTCAAAGTAATTAGATGTCATTCATGTACCAGGACACACAAATCCCTATGTAATACTGAGTTCTGCATTCTCCTTGCATTTAAATAATATTCTGCAGTTTTGTTTTTCCCACAAAACAAAAATGTTCCAATCATCCACATTGCACTGTGCTAATTTTTGCTGAAGGTTTGCTCACAGTCGTCCTCTCTTTGTGTCCCATTGCAGTCTCTGTGCCCTCCGCCTTTCTGTATCACATTACAGAGTCTCTCCACTCACCCTGTCTGAAGCCCTTTGCAGACACTCTGCCCTGCCCTATCTGTATCCCAGTGCTGATGCTTTGTCCATCCCATCTGTATCCCATTACAGACGCCCTGCCCTCCCCGTGTCTGCAGCCCATTACAGACTCTGCCCAACCTCTGTGTGTATCCCATTACAGGCGCCCTGCCCTCCCCCGTTTTATCCCATTGCAGATGCTCTGCCCTCTCCCATTTGTATGCCATTGCAGACGCTCCCTCACCTCATCTGTATACAACTGCACTCTGCACTCACCTATCAGTATCCCATTGCAAATGCTCTGACCTCCCCTGTCTGTATCCCATTGCAGAGGTTCTGCCTCCTCTGGTATGTATCCCATTACAGACAACTTCTCTCCCCATCTCCATCCCAGTGCAGATGCGCGGCTCTCCCCTTGTCCGCATCTTATTGCAGACGCTGGACGCTCCCCCGTCTGCATCCCATTGCAGACGCTCTGACATCCGCCTGTCTGTCTCCCATTGCAGACGCTCTGACATTCCCCTGTCTGTATCCCATTGCAGATGATCTTCCCTCCTCCTGTCTGTATCTCATTGCAGATGATCTCCCCTCCCTCTGTCTGTATCCCATTGCAAAAGCTCTGACTTCACGCTGCCTGCATCCCATTGCAGACGCTCTGCCCTCCCCCTGTGTATATACCATTGCAGACGCTCTGACCTGCCCTGTCTGTATCCCATTGCAGAAGATCTGCCCTCCCCCTCTCTGTATCCCACTGCAGGCACTCTTCCCTCCCATCTGCATTCCACTGCAGAAACTCTGCCCTCTGCCTGTCAGTATCCTAAAGCAGACACACTGCCCTCCCCCTTAATATCCCAATACAGACGTTCTGCCCTCAACCTGTCTGCATTCCAGTGCGGAAGATCTGCCTTCCCCCTTTTTGTATCCCATTGCAGATGCTCTGCCCTCCCCTGTCTATATCCCAGTGCTGATGCTTTGCCCTCCCCCTCTGTATCCCATTGTATACGCTTTGCCATCCCGCTGAGTGTACCCCATTATGGACACCTGGCCCTCCCATTGCCTATATGCCATTGCAGATGCTCTGCCCTCCCGGTCTGTATTCCATTGCAGATACTCTGTCCTGCGCCTGTGTGTATCCCATTACTGATGCCCTGCCCTCCCTGTGTCTGCAGCCCATTACAGACTCTGCCCAACCTCTGTGTGTATCCCATTACAGGCGCCCTGCCCTCCCCCGTTTTATCCCATTGCAGATGCTCTGCCATCTCCCATTTGTATGCCATTGCAGACGCTCTCCTCTCCTCATCTGTATCCCACTGCACTCTGTTCTCACCTATCAGTATCCCATTGCAGAGGCTCAGCTCTCCCCCGTCCGCATCTTATTGCAGACGCTGGACCCAACTACATCTGCATCCCACTGCAGACGCTCTGACCTCCCTCATCTGTTTCCCATTGCAGACGCTCTGAAATCCCCCTGTCTGTTTCCTATTGAGGGTGACCTCCCCTCCCCCCGTCTGTATCCCATTGCAGACGCTCTGACATCCCCTGTCTGTATCCCATTGCAGACGATCTGCCCTCCTCCTGTCTGTATCTCGTTGCAGATGATCTCCCCTCTCCCTTTCTGAATCCCATTGCAGACGCTCTGGCATCACGCTCTCTGTATCCCATTGTCGACGCTCGGCCCTCCCCCTGTCTGTGTCACATTGCAGGCGCTCTGAACTGATCCAGTCTCTATTCCATTGCAGATAATCTGACCTCCCCATGTCTGAATCCCACTGCAGACGATCTGCCCTCCCCCGCTTGTAAACCACTGAAGATAATCTGCACTCCGCCTGTCTGTATCCCACTGCAGACACTCTGCCCTGCCCAACCTGCATCCCATTGCAGTCACTCTGCCCTCCGCCTGTCTGTACCCCACTGCAGACACTCTGCCCTCCCCATGTCAGTATCCTAATACAAACACACTGCTATCCCCGTCTCTATACAAATACAGGCGCTCTGCGCTCAACCTGTCTGTATCCCATTGCAGATGCTCTCCCTTCCCCTGTCTGTGTCCTATTGTAGACGCTCTGCCCTTCACTGTCTGTCTCCCATTGTAAATGATCTTCCCTCCCCCTATCTGTATCCCATATGCAGGCGCTCTGACGTGATCCAGTCTGTATCCCATTGCAGATAATCTGCCCTCCCTCTATCTGTATCTCATTGCAGATGATCTGCCCTCCCCATGTCTGAATCCCACTGCAGACGTTCTGCCCTCTCCCTGCCTGTATCCCATTGCAGATGCTATTCCACCACCACCCCCAATCTGCATCCTGTTGGAGATGCTCCGCCCTACCCCTGGGTGTATCCCCCTGCAGTCACTCTGCACTCCACTGGTCTGCATCCCATTGCAGACTCTCTGCCCAATCCCGTCTGAATTCAATTGCAGACACACGGCCCTTCACTGTCTGCATTCCATTACAGACGCTCTGTTCTGCCACAGTCGGTGTCCCAATGCAGATGCTCTTCCCTCCCACTGTCTGTATCTCACTGCCGATGATCTGCCCTCCCCTGTCTGTATTCCACTGTCGACTCACTGCCCTCCCCCTGTCTGTATCCCACTGCAGACACTCTGTCCTCACTCTATCTGTATCCCATTACAGATGATCTGCCCTCCCCATGTCTGAATCCCACTGCAGACGTTCTTCCCTCTCCCTGTCTGTATCCCATTACAGACGCTATTCCCTCCCCAATCTGCATCCCGTTGCAAATGGTCCGCCCTACCCCTGGGTGTATTCCCCTGCAGTCGCTTTGCCCTCCCCCTGTCTGTAAACCACGGCAGACAATCTGCACTCCTCCTGTTTGTATCCCACTGCAGACACTCTGCCCTCCCCATGTCAGTATTCTAATGCAGACACAATGCCCTCCCCCGTCTGTATTCCAATACAGGCGCTTTGCCCTCAACCTGTCTGTATCCCATTGCAAACGATCTGTCCTAACCGTGTCTGTATCCCATTGCAGATGCTCTGTCGTCACACTGTCTGTATCCCATTGCAGACGCTCTGCCCTCCCCTGTATGTATCCAATTGCAGATGCTCTCCCTTCCCCTCACTGTATCGTATTGTAGACTCTCTGGCCTCCCCTGTCTGTATCCCACAGCAGACACTCTGCCCTCCCCCTATCTGCATCCCATTGCAGACACTCTGCCCCCGCTTGACTGTGTCCTAATGCAGACACATTGCCCTCCCCGTCTGTATCCCAATGCAGACGCTCTGCCCTCACCGTATCTGCATCCCATTGCAGATGCTCTGCGATCACCCTGTCTGTATCCCATTGCAGACGCTCTGCCGTCACCCTGTCTGTATCCCATTGCAGACGCTCTGCACTCCTCCGTTTGTATCCATTGCAGACGCTCTGTCCTCCCCTGTATGTATTCCATTGCAGATGCTCTCCCTTCCCTGTCTGTATCCTATTGTAGATGCTCTGCCCTCCCCCTCTCTGTATACCACAGCAGTCGGTCTGCCCTCCCCCTGTCTAAATCCCATGGCAGACGCTCTGCCCTCCTCTGTCTGTTTCCCATTGCAGACGCTCTGACCTGCCACAGTCGGTGTCCCGTTGCAGATGCTCTGCCCTCCCCCACCTGTATCCCATTGCAGACGTTCTGCCCTCCCCTGCCTGTATCCCATTACAGATGCTCTCCCTTCCCCTCTCTGCAGCCTATTGTAGACGCTCTGCCCTCCCTTGTCTGTCTCCCATTGCAAATGCTCTTCCCTCCCCCTGTCTGTATTCCATTGCAGACGGTCTGACCTGATCTAGTCTGTATCCCATTGCAGATAATCTGCCCTCCCTCTACCTGTATCCCTTTGCAGATGATCTGCCCTCCCCATGTCTGAATCACACTGCAGACGTTCTGTCCTCCCCCATCTGTATTCCATTGTAGACGCTATTCCTTCCCCAATCTGCATCCCGTTGCAGATGCTCCGCCCTACACTTGTGTGTATGACCGTGCAGTCGCTTTGCACTCCCCCGGTCTGCATCCCATTACAGACGCTCTGACATCCCCTGTCTGTATCCCATTGCAGATGCTCTGCCCTCCCACTGTCTGTATCCCAATGCAGAGTCTCTCCCCTCCCCGTCTGTATCGCATTGCAAACGCTCTGACCTGCCCCAGCCTGTATCCCATTGCAGAAGATCTGCCCTCCCTCTATCTGTAACCCATTGCAGATGAGCTACCCTCCCCCTGTCTGTATCCCACTGCAGACAACGTGCCCTCCCCCTCTCTGTAAACCACTGCAGACAAACTGCACTCCCCCATCTGTATTTCACTGAAGACACACTGCCCTCCCTCATCTGCATCCCATTGCAGACGTTCTGCCCTCCCCTGCCTGTATCCCATTGCAGCTGCTCTGCCCTCCCCCCTGCGTGTATCCCACTGCTGATGGTCTGCCATCCTCCCTCTGTATCCCATTGCAGACGTAATGACCTGCCCCAGTCTGTATCCTATTGCAGATGATCTGACCTCCCATTGTCTATATCCCATTGCAGATGCTCTGCCCTCCCTCTCTCTGTATCCCACTTCAGACGATCTTCCATCTTCCTGTCTGTAGTCCATGCAGACACTCTGCCCACCCCTGTCTGTATCCCACCGCATACACTGCCATTCCCGTCTGCATCCCACTGCAGACATCCTGTCCTCCCCGTCTGTATCTCATTGCGGACGCTCTGCCATCCATCGTCTGTATCCCACTGCAGACACTCTGTCGCCCACTTGTCTATATCCCACTGCAGTCACTCTGCCCTCCCCCGCCTGTATCCCAATACAGACATTCTGCCCTTCCACTGTCTGTATCATATTGCAGACGTGCTTCCCTATTCTGTCTGTATCCCATTGCAGACGCTCTGATCTGCCACAGTCGGAGTCCTATTGCAGATGATCAGCCCACCCCCTATCTGTATCCTATTACAGATGCTCTGCCCTCCCATTGTCTGTATATCTGCCCTCCCCATCTGTATTCCACTGTCGACACTTAGCCCTCCCCCTGTCTGTATCCCATTGCAGACGCTGTGACCTGCCCCAGTCTGTATCCCATTGCAGACGCTCTGCCCTGCCCTGTCTGCATCCCACTGCAGATGCTCTGCCCTCCCCCTGTCGGTATCCCACTGCATATGGTCTGCCCTCCCCCTGTCTGTATATCATTGCAGACTCTGTGACCTTCCCCTGTCTGTATGCCATTGCAGATGCTCTGCACTCCCCCCTGCCTGTATCCCACTGCAGACACTCCTCCCTCCCTTATATGTTCCCACTGCAGACACTCTGCCCTCCCCCATCTGTATCCCACTGCAGACGTTCGACCCTCCTTCTGTCTGTGTTCCACTGTAGACACACTGCTCTCCTCCTGTCTGTATCCTTTTACAGACTCTCTGCCCACACCTTGCCCTCCCCCTATCTGTACCCCTCTGCAGACGCTCTGCTCTCCCCCTGTCTGTATCCCATTGCAGATGACCTTCCTTCCCCTTTCTGTACCCCATTTTAGATACTCTTCACTGCCCCATCTGTATCTCACTGCAGATGATCTCCCCTCCCCGTCTGTATCCCACTGCAGACTCTCTGCCCTCCCCTGTCTGTATCCCAATGCAGACTCCCTGCCCTCCCTCGTCTGTATCCCACTGCAGATTCTCCACCTTCCCCTGTCTGTATCCCATTGCAGATGTTCTGCCCTCCCCCTGTGTATATCCCTTTGCAGATTCTCCACCTTCCCCCGTCTGTATCCCATTGCAGATGTTCTGCCCTCCCCCTGTGTATATCCCTTTGCAGATTCTCCACCTTCCCCTGTCTGTATCCCATTGCAGATGTTCTGCCCTCCCCCTGTGTATATCCCTTTGCAGATTCTCTGCCCTCCCCCGCCTGTATCCCATTGTAGATGCTCTGCCTTCCCCTGTCTGTATGTTATTGCATATTCTCTGCACTCCCCCAGCTTGTATTCCATTGTAGATGCCGTGCCCTCCCCTGTCTATATCCTAATGCAGACTCTGCCTCTCCTCTTATATCTCATTGCAGACGCTCTGTCCCCCGCTTCCACATCATATTGCAACCACTCTGCCCTCGTCTATCTGTGTCCCGTTGCAGACGCTCTGCCCGCCCCCTGTCTGTTGCCCATTGCAGACGGTCTGTCCCCATTTGATATCGTATTGAATGGCTATACTGTTGCAAACTGAGCTCCATCCCTTTCATCCAATTCATTAGTATCGATTGGATTTTTTGATGAACTGAGCACATTATTCCAAAATGTGGCTTCACTGACATCCTATACAGCTGGAACATGACATCCCAACACCGAAACTCAATGCCCTGACCAATGAAGGCAAACTTCCAAACACCTTGTTCACTATCCTATTCACTTTGAAGGAGCGTTGCACCGACATCTCTCTTTCTCGTTGCTCAGCAACATCCTCCAAGAAATTTCCATTTAGTACCCTAATTTGCTTCCCAATATGCAGCACTTCACATTTATCTGAATTAAACACCTCTGCCACTCATCAGCCCATTGGCCCATCTGATCGAGGTCTCATTGCACTCTAAGATAATTTTCTTGATTACCCACAACACCAACAATTTTGGTGTAATCTGCAAATTTGCTACCCTTACCACTTATGGTGACATCCATATCATTTATAAAAATGACAAAAAGCAGTGGGCTCAGCACTGATCCTTGTGGCACACTACTGTTCACAGGCATCCAGTCTGAAAAGCAACCTTCTCCCAACTTCTGTCGCCTGCCTTCAATTTTTTTTATTCAATTGGCTTGGGTGCGCTGGTTCTCATGTGACCTAACCTTACCAATTTGCCTAATATGCAGAATCTTGTCGAAGAACTTGCTCCAGTCCATATGGAAAACATCGACAACACTGCCTTCATCAATCTTCTTTCTCACCTCTTTAACAGACTCAGTCAAATTATTGTGACACGAATTCTCATGACTGTCCCCAATCATGGCCTTTGAAAATGCATGCAATTGGCTATCCGTCAGAATCCCCTCCAAAGACTCACCCACCACTGATATCTGGCTCACCAATCCAGAGTTCCCGGGGTTGTTGAGTAACTGTTTTCTTTTCTCCTGCCACGACTCCATTCGTCACAGCAAATTATCAGTGTAACCAATTTGATGATATTGCCTATGATATGGGTCTCACATTGGGTTCGGGTCGTCCTTGGAAGAAGTCATGTAGATTTCCTTCAACTGATAAAGTAATAAATTCATGACGAAAACAATGTTCCTCAAGCTATGATGGAAAGATGATTGACAAACAGTATAGAAATTACAACAATGTGCATTGACATTTCCATTTCTAAAATAATGAGGAGCACAAACATATGCAGACACACACACAGATACATACACAGACAGGCACACATAGACACACTCAAAGACACACACAGACATACACACACAGAGACGTGCACACACAGACACACTCAACCTCAGAAAAAAAAGACACACAAAAACACGGGCACACAGACACTATTGCACATGCAAACACACACATTAACACAGAAATTTGCACATCTCATAGAGCGTACAAAATTAGAAAAGCAAAAAGGACATTTGGCCCATCTAGTTTGCTGAACTATTGATCATGGCTGACATGTTTTTCAAGCCAGTTCTACTACCCTCTCACTTCCAGCCTTGAGCCCATCTGTAATCATAACAGTTATATTTTCAAGACGCTTAGATGTGTGTGTGTGTGTGTGTGTTTGTGTGTGTGTGTGGCACGCACATGCAGTTGTCTGTCTCTGTGTGTGTATCTGAGAGTGGGTGTGTATGTCAGTGTGTGTATGTCTTTTGTCGGTCAGTGTGTGTCTGTGTGCATGTCACGTCTCTATGTGTGTGTCTTTGCGTGTGTGTATCTGTGTATGTGCGTTTCTGTCTGTGTACGTGTCTGTGTATGTGTGTGTGCGTGTTTACCTAATAACAGGAGACAGCATTATCGAGGAGAGTTGTTTTTCAGAGTGGAGGCCTATTGTTATGGACTAGGCCAGGGCACTCAAAATATTCTTAGTCAGGCAGCGCAGACCATAACTTTATAATTTATTTCAGTAAGTGCACAGTGAAAATTATCAAGTTTTAAAATAGATAAGAATTATTCACACAAAACTACACAATAAAACACAAAGAATAGAATAAAGAAACCCTACAGAACGCAACCTATTCAAACTAGACTTAATTAGATGTTATGGAAGGGCACAAATATTCCAATAAGCAAACTCCCCTTAAGAACAGTTAAAATGGAACAAATGCTTACAGGTTTAAATTAGAAGGGCAGAAAGGGGGGCGGGGTGGAGAGAGAAAGAGAGAGAGAGAGAGAAAACAGAGAGAGAGAGAGAGAGAGAGAGAAAGAGACAGAGAGAGAGAGAGCCTGTCCACGCTGCTGAACTACAAGCTGGTTCTGGACGAAGCTGCTCATCTCGAGAGCTGAATACTCCCCTTTCATTATAACTTTAATCACAAAACGTTTAATCTCTGTACCAAACCAATCACCTTGGAGCCGGGAACTATTTACGACCCCTCTGAAAACAAAATCAGTGTCACAGTATCTTTGAGAAAAGGAAGCTTTTATAGAAAAGGGACCAGCTTTGTGACACTGTGCAGAGTGGTGTTCCACAGGGACTTGTGCTCAATCCATTTATGTTTGACATTTAAACAAATGATTTAGATGAGAATTATGGAAGGAAGGGTTAGAAAGATTGTGGATGAAACCAAGTTTGGCTATATAGTGGACAATGAAGATTACACAGGGACCTAGATCAAATGACTTGATGAATCTTCGAGTTGTACAGCAATGAAGCAAACACTTTTGACCAACTGCCCATGCCAACCTGATTTTTCAAATCTGCCTCGAGATCAATTTAAAATCTTTCCCCCTCACATTAAATCTATGCCTTCTAATTTTGTACTTCCAAGCATGGGGAAAAGATCTTGACTACTCACCCCCTCTCATGCACTTCATGAATTTATAGACCTCTGGAATGTGCAAATGTGTCTCCCACCCAGGGTCTGTGATTTCAGTCATCTGGGGCTTAAATTATGAAATTCGATAATGACACCTCTTCCATCTCGAACAAACCACAATTTTAAAATCATTTTAGTCAACGCCTTCAGACGTATTATAAAACACCTCTAGTAGGATTAGAACCTAGACCTTTGGGACCAGAGGTAGGGACACTACCACCACTGCACAATAGCCACAGAAGTTGCAACATTATTCTCCTGTGTGTTTGCTCTTCAGCCTGTTCTGACATGCTGCACCTGAATTCAGACAATCTGGTCTCGAGCTAATAATGTTGTTAAAAAATGCAAGGTACTTGCCTCAACTGTAGGATGTCGAATTTATGTGCTCTGCTATGACCACCTTTAAATACACGGCTATTATTTCCAGTTGAAATGGCTATTATCTGTAGCCTGCAATATGGGGAAATGAAATCCTGCAGACACACTCTGCACTGTGAAGGATCTCGAAAAGATATCAAAACTGAACATCAAAGACAAAGACCGAGCACACTTTCTGGCCTGAACAACGATCACTGTTTCCCACCTCAAACGTGTGACTGCCCTCTTCCTAAAGCCATTAAATGATACAAGGGAACTGATTACTTTCCAGCCTTTCTGCCCCAGTGTTAACACTCACTGGGCTAAAGAATTGCAGATGGTGTTTAATGTTGATAAATGCAAGGTATTGTACTTTGTTAAAACAAACTAAAAAAACACATATACAATTAAATGTTGAGCCATTGGTAGTGTTGTAGAACAGAGCAACCTAGGGTTTCAGGCATAAGTCTTTTTGAAGTTTGAGTCATATGTAGACAAAGAGGTTACGAAGGTGTTTCACTTGCTGGCCTTCATTATAAATAAATAGAGTCATAGAGATGTACTGCACGGAAACAGACCCTCTAGTACAACTTGACTAGATATTCTAAGCTAATCTTGTCAATTTTCATGACACTTGTTCATATCCCTCTGAAATCTTCCTATTTATATACTTATCCAGATGTTTGTTTAAATACTTTAATTTGACCAGCCTCTGACAATTCATTACATATACAGACCACCCTCTATGCATAAAAATTGCCCTTGGAGTCTCTTTTATATCTTTCCCCTCTCATCTTAAACCTAAGCGCTCTAGTTGTGGACTCGCCCAATCCGGCGAAGAGACATTGTCTATTTACCCTAAACCGCTGTAATTCTCCTTTCAGCCTCTAATGATTCAGAAAAAAACAGACCCAGTCTATTCCGGCTCTCCCAACAGTTCAAATCCTCAGCCCTGGTAACATCCTTATTAATCTTTTCTGAACCCTTCCAAGTTTCACAACATCTTTCCGATAGGAATGAGAGCAGAAGTGTACGAAATATTCCAAAAGTGGCCTAACCAATGTCCTGCACAGCCACAACATTACCTCCCAACGCTTGTACTCATTGGTTTGAACAACAAAGGAAAGCATGTTCAACACCTACTTCACTATCCTATCTGCCTGCAACTCGACTTTCAAGGAAATATGAACCTGTATTCCAAGGTTTCTTTGTTCAGCAACACTCTCCAGGACTTAATCATTAAGTGTATAAGTCCTGTTGTCACTTGCTTTTCCCAAATGTAGCTCCTCGCATTTATCTAAATATATCTCCTACTGCTACTCCTCAGTCCATTGGCCCATCTGATTAAGATTCAATTTTACTCTGTGATAACGTTCTGAACTGTTCACTTCACCTCCAATTTTGGTGTCATCTGTAAATTTACTCGTTATATCTCCAAAGTTCACATCCAAATATTTATACAAATGACGAATAGCATTGGACAGTCCTTTCAGTACAGGACTTGGAACGGTATGTTCTGCTTGCACATAACATTCGTGAGGCATATACTGGAGGACTGTGTGCAGTTCTGTTCGCCCTTTTATATCGAGAATCTAATCAGGTTCAGGAGTGTTCAGAAGAGCTTAACCAGGATGTTGCTGTGAATGGAGTGTTTGAATTATAAGGACAGGCTCAACAGACTCAACATTTTCTACTGGAGAGTAGGAGGCTGAGAGGTAATCTTGTAGAGGTTTATAATATCATGAGAGGTATCGATAATGTTGAATGGTAGGTGTTTTTTTCCCTAGCGTGGGGGATGTTTTTAAGATAAGAGGAAGAAGTTTCTTAAAAGACAAAGTGACATAGAGCTGTATAGCATGGAAACAGACCCTTTGGTTCAACGTATCCATGCCAACCAGATAACCAAAATTATTCTCCTCCCATTTCCCGGTCTTTGGTCAATTTCCATCTAAACCCTTCCCATTCATCTTTCCGTCCAGATGCCTTTTAGATTTTGTAATTGTGCCAGCCTCAATACCTTTCTCTTGCAGCTCATTACACACGGATCACCCTCTACATGAAGATGTTGTCCATTAGAGCCCTTTTTTGTCTTTCCCATCCCACCTTAAACCATTGCTATCTAAGTTTTGACTGCACTATCCCAGGGAAAATCCTTGGCTATTCAATCTATCCGTTGCACAAATGACTTTACTAAACTCTAGCGTCAACACTCATCCTCTGCCTCTCCGAGTGACTCAAACCATGTCAACCTCAATATAACCCCTTCTTGAAACCTTTCAAGTTTGACAACATCCTTCCTCCAGAGCAGGGATTTCAGAATTGCTTTCAGTATTCCAAAAGTGTCCGAACTAATGTCCTGTACAGTCGCAATCCAGTCACCAAATGCATTTACACAATGCACTGACCAATAACATAGCAAATACTTTCTTCACTCTCCTATCTACCTGCAAGTCCACATTCAAGGAACTATAAACGTGTATTCTGAGGTCACTTTGTTCAGTAACACACCCAGGACTTTACCAGTAGTGTATAAGTCCTGCCCTGATATGCCTTTCCAATATGCAGCATATCACATTTATCTAAATTAAACTCTGTCTGCCATTCCTCGGTCCATTGTCCCATCTGATTAAGACCCCCTCGTAATCTGAGGTAACCTTCTTTGCTGGCCACTACACCTCCAATTTTGGAGTCATCTGTAAACTTACTAACTGTCCTATGTTCATAACGAAATCATTTATATAAACGACGAAAAGTAGCGGACCCAGCACCGATTCTTGTGGCACTCCACTGATCACAGTTCTCCAGTCTGCAAAACAATCCTCCTCCACCACCCTCTGTCCTCAACCTTTGAGTCAGTTCTGCATCCAACTGGCTAATTTTCCCTGTATTCCATGTGATCTAACCTTGCTAACCAGTCTCCATGGGGAACTATGTCGAATGCCTAACTGAAGTCCATGTAGATCACATCCAGCGTTCTTCCATCATCAATCCTCTCCGTTACTTCTCAACAACGAAAAAAATCAAATCACTGAGACATGATTATCCACGCACAATCCCATTTCACTATTCAGATTAAGGGCTTTTGCCCAGAACGTCGATTTTCCTGCTCGTCAACTGTTGCCTGACCTGCTGTGCTTTTCCAGTACCACTCTCATCTAGACTCTGATCTCCAGCATCTGCAGTCCTCACTTTTGACTATCCCGAATCAATCCTTGCCTTTGCAAATGTATGTAAATCCTGTAGCTAATGATTCTCTCCATACCATGTCCACCACTGATGTCAGGCTCCCCACTCTATAGTTCTTGGTTATTTTTTCTTTCCATTGTGTTTAATAGCAAAACTTTAGTCAGACTCATGACTTCCAGCATCTCACCTGTGGCTATTGATGATGCACGGTGGCACAGTGGTTAGCACTGCTGCCTCACAGCGCCAGAGACCAGTGTTCAATTCCCGCCTCAGGTGACTGATTGTGTGGAGTTTGTACATTCTCCCCGTGTCTGCGTGGGTTTCCTCCGGGTGCTCCGGTTTCCTCCCACAGTCCAAAGATGTGCAGGTCAGGTGAATTGGCCATGCTAAATTGCCCGTAGCGTTAGGTAAGGGGTAGATGTAGGGAATGGGTGGGTTGCGCTTCGGCGGGGTGGTGTGGACTTGCTGGGCCAAAGGGCGTGTTTCCACACTGAAAGTAATCTAATCTAAAAAAAACAACATCTCAGCAAGGGACACAGCAATCACTTCCTTAGCTTCCTACAAATGTCTTGGGTCCACCTGATCAGGACCTGTGAAGTGAATCGTTTGTTACACAGCATGTGGTTCATGTCGGGAATGAACTTCCCAAGGAAATGATGGATTGTGGGTAAAGTTATTTCATTTAAAATGTAGTTGGTTAAGTACAAGAATAAGAGAACATTTGTACAAATGTGGGCCAAGTACAGGCAGTTGGGACTGGTTTAGTTTGGGATTATGGTCAGCATGGACTGTATGGGCCGATAGGCCAGTTTGCAAATAAACTCTAAAACTTTATGAGTCTAGGTGTGTTTGTATGTACAAGTATGTACCTGCATATTTCTGTTCGTGCTTGTGTATTCCTGTGTGTCTATATATGTATCTGTTAACATCCGTGTGCATGTCTCTCTCTCTGTGCGTGTTACATGTGTTCCTGCATTAGTGTGTGGATCTGTGTCTCTGCATCTCTGTGCAATGGGAACTCTTCTTGTTTTTGGTGTGAATCACTGAAACGGGGTCAAAGCCACTCTTCGTTCCTCTCCCTTTCCCTCTTTTCTTTAAAGTGATACAAGCCCAGACTCTGCTGGTCTGGTTTAGGTCTTTTCAATCCTTTTTCACATTTAAGGTTACTTGTAAGAGTAAAACATGAAAAATTCCAAGTTACAGGAAGTACATTAAAATTAATCTCATCGCCTTGGAAAGTGGCTCACTCGGAATTTCTTACACATATTTGCAATGGAAATATGCTTTAATGTGTTGGAAATACTACTTTGTGACAAACCATTTCCACATCACAAATGGAGCACGGACATCTCTCCACATGAACATGTTCCTCTCTGAGGGCCGAAGAAAAATGACAATCTTCTCCAGACCAACCGAGAGTGTGCATGTGCATGTTTGTGTGTGAGTGCGCGTGTATGTGCCCGCGCGTGTATGCGTGTGCATGTGTGTGTGTTTGGTGCAATCAAAATTCAGGTTGGATTGTGCTGTGAGCTGCTGCCCTCCCTCTCTCCCTCCCAGACTGAATCCCTGATCGTTTTCACACTTCTGCACCACGATTACAGTGGCGTAAGGGATGGGGAATTGGGGTGGGTGTGCAACAGAGAATTACAACAACAGAAATCTCTGCAGCTCTGGGAGCTTCTTTGGACAAAAATGGAAGTTGAAGTTTTGGATCGAGTGATCCTTACTCAGAATTCATATCGGTGGATATTACATCATTTTAAACACCACAGATACTGCCAGACCCGCCCCACACAGATACACACACGAATACAAACACATAAAGGCACTCACTATACATTGACTGTAATACAGACATGGAGAGAGTTTCAATATTTCACTCGCTCTGTCTGGTGTGTGTCAGTAAATTTGGGTGGAGTGTGACTGTAGGACAATTTCAATATTTGCAGATACCAAAGCTTAAACAATTGTGAAGTTTGTTGAGGACGGTGTGGAAAAGGAAAGTTATATGTTGGTGTAGTATTCAGGTGTATGGCAGATGAGGATCAATGCAGCGCAGAGTAGGTGATGCTCTTTAGTAGGATCGACATTGAAATACAATATAAAACAGGTTGTACCATAACAAAGGAGTTGCAGGAACAGAGGGACCAGATTATTGAAGATGTCAGGACAAGTGGGGAGACCAGTAAATCTCACAGATTAGTTTCAGCATCTGAGATGTTTACAGGAGGAGGTGCAGGAGGGAGCCTCCATGCTCGCTTCCTGTAATGTGATGGAGACGATGTGAGTGATTCAACCCTTCTCCCCACAGAGACCGTGGAGATGCTATTTGTACCAGCTCGATACAAAAGAGAGATGGCATCAGTGCCACGGCTTCTATGTTGTTTCGGGGGAAAACGGAGCTTCCAGTGTGTTTAAAGTGAGAATTGCTCTTCACTGAACATTGCTCCTTACTCGGTCGGTGTGATATGGATAGTTCAGAAGCGTCTCAGTCCTCTCCAGCTGGTACCAGGGTCCTCTCCAATGGAGGGGGTTGGGGTGGGGGAACGGATATTGGGCACTCCACCACCCGGCCTGGCCCTTTTTGTCCTATTCCAGGCTGTTTCTCCTGAAATGGGAGCAAGGCAGGGTGGGAATGAGGATGGGAGTGGGTATCCCTGCTGTTAGTGTTGGTGTAGATGGAAGGAGTCGGTCCACAGGGTCGTATCCATGCAATGTTATTCGTGTGTGGGGACGGGGCGGATTTAATGGAGACAGAGAGAGAGGGAAGGTGCTGCAAGCAGCAGTGAGAGTGGTGGAGCATGAACGTTGTTCTGGATCGCTGCTGCAATAGATATACAGTGAGTGTGAGGGAGCAGAGAGAATACAGTGACCCTTATCCTGACAGAGCAGGGAAGGTTATTGATGCTTGTGCTATATTGCTGGACATTTCTTCAGACCGCAGAACTGAGCTGAGTGGTGAGCTCAGACCATGCTAGGTGGGTCTGATAGTGTGACCCTCTCTGGGAAGAGAATGGTTCCCCTCTGTGGTAGCCCATTCACCAGACCCTCCGTGCCACTGTCGACAAACCGTGGTGTAATTGACCCTTATCGGAAATGCCCAGGGTAATCTATACAGAGCAGCTCCGAAATCAAAAAAGGTCAACTGTGTGTCCACTAGCCTTTTAAAGATGTCACCAGTGCCATGGATCACATAATATTCAGGGGCATCAGTGCGATGGTGAGTACTTCGAGTCATGATGGATGGGAGAACAGGGCTGGAATTGAATGAGAGGGACACCATGGGGTGGGGTAGGTAGTTAATGAGGTGAGCTTGATAAGGTAGCACCAGGAAACTAGCACGACCTTGTGCAGACAATCCCTCTGTCACACTCAATGAAAATGACACTGAGATAAATTACATTCGATTCAGCCCGATGAGACGAAGATACTGTTGATCCCAATCCCAGTTACAATGCTGCAGCTGCTTGACCAATGCTCTCCATCACAGAGAAGGAGCTAAACGTCACCTTCTCCTTGGAAATTATGGGAGGACAGGAGACTGAGGTATCTGTGGGGAAGCACTTTGGGACGCACGATCATAATTCTATTAGTTTTTTAAAAAGAGATGGAAAAGGATGAACTGGGTCTAAAAGATAATGTTCGGAATGAGTGGAAGGCCAATTTTGATCATATTAGCAAGAACATTCAAACTGGATTGGAACAGATATTGGCAGTTATGGGGCCAGCTGAGAAGAGGGAAGCCGTCGAAAGAGGGATGCCAAATCAAAGACACAATCTGTTAGGGTGAAGGGTATTGCTGGTAGGTGTAAGGAATGCTGGAGTACTCTTGAAATTGAGTGTTTGGTCACCGATAAGAGGGAAGCATATGTCAGGTATGGAAAGCAAGAGTCATGTTTTTTTTCAGTACTCATTCAAGGGATGAGGGTACTACTGGTTGGGCCTGCATTCATTACCCATCACTAATTACCCAGAGGGCAGGTACGAGTCAAACAAATTGTTGTCGATCTGGAGTCACATGTAACGCAGGCCAGGTAAAGATGGCACCTGGCTTCCTTCAAGGCCGTCAGCGAATCTGAGAGATTTTTACAAAAATCGCAAATGGATTCATCACCGTCATTTGGCTCATAATTCCAGATTTAAAGTGACTATCGAGAAGGGTCTAAAGCCAGTAGGAGTATATATAAGAGGGAAATCCGGAGACCACAAAGGGGACATGAGATAGTTCTGGCAAAAATGGTTAAGCAGAATCCAAAGGGACTCTACACATACATTAAGGACAAAAGAGTAACTCAGGAGAGTTTTGTGCCACTCAAACTCAGCAAGGTTGCCGAGGTGCAAAACCGCAGGAGATGGAGGCGATACTAAACAAGCATCGTGCGTCAGTATTGACTGTGCAGAAGGCTATGGAAGCTAATAGACTTTGGAAATAAACCGTGACATCTTGAAAAGTGTCTGTATTACAGAGGAAGAGATGCTGGAGTTCGTAAATCCTGGAACGGTGGGAAAACCTCCAGGATCTGATCAGATGTACCCTCGAACTCTGTGGGAAGCCAGTGAAGTAATTGCTGGCCCCCTTGCGGAGACATTTGCATCGTCAATTGTCACAGATGAGATGCTGGAAGATAGGAGCCTTGTAAACTTGGTGCGATTACTGACAACATTTAAGAAGGATGGTAAGGAAAAGCTAGTGAGCCTGACTTCAGTGGAGGCCAAGCTGTTGGTAAGGATTATGCGGCACAAGGTTTGCATGGATTTTGAAAAGCAAGGACTGATAAGTGATAGGCAACATGGCTCGAAGCATGGAAAGTTGTGTTTCACTAAATTGACTGAGTATTTTTGAAGAAGTGACTATGAGGATTCATTGAGGCAGAGGGTACATTACTGATATGGATTTCAGTAAGGTATTTGACAACTTTCTGCATGGTAGATTGGTTAACAATTTTAGTTCATATGGAATACAGGGAGAACTAGCCATGTGTACACAGAAAAGTCCGAAGGCACGAGACAGAGGGTGGTAGTGATGGATTGTTTTTCGAACAGGAGGGTTGTGACCATTGGTGTGCTACAAGGATTGGTGCTGGCTCCACTGCTTTTCACTATTCATATAAATCACTTTGATGTGAACGTTGCAGCAATAGTTGCTAAGTTTGCAGATGACACCAAAATTGATGGTGTAGTGGACAGCATCGAAGGTTTACCTCAGAGTACCATGGGATCTTGATCAGTTGGGCAGATGGGCTGAAAATTGACAGATGGTTTTTAATCGAGATAAATGGGAGGTGCTGCATTTTGGTAATGTAAATCAGGGCAGGACATATACACTTAATGGTAAGTTCCTGGGGAGTTTTGCTGAACAAAGAGACCTTGGAGTGCAGGTTCTTAGTTTCTTGAAAGTAGAGTCGAAGGTAGATAAGATAGTGAAGAAGGTATTTGGTATGCTTGCCTTTATTGGCCAGTCGTTTGACTATATGAATTAGGTGGTCATGTTGCTGCTGTACAGCCCATTACCTTGGCCAATTTTGGAGTAATGCATTCAATTCTTGTATCCTTCCTTTTGGATATATGTGGTGAAAATTGAAGGGAGTCAGTACAGATTTACAAGGATGTTGCCAGGATTGGAGCTATAGGGAGCATGCGAGTAGGTTGGGTTCTTTCATCCTGTAGCGTGAGGAGCATATATAGGATGTATCGCCAAGTCTTTTATCCCCAAAACTAGAGGGCATGGATTTCCGATGAGAGGGAAAAGATTTGTAAATGACCTTAGGAGGAACTTTTTCCCACAGAGGGTGGTGCATGTGTGGAATGAGCTGTTCGAAGAGGCGGTGGAGGTTTTTACAATTACAATATCTAAAAGGCATTTTTGATGGATACAAAAAGAAGAAGGGTTTACATCGATATCGGCCAAATGCTGGCAAATGTAATTAGTTTAATTTGGGATATCCCATCAGCATGGACGAGTTAGACTGAAGCGTCTTATTCCGTGCTGTACATCTCCAAGTCTCTGACTCTAACTGACCTTGCACCAATATCGTATTAATTCATAATTCCCGGAAATACTAACCTATGTTGCTAGATATGTTCGAAATGTCTTCATTTCATCATTCTGAAACCTGCAAACACATCCTTCCATAACACTGACTCAGAGTCGCTCTTCCTCTGTATATTTCCCAAATCCCTCCCATTTGTTGGTGTTTAAACTGCTTCCCTGCCATACAGTTTTAATTGTCCAGTTTTAATGTGAATAACTGTCCTATATCTTTTACTGCGATTGAATGTTGCTTACCCAAAAACATCAGCTTCCAAAACTAAGAAGCTTAGAAACAGCGTTCAAAAAGCATTGCTTGCGTTTTCTTTGACGTCCCAGTGTCCTGCCCTGCACTCCATGGGGTTTTAGCAGTTTTGAGTCACACCTTTGTAACTTGCTCTTTGTCTATTCATTGAACGTCTGTGTTACTCACTCTCTGCTGCTTATGTGCTCAGTAACACGTTCGTGATTCAGACCAGGTTTCTCACTTGCGGTTGACTGAGATTTGACTTAATTCTAGTTTTTGCACGTTCGTGAGAATGCTGGGGATGGTTTCATGTAGGCTGCGTATTAAGCTGCTGTGGAAATTCATGAAGACCAGAGGCTTTGGTGACCCAAATCTGGATGAAACATGGTGACTGTAATTTTAGCATCTGTATCTGCAATATGACCAACAAATGGAGCAGAGGCTACAGAGAGGGGAATCTCAGTAAAATGGAATGAGGGAATTGCAATCAGATCAGCCATGGTTTTGAAGAATGTTGAAGCAGGATTGAATGGCTCGCTCATGCAACATATTCAGATATTTCTGTTAATAACAAGCCAATTTCCCTTTTCTCCCAGTGTCCCAGACTGGTAGGTAGTGAGTCACCTCCTCATGTTCCTGGGGAACAGAAATATGGGGCCTCACTAGCCTCCAAATTTCCCTGCATCCTAGTCTCTAACAATTGAGTGACTGCCTCCTGTTCCTGTGTTCATGATATCGAACAGTTGAAGGACTCCCTCATCTCCCTATGTCCCAGTCTCGAACAGTTGAAAGACAATCTCCTGTCTCTGTTTCCCAGTCTCGAGCAGTTGAGTGACTTCCTCCTGTTTCTCCCTGTTCATGAGCAGCATTTCAATGTCCTGAATGATGTCACAAATATAAGAATGGACTTGATAGCAGGGAATTTCAAACTTGGAGCAGCATTTCACAAAGTTATCTAGAAAATTCTGTACCAAACATTTTGATGCAGCTCGTCTGTTATTTTTATTCCTGTCTCCTTGTTTAAACATGGTGAAACAGTGCAGTGTTCCGACAATACTCCCACATACAGGGAAGACAGATTGAAAAGATTGAAAGATTTATGGTCTATCCTCAGCAACCCTCATCCATTCCATCCAAACCGAGTAAATGTTCCCTTTTATTTTGTTATGTAAAATGATGTAACGAACTGGTTAACTGAACCTGTTTGTTTGGTGACTGTGACTAATGGATTCTAAAAAGGCCAGTGGAGAGTTTCCATCTCTTAATGATAAAAGGGCTCCATTCAATATGTTCTCCATTGGTATGGGCGGGAGCATCACCGATAGCACTAACATGGATCGGCTGCTCAGAGAGAGGTAGAGATCAGAAATTGAGAATATTAGACTGGAATGTTACAACAATGGATCAAAATCTGAGATCAATAGACTGGAATGTTCCAACAATGGACAGGAGGTTATCCTATTATGTTTAGATTCTTTCTACATATCATAGGTGGCCGTTATCATCGCGGATCAAATGCGCACATTACATTATTCAATATTTTTATTATCCTATCCTGGCTATTGTTGGTGTCCCTGGTAAGTTTAGCTGTCGATTTATTATTTGAATTAACCATGTGCGACTGTATTACTGTTCTTTTCATTTACTCTACTCTGTAAATATCCACGCTCCAAACCAGAACAAACAACAGTGAATTTGTTCATACTTTCTCTCCTTCTTTAGTTCTGGCACTGTGCCTTGTTGGTTGACCCTACTCACTTTCAGGTATGAACCGGGATTCATTGCATCATTACCCTAGCTATTTAAATATTAAAAGCTTGGACGTCACTGTCTTCTGTTCTGGATGCAAACTCCATTTCCTTCCTCTGACTCCATCTTATCCCTGGCCAATAACTGAGGCTGAAACAGACGAGTCACAACTGCAGTGATCCCTTTCGCCACAAGCTGATTACTGACACCATATCCTGGCCATTCCTAATTTTACCTATTGACAACTGCAGAATATATTCCACTGGTTTATCCCATCTGCTGTTTGAACCTGCAGCGATGACACAGTCTTAATAAAGCCAATAATCTGCTGCTGCTTTATCAAATCTGAGTCGGTATTCATAGCTGTATCCAAAGGCAGACCAAAATCTCATCATTCCTCGACGGATTGTTTTATATTGTTGTTGGGTCTGGCAATGCCTTTACTTTAATATTCACAAGCACATCGTCACCTCTGTCTATGACATGGTCCTCTGTCTTCCTCTGTTAATGACACAAAGCCCTGTCAATTGTTCACATTTAAGCTGATTTACTCTATGTCTATTTTCTCTGAAATAATAATTTTCATATCTACTACCACCAACACACGCACACACACACACCTCTTGATTTAAACTTCGGCAGTGCACATACAGAGCCATACATTTGTGGGGGCTCATTTACTGTCATTCACTGCATGGGTTAAGAATCTTCCCGTGCAAGGCATTTCTTTCGTGCATGTATAGTAGCAATATACTGGCAAAGGTTTGCAATGGTCCCCATGCTGGGAAGGTAGGACAGTTTATAGAGTAATCCACTAGCATAGTGTGCATAGCTCTCCATTCTGGCTGATCCCTTGTCCCTGTTTATGGTGTCAGAGATGGTTCTGTGAGGAAGATTCACAATTTGATGTAACAAAACATTTGAACTGATCCTGCAATAACTTTATTGAATGCTCTCATTCTTGTGACTGGACCCACCATTGTCTCTCCAGTTACTCTCACTCCACTGTGTCCTTATCCATATTTCCACAACATGTTATCAGTTAATTGATCGTTTGTTTTTCTGTATCTTTCCCTGGTGTAGTTTTTTGGTTCCCCACTGTATCGAGTGCTGGCATTGTGAAGCTCAGAAACAATGAAATGGTATGTGGCGGGTTGTTCCTCCAAGTTGGAAAGGGGCTCCCAGCAGATTTGAGACACGTCTTTGAAACTTGATCTGTGCCTGACCACTGAAAGCCTGTGTTTGTCCCTCTCTGTTGATTGTGCGGTTCATAACATGAGGAAACCTCTCGAGGATTATTGTCAAGGAACAGGTCTCTAACTTGGAGCTGAGGGGCTTCTGACTGATTCCTGTTATTGTAAAGTTAGTGGAACTGCTGGGGATGGTTTGCTGGAGGTTGTGCTGTGAGCTGCCTCAGACATTCAGGGAGACTTGAAGGTTTGTTAACCCAACTCTGGATGTAGCATGGGGACTGTAGTTACAGCATCTGTGTCTGCAACATGAACAACAAATGAAGCAGAGACTGCAGAGAGGGGAAGCTCTGAAAACACAGAGTGTGTGTGGGGAAAGGGATCTGCTAAATCCGCCTGTGTTTTAACGAGGAGACACACATCCTTTCCCTCTCCCCTTTAAAAACACCCGTGCAAATTCACCCTCTCCTCCCTGCACACAAACACACTGCCCCCTCTCTCAAATGCACACACACATTCTCCTTTCTCTCTGACACGCACGCCCACCCTCTCTCTCCCTCCCAAAGACATACATATTCCGCCTCACTCTCTCACAAACACACACTCTCTCTCTCCCTCCAACCAACACTCCACCTTGTTTCCAAACACACACACGCACATGCACGCAGACACACAGACACATAGACATGCACACACATACATCTAATCTGTAAGATGAATTTTCATTTGCTGTTTTTTATTTCCAGATGCATAATATTTTCTCAAAAAATATATACAATTTGTAGACAGTCACTAAATACGATATTTTATGAACTCCTACTTTGGAAATAAACCCAAACTCAATCCAGTTGAAGACATATTCGGACTCTAAACAAGATCGCATGCCTAAAATATGTTGTCTGACTGGAGGGGTCACCTCCTTTACATCGATAATACCTGAAGGTATCTCCAGGCAGGACTTAAAGGAACTCTTGTATTTGCATATTCATCAATCAAAACCTGCATCTCCATTCTAACTGATTAATAATTTAGCAGCCATCTTAGATGTATTCAATTCATGTGTAAGTATTGTACAACCCGTTCTTAAGCATCTGCAGTCCTCACTTTCTCCTCATAACATCCTTCCTAGAGCAAAGTGAACAAAACAGAACATAACGCTCCAAGTATGGCCTCACGACCATCCTGTATAACTGCAACAGAACTCCCTAACTTCGGTATTCAATGCCCAAACTGATGAAGGCCAGTGTGACAAAAGTCTTCTTCACTGCTCTGTCTATCTCTGAATCAATGTTCAGCGAACTGTGCACCTGAATTCCAGGGTCTGTCGGTTCCACTACAACCCTTAATGCCCAACCATTCACCACGAAACTCCTTGCATTGACTTTGCAAAATGCAAGATCTCACATTTAGACATATTCAATTCAATTTGCCATTTCTTGGCCCACGTCCCAACTGATCAAGGTCCTGCTGCAATTTCTGATAACTTTCCTCATTATCCACGAGACCACATTATTTAGTGTCATCTGCAATCTTACGAATCGAAGAGCAGGTGTGCATGCTGAAATTGATAGAGATAAAGGAAGCTGATGTGCTGAAAATTTTGTCAAACATCACGATTGACAAGTCGCCAGGCCGGGACCAGATTTGTCGTCGGCTGCTTTGGGAAACGAGAAATGTCATTGCTTCACCACTTGCGAAGATCTTTTCATCATCGCTCTCCACTGGAGTCATACCTGAGGACTGGAGAGAGGCAAATGTAATTCCTCTCTTCAAGAAAGGAAATTGGGAAATCCCCGACCATTACAGACCAGGAAGTCTCAAGTCTGTCGTCTGCAAGGTGTTAGAAAGGACTCTGAGGGATAGGATTTAAGACCATCTGGAAGATCATGGCTTGATTAAATGTAGTCAACACGGCTTTGTGCGGGGCAGGTCATGCCTCACAAACCTTATCGAGGTCTTTGAGGATGGGACTAGAAACGTTCATGAGGGTCGAACTGTGGATGTGGTGTATCCGGACTTCAGAAAGGCTTTTGATAAGGTTCCCCATGATAGGCTCATTCAGAAGGACAGGAGGAATGGGATTCAGGGGAACACAGCTGTCTGGATACAGAATTGGCTGGCCAACAGAAGACAACGAGTGGTAGTAGAAGGAAAATATTCTGTCTGGCAGTCAGTGGTGAGTGGTGTTCCACAGGGCTCTGTCCTTGGGCCTCTATTATTTGTAATTTTTGTGAATGACTTGGCTGAGCGGATTGAAGGATGGTTTAGCCAGTTTGCAGATGACACAAAGGTTGGAGGTGTCGTTTTTAGTATAGAGAGCTGTTGTAGGCTGCAGCGGGACATTGACAGGACGCAGAGATGGGCTGAGAGGTGGCAGATGGAGTTCAACCTGGATAAATGCGAGATGATGCATTTCGGAAGGTCGAATTTGAAAGCTGAGAACAGGATTAAGGATAGGATTCTGGTGGTGTGGAGGAACAGAGGGATCTTGGGGTGCAGGTACATAGATCCCCTAAAATGACCACCCAAGTGGGCTGGGTTGTTAAGAAAGATTATGGCGTTTTGGCTTTCATTAACAGATGTATTAAGTTTAAGAGTCATGAGATCTTGTTGAAACTCTATAAAACGTTGGTTCGACCGCACTTGGAATACTGCGTCCAGTTCTGGTCGCTCTTTTATAAGAATGATGTGGATGCTTTGGAGAGTGTTCACAGGAGATTTACCAGGATGCTGCCTGGACTGGAAGGCTTATCTTATGAGAAGAGGTTGACTGAGCTCGGACTTTTTCATTGGAGAATAGAAGGAGAAGAGGGGACCGAATTGAGGTATACAAGATAATGAGAGGCATAGATAGAGTCGATAGCCAGAGACTATTTCCCAGTGCAGAAATGACTAACACGAGGTGTCATAGTTTTAAGCTGTTTGGAGGAAAGTATAGAGGGGATGTCAGAGGCGGGTTCTTTACACAGAGAGTTGTGAGAGCATGGAATGCATTGCCAGCAGCAGTTGTGGAGGCAGGGTCATTGGGGACATTTAAGAGACATGCATATGGTCACAGAAATTTGAGGGTACATACATGAGGATTAGTGGTCGGCACAACATCGTGGGCTGAAGGGCCTGTTCTGTGTTGTACTGTTCTATGTTCTTGTTCTATGCCTTGTACATTCTAAACTAAATCATTATACATATAACAAGCAGCACCGACCACTGAGGCACACCACACCTCCAGTCCGTCGAGAATCCTTGCCACTATTACCCTCTGCTCTCTACCATCAAGACAATTTTGTTTCTTTTTGGCAATTTTCCCACTTTATTCCATGCAATCTACTCTTCCAGAGTAGCGTACCACGTGAACCCTTATTGAAGGCCTTACTAAAATCACGTGGACTACGTATACCACCCTGCCTTCGTCAACGTTGCTCGTCACTTCATCAAAGAACGCTAATAAATTTGTCAATCATGATCTCCCATACACAAAGCCGTGCTGACTGCTTCTAATCACACCCTGCCTTTCTAAATATATGTTTATCTTATCTCTCAGAATCTTCTTAACTACATTACCCACTACAGATGTCCGGTTTACTGGTCTATAGTTCCCAGGTTTTTCTTTGTAGCCCTTCTTGAATAAGGGCACAGCATTCCCTGTCCTACAGTTATATGTGACCTCACCCATGGCCAGCGATGATGTAAAAACATCTGCTAGTTCACCAAAATTTCTTCTCTCTCCTCTTACAATGTTCTTGGATAAATCTGGTTTATACAAATACTGCAAAGTCTGAAACAAAAGTCAATTTCTTTAAGTTACAAACACACAAGAGTGAGAAAGTGACTTAATGATGGTTAACATAACAAATTAAAGATTATATTAATCATAAGAAGTGACTTCAGAGGAAATACAAACATTGTGGTAACCTGAGAAATGTCAGAAATTTACAATCCAGAAAAGGAGGGACATGAAACTGATAAGGAAATCAAAAAGCAAACATGCACGTTAACAAACAGGAACACAAAGACTGCATCGATCTACGATCTATATTTCAAAGGAAACAAAATAAAAGCATGGTCAAATGTGGAAATTTGTAATCGGGAGATGAGATCTTATTTTGTAGAAGTGAAATGGCCGAGAAATTACAACTTACTTTGCATCTGTCTTCATGGACGAAGAGCCAGAAAATCACACAGAAATACCAAGTGATCATATCGGCCTTCTTGAGCGAACGACATAAAGGCAATTCATATCAGTAACAAGGTAGTAATTGAACATGGAGCTGGATTGAGCATTGCCAAATCTGACGAAACAGATGTACTTCCAATCAGAATGCCAGAAATATATCACCAATAGAAGTATTAATTGCACTGTTGATGACTGTGTTTTATTTTCCTGTGCATTCCAAAGAGGCTGGAAAGCCATTGTAGATAAATGGAAGGTAATAAATGTGATCCAAGCATGGTAGGTAGATGAATGAAATGGATTCAAGCATCTAGACAGTGAAAAAGTGATAGTGTGAAGAAATTCAGACCAATTAATTTGACATCTGCAGAGACACTTTAAGAATCTAAGACACAGGATGTGATATTGGATATTTAGAAATTAAAAGCAATATTGGAGAGCATCAGTGTGAATGTTTGAAAGGAAATCATACTTAATAACATCGGAATTATGTCAGTTGAAAGTTAAAGTTGCGTTCACCTTCAATTAAAGGAGTCAGAATATCGATGCAACTAAATGTTGAAGTAGTTTCATAGTGTATTGGTGAACCTGTACCTGGAGTATTGTGTACAGTTTTGGTGACCTAATGTGAGAAAGAATAAACTGACCACAGAGGAAGTGCATGGTCATTCTCCAGATTCATCCCTCAGATGGCGAGATTATCTGATGCAGCAACTCGGCCTTTGTACTCTAAGGTTTCAAAGAATGAGAGGTGATCGCAGTGATGTTTGTAAATTCATGAAACGTGACAAGGTGGAAATACACAGCGTGTTTCTCAGGCTGTCTACTCGAAATATAAGGCAAAAAAAATGGCCGGATAAGGGACAGGCCATTTAAGACTGATTTAAGGAGGAAATTCTTCACTCGGAGAGGACTGACTAATACAAGGGCATGGAAATCTGCTGGCAGGCAAGTTTAGGGAAAATCTCCAGGTATTCAACAAGTGTGTCAAGTGGAACAGAATAACCAGGGAATAGTTATGAGTCATTAGTGACTTGCCAAATTGCATCTAAATCAACATTAGTGGTAGGAGTCAGAGGGTGGTGGGAGAAGCCTGTTGGTGTGACTGGAGGGAGTTGTGTAATGGTACACCACAGGGATCAATGTTGTGTCCCTTATTAATTGTGATTCGCAGATGCTGGACTGGGGTGGACAAAGGCAAAGATCACACAATACCATGTTTATTCTGAGGCACGAACTTTCAAAGCGCACAACTACCTGATGAAGAAGCAGCGCGTCGAGAGCTAATGCCTCCGAATAAACCTGTTGGACTATGAACTTTTGTAGTGCGATCTTTAACTTATTATTTGTGGTATTCATAAATGCTGTATCTGTGAATGTGGACGAGGGGTGGGGAGAGTGTGATAACTAAGTTTGTGTTTGATACAACTACTGACCGGGTGGTTGGCAGTGAGGAGGCAGGTCTTATGTTACAGGAAGATACAGATGGACAGATCAGTAGCAGATGGAATGCAACACTGATAAATAAGAGGTGATGCACTTTCGCAGAAGGAAGCAGACAACGGAGTACTAAGTGAATGTCAGCACACTAGGGAGCTCAGAGGGACCTTGTCCACACATCCCTGAATGTGACTGAACAGGTTAATACACAAGTTGAGAAAGCAAAGGGTAGCGGAAGCATAGCCTTTGTTCATCGATGCACAGATTATAAGTGCTATGCGGAACTTTGGTTAGGCCAAGATGGAATACTGTGTGTAGTTCTGAGAGCGACATTACAGGACGGATGTGATTGCACAGGAGCGGGTGCAGAGGAGATTCATCAGGGTGTTCCCTGGGATGGAGCATATCAGCTATGGAGAGAAGCTAGGTAAGCTCGTGTTGTTTAGTTTGGAGCAGAGAAGGCTGATGGGGATGTGATTCAGAAGGAAACGATTATGAGGTTCATGGACAGTGTGGACAGACAGCAGCTTACTTTTAATCAGAGGGAGAACAAGGGGAGCACATTCTTAAAGTGAAGTGCTTGAGATTTCGAGGGGATTTGAGGATCGTCTTTTCACCGAGAGGGTTTTGGGGCCTGGAATGTATGACCGGAGACGGAGCTGTCACCGGTAACCTCACAGCTGTTACAACATACTTGGACGACCTCTTAAATTGTCATCAGTTTCCCAGCTATGGCGCTCGTGGGACTAATGTAGACTGTGCTGTTTTTTTTTTCTGACGGCGCAGAGTGTATGTTTCTATGGCTGCATGGTTGTGCAAGTGAAAAGCTTAAGACAGGAATCGACGGGTTTCAGAACACTTTTTGTGGGCCCTAGCTATTTCAAATACATACCAAACTTTTGTTAGAGGGAATCAAATGCAATATTTCCAATCCTGCTGATGGCACTAATCAATGTCGCATTGTGAGTGGGTGAGGAGCATGTAAAAAAGCCCCAAGGTGACTGAGGCAAATACGGGGCAATGAAGAACGATGTGGGTAGATGTGACGTTGTGCTCTTTGATGGGAAAAATTTGAAAATGTTTCTCTATATAGGGATTATGCTTCTTTTTGTATCATTCTTCACCGGCCTCCGCCTCCATACAGGGCAGTAAGTTCTGAAGCCAGACGAAAATACTGGGAATGGCATTGGGACACGTACCAGTGTACATAGACCCACCAGTTGGGTAGCTGTAACTTTGAAAAGGATCTGGATCTCCCTGTACACGAGTCGCTGAAAGAAATTTTTGCAGGAACAAAAGCAGTGAGGAAGATAAATGGTGTCTTGACCTTCATTTCAGGGGGATTTTAGTTCAGGCATAATGGTGTCTTACTGCAGCTGTACAGGGCCTTCGTGAGACCCCATCTCGAACATTGTGCTGTATTGTGTGCAGTTTTGGTCTCCTTACCTAATAAAGGACAAACCTGACATTGAGAGAGAGCAGCGAAGAATGACCAGACAGGTTGATTGTGGGAGACAGGTTTGTTGTGGGAGCAGAGTTTGGGGCAACTGGGCCTGTATTCCATGGGCTATAGGAAAATGAGTGGAGATCTCAGTGAAATATATAAAACTCTGACAGGGCGAGACAGATTAGAAGCAGGGATGATAATTTTGGAGCCATTTCAGAGACAATTGAACAGTTTATCACATGCCTGTGCGTCTGGAGTCACTTTTAGTCCTGTTCAGCAAACCACTGGAGATTCACTTCTTCAAAGGACATTGGGGAAGCAAACAGCTGTTTACAATCGACATTGGTTCAGGGTAAGTATTCCTGGCACGTGATTTTGAATCTCGATGTTATATCAATTGTTTTCAGTTTACACCAGCTGCCAGAGCATTCGCCTGGTCTGCATTTGTAATCCAATGACATTTCCACAGCAGCACCATCTCGACATGGGAAGCTATCTGAAAAAACACTGCGCAGATTTCTTTTTTTGCTGCTTGACATCTCTGTCAAGAAGAACCCCCACCCATTTGACTTCCGTGATGGGACTGAGGGGGAGGTAATTTGTCAGATTGTAATTATTCTCCTCACAGGGGACTGTACATAGCTGAGTAATTTTGCTAATTGGAGCTGGAATGAAACAGCTTCCCCAGGGACACACTTGCTGTGCAGCACAACTCTTCCGTCCTATTGCACGAATCGTGTCAGGGCCCACTGCCTTTGTCGTATCGACTGTGTTCATCTGATTTTTCATGTCAAGTGCAGTGAATAAAATTGGTTGAAGGCTAGTATATGTGATTTTGTGAGCATCATGATAAGGGTGCAGTGAATCATTGACTGAACACTTCTGGCTGAGGATTGTGCAGACACCACATCCTGGTCTTTTACACTGATGTGCAGGTCTGTTCCATTATTTAGAATGGGGATGTTTGTTGATCCTTTTCGTCCAACATTTGTT